>NC_056726.1:770414620-770722720 GCF_019279795.1 Protopterus annectens | reverse complement strand
TTCCTGATATGTTTTGTCTTGTCCAAGTATTATCTGTGTAAATCCAAGGTGTGAAGAACCCCCTTGCTAGGATTCTGTGGAGAAGGGAAAAAAAGGAAGAAGAATGGACTGATTCAAGATCATTAACCATATTGGGCATAAAAGGAGGACTGGTATGAAGAGACACCCTGTCCTTGTAAAAAAACAAAAAAGGTGGAACTATCATGAGTGAAATTCAGAGACCCTCTTGGTAGAAGTAACAGCCACCAACAATACAGTCTTCCAAGTACAATGCTGTAGGGAAGAAGAAAGTGTACACTCAAAAGGGGACCGGGGTCAGTTTCACAAGAACAAAATTAAGTTACAAGGAGCAGGAATATGCTGTATTGGGGGCCGAATATAAAAGATGTCTTTTAAAAATTGTTTGACTTCAAAACTTGAAGCCAAAAGTGGATTCACAGGCAGACAAGTGGAATTGTGTGACAAATGAACTTTAACAGATAAATATGCAAAACCAGAATTGAGCAACTCTCACAAATAAGAAAAGGTCATAGGAATCCCT
Source organism: Protopterus annectens (assembly GCF_019279795.1). Classification (NCBI taxonomy): domain Eukaryota; kingdom Metazoa; phylum Chordata; order Ceratodontiformes; family Protopteridae; genus Protopterus; species Protopterus annectens. The sequence continues at coordinate 770,722,179 of NC_056726.1, read as the reverse complement.
ACAAAAAAGGATCCAGGTCACTCAAGACACCAAACAAAAAAAAAATCTCTTCCATTTAGTGACATACAACTTTCTATTACTGGGTATTTTGGCTTCCTGCAAAATCTGAAGAATGTCAACAGAAAACTGGTGCCTAAAAGGAATCAAAACCCTATCACCCAAAGTTTCAATTGAAGGGTGGACAAGTGAGGGTAAATGAGAGATCCCTTGTCTTTGTGTGAGATCTGTCTTGTGAGGTAAGTTGTGATGACTGCCACTGGCCAGATGAAATAGAAGGGGGAAACCTGTGCTATCTGAGCCAAAAGGCAGAATCAGTTAGTCAACCAGCAAGATTTTGGGTGTGCCTCACATGATCTTTTGCAGGACCTTTGGTAGCAAAAGAATAGGGGGGGTAGGTATACAGAACATCCCCTTCCTATAAAAATACATAGCATCCAGATTGTACTCTGAAGGAATGTAGACCACCTGAAGAACCAAGTGATGGAGGACTGCAAAATCCCAAGCCTGAAGAACCAGCCTGCAAAGGTAGTAAAATTATGTGCTCCCTTGCTTATTGATATAGCACACGACAGTGGTATTGTCTTGTCAAAACCTTTAAAGGCCCTGGAACCCAAACGGAGTGAAAAGCCTGGACAGCAAGAAGTAGAAACCTCATCTCCTTGATGTTGAAGCAGTCTGCCAAGTTGCTGATGCGACCAAAGATCGTGGACTTTTAGATTGTTGAAGAAGGCTCCTAAATCGTGATCAGAGGCATCCATGTAGAGCTTCTGAGTAGGGAAAGGAACCTGAAAAGGCAGACCTGGATTCAGAGAAATCTGATGAATCTTCCAGTGGAGCCTGAGCTTGAGACAAGGCAAGAAAGGAACCAGATACTACAGATGGTGGCAGTGCTGGAGCTAAACAGTCTACAGATAACACTGACATTTTCTCATATGGAGTTTGGCAAAGGGAACTATGGGAATGGTGAATGCCATGCACCCCAGGACAGGAATAACTGGCAGAAAAGAGGAGACTGGAAATAAGTAGTGAAAGACAGGACCTTGGGAGGTGGGAAACAAGCCACCAATGGAATGGTCTGAATCCTACAGCCCACAAACACTTGGTCCAAACAGGGAGTCAACATAGTCTTTTTTAGATTGAATGTGAACCCCACACTGCACAGAAAAGTACAGTTGTGTACACTTACCATAAACGTAGATGTTTGAGTGTATTCACTGTTGCAGTCATTACATTTGGGTAATCTGCTGGCAGGTTGGCCTGATTAACAAAGTCTTGGGTCCTGCGTCGGTTGCTGTCCCTTCTTCCATGACGTCAGGTCGTCAGGGGTATAAAACATGCAGCCGACGCCATTACATCAGTTTTTCTTGCCCCAGATGTCAGGTGACCCCTAACTGGGAGCAAATAAAAACAAAAACACAAAGGTATACCTCCAACCAAAAGCAAATACACCAAAAAGGCTTTTAAGCATAGTAAAGGAAAGGAGAGGTATAGTCAGAAAAAACTAGGGGGCTGGAGGGAGGGTAACCAGGACTGCAACAGTGAATACACTCGAACATCTACATTTATGGTAAGTGTACACAACTGTACTATGTTCTTCATGTTTCACTGATGCAGTCATTACACTTGGGTAGATTCCCAAAGCTATGGTTGGGAGGAGGAGTTTATACAGCATTAGGGCCAGCTATAAGGCCCTGCAAGACAGCAGTGGCAAAGCCAGCTCTGGATTTAGAGAAAATTGGTAAATGATAGTGGTTGGTGAAAGTATGCACAGAACTCCAGGTAGCAGCTTCTAGGATATCCCTGGTAGAAACACCTCTGAGAAAGGCTGCAGAAGTAGATGCAGCCCTGGTGAAGTGAGATCTGATCCCCTGGGGGATAGGTTTTCCATGGTGCTTATAGCAGAAATGAATGCAATGGCTTATCCATTTAGAAATGGTTTGTTTTGAAATAGCCTTCCCCTCTGCCCCTGCAGCAAATGCTACCAGCAATTTTTCAGATTTTCTTCGAGATTTAGTCCTATTCAAGGAGAATCTTAGTTGTCTGTGCACATCCAAGAAATGCACAATCCATTCCCCTTTGTTCTGTGGATTGGGGAAGAAGGTTGGCAAATGAATGGACTGATTAAGAGCCACACTGGAAACCACCTTGGGCATGACGGATGGACTGGTCCTGTGAGATACCCTGTCCGCATGAAAGATGATGAAAGTCTCCACTGCCATAAGGGCTTGTAATTCAGATATCCTTCTAGCTGAAGTGATTGCTAAAAGGGAGGCTGTTTTCCAAGAAAGAAATTTTAAGTCTGCAGTAGCAGCTGGCTCGAAAGGAGGCAGAGTGAGTTTCTCCAAAACAAAGTTAAGGTCCCAGGCAGGGGTAGGAGCTCTCCTGAGTGGTCTCAAGGTCTTTGCCCCTCTGAGGTACTTCTTGAGCAGAGGATGAGAGAAGAGGGGTGGTTCTGTGTTATAGTGAGCTGAAATAGCTGAGGCGTGGATTTTAATGGAGGAAAAAGACAGGCCCTTGTGAAGCATCTCAGTTAAATATTGCAAAATCTGAGGTAAATTGGGCACTGCAGTGCTCATCCCTAAATATTGGTTCCAGGCAAAGAATCTTTTCCATTTGTCAGTATAAGATTTTCTAGTACTAGGTCTCCTTGCCTCCAAGATGACATCCATCACAGGTTTGCTGAGGGATGATAAAGGTGAATTTAAGTGATTGGCCAGGCTGCAAGGTTCAATGTTGGAAGCTGAGGGTGCAGAATTTGGTTCTCCTGCTGAGACAGCAGGGAAGGGGTCTGAGGCAGGTGCCATGGAGATATTTGCGACACACTGCGCAGGAGGGGTACCAGTGTTGGTGCGGCCAGTCTGAAGCAATCAAAATCATCCTTGGTTTGTCCTGTTTGACTTTTAGTAAAACTTTGCAGAGCAGAGGCAGAGGGGGAAAGACGTAGACTGATAGGTTTTTCCAGCTGAAGGACAGAGCATCCACTTTCCAGGCTTGTTTGTGGGGAGTCCTTGGGCAAAACTTGTCCAACTGGTAGTTCTTGGGGGAGGCAAATAGATCTATGACTGGGCTCCCCCATTAGCTTGTCAACATGTTGAAAATCCGTGGTCCCAGTTTCCACTCATGTGGGTCCATGAGGTTTCTGCTTAGTCCGTCTGCCAGTGTATTCAATTTTCCTGGCAGGAATTGAGCTTGTAGATGCACTTGGTAGCTCAAGGCTGTGTTCCACAATGCCATGGCTAGTCTGCAGAGGGGGCAGGAATGTATACCACCTGCTTGTTTATGTACCACATAACCGTGGTGTTGTCCGTCTTTACCATTAGATGTCCTGGAAGAATGTAGTCCTTGAAGGCCGTCAGAGCATTCTGTACAGCTAACATTTCCTTTTGATTGATATGTAGGTGCATTTGATTTGGGTTCCACTATCTGAGAAGACTGCTTGGGGCTTCTATTTAAATTTAATGGGACACAGCTTTACTGTTTAAACAGAGGCAGCTACGGACTGAGCGCTGTACGCGCTTGTACTTCTCATGGCTCCCACTATCTGAGCGGCTTGCTTGAGGCTTCTTATGGAAGTAATTAGCCCTATGTTTTTAACTTATCCGGTATTTGGGACTTCAGTTAGCATTTAATCTGTGATTTACTATGCTACTTGAGGATATTCCTATGTTTTTGGGCATGTCTAGCGGTTAAACTGTTAGCTAAAGCAATTAACTTGACTACTGTCCCCATATATGTTCTAAACGCTGAGGCTTTTAATGCATTGTGCTTATGGATTGTAGGGGATGTACCTAGCTCTCACTACACCCTCAGTAGGTTAATTTGCTTCTACTTGGAATGTTCCACCTGAGCCGCCAATACTACGAAATACCCTGGCCATGCTCTCTTAGCTTGTAACAGGTCATTGCTCACACTGTTATTACTGCCCTGACTTGTAATGCTTTTGATATTTTTAGAGCGATGAATACTAGACTGTGTTGTTTTTACTGCTCTGATTCTTAATACTTTTGATGTTTATAGAGTGAAGAATACTAGACTGTACTGTAACTTACTGTTTACTGTATTTGTATATACATCTGAGTCTGCTTTATACCTACACCTACTTCCTATTGAACTTACACTGTGATTTACTTCTTTTCTCTCTCTTTCTATCCTACCAGCACTGTGTTCCAGCTTGGTCCAACACCAAACACCTGAATAACACCAGCCAGGTCCTTTCGAACAGTAGTGTAGACTAAGACACTTACCCTTCAACTACAAGTGTTACCTTTCCTAGGGAAAGGCATTGAATGTACGTATCGATACTGTACCTCATATATTACTGTTAAAACTTCAGTTGAATCTCAGGTAGCCTAGCCAGCAGCCGGACCCCCCCCCCCCACTACTCCCACCATTCTGTATACTACCCACTTGGCCCTCTATACTCAATCCTTCTCCCTGCCTAGACCTTCTCCCCTTGCAGGTTACCTATCCCCTGCTATATACCTGCTGCCCACTAGGTGGCGTCCTCATACTTTATCTTTCTAAATCACTACCTTTCAACACTCTCTCTTCTAACCTACCCTGCATCTTTGCCCCCAGTACCTCTGTTCCCAGCCTTTATTCGGGCTCACATATATTATCTCTTACTGTCCTAAGACATCCTTACAACTATCATCTCCAGTTTCCCCTGCATTTATACCTTTTAACCTCTTATTATTGCTCACCTTCCTCTACCTTTAGAACGACCTACAGAGTCTTCCTTCTCACTGATTGTCTTCAGCCTACTTCTGGATCCTTACTAACTCCCCACTACAAAACTACCAAACTGGCATTTTTCCTGACAACATTAGCGATCACTCCCTCATTTACGTAGTCAGAGCCAAAACTAACCTAAACTTTCCTACCACTCACAAAACACTATACTCCAAAAAGAATTTTATTCCTGAACAGTTTCAAACAGAACTTTCACAATATAACTGGACCCCTCTAAAACACCTCACACTTAACAAAGCCGTTGAATACTTCAATTCAGCATTCCTTGCAATCCTAAATCAACATGCCCCAAGTCGCACTATTAGAACAAAGACTAAGACAGCACCCTGGCTAACCTCCAATACTAAGCATAAAATTATTCTCAGAAATAAATCTTGGAATAAATGGCGTTCCTCTAGAAACCCAACAGATCATCAAACCTTTAGAGAGCTCAGAAACAGTACCAAAAAGCTATCATAACAGATAAAAGAATTTTTACTTTGAACTCCAACAATCCACCAATAAAGAACCAAAAAAATTCTGGTCTACTATTAACAATCTAATTACCCCAGGCAAATTAGTCACACCCAATCCCCAGGACGTAGACCCCGAAGATCCCACTTTAATAGCCAATAATTTCAATACTTTCTTTACTTCATCCATACAAAGTCTTGCTAACCACCTATCTCCTGATACCTCTCAACTGCTCTTAAGTAGCTTCAATGACTCTCTTCCTCTCCTTCAATTACAACCCATACCCACCTCTTATATACAATCTCTATTACACAAACTTAAACCCACTACCCCCTCAGCAGACAATCTTCCTGCTGAATTCCTACAAGTAGCAGCTAAAGCTATTGCCTATCCTGTCTCTATTCTAATAAACAGATCCATAAAAGAAAGTACTTTCCCAGCAATTTGGAAAATATCACACATCATACCCTTACACAAAGGAGGCAAATCTACTGACCTTTCTAACTTTCGCCCAATTGCACTGTTATCTCCTCTAGCAAAAATTATGGAAAAATGTATACATAAACAACTACTAAACCATCTCCTCCTTAACAATCTACTAGCTGACACCCAACATGGATTTAGGCCTTCACATAGTACTACCACTGCACTACTCTCTTTCACCAATACCATCAACTGTAACCGTAATAACAACAAACTAACCTCTTCTCTATTTCTAGACCTGTCAACAGCCTTGATATGGTAAACCATACACTTCTTCTCCACATACTGAAATCCCTTGCCTTGGATGACTCTTCTTTAACCTGGTTCTCATCATATCTAGAAGATCGACATCAAGCAGTACTCTGGAAAAATTCTCTATCTACTCTATTACCTATCTCATTAGGAGTACCACCGGGATCTATACTAGGCCCACTTTTATTCTCCATCTTTATTAATGATCTCCAATCATCTATCCAAAACACTACCTGCATACAATATGCAGACGACTCCACTTTAATCTGTACAGCCTCCTCTCAACCAGAACTCCAATCCCTTACACAAGCAACCTTTTCAACCGTTGAACAATGGTTCTCTAAAAGATGTCTTCTCCTTAACCCCAAGAAAACAAAACTATTACTTTTTTCGCCTACACACAAATCTACCCAACTACATTTTACTATCACTGCAAGTGATAACTCTCACATTACTCCCGACTCCACTACAAAACTGCTTGGTGTTACTATTGATAATAATCTTAGCTTTGACCACCACATTAATAACACAATAAAACAGTTAATAAAAAGATTGGTTCACTATACAGAATAAAAGCATTCCTTACACCCAAGGCACGGACTACCTTAGCACAATCACATCTTATCTCTACCCTTCTGTATGCATCCTCGATCTACACTAATCTATCTAAAGGTAACCTTAGAAAACTGTCTACATCCTACCACAACATAGCTCGATTTGCCACTGCATCTCAATATAGAACTCACCACTGCATAAACTTAAAACTTCTACACTGGCTGGAACTTCCCAACAAGATTATCTATCAACAACTCTTAATAGCACATAAAATTTTATATCAACCCTCAAAAACACCTGCTCTTAGCAACCTCTTGACTCCCTATAATAATTTAAAACAACTACGCTCCTCCCAAAAGCTACAAGTTAACATGACCAGAATTTCAAACTCTGCAGGAACTGCCTTTTCTCCAACTCAGTTGGCAAAATATGGAATAACCTTCCTTACATATCTCCTCTCTAGCCACTTTTCCTTTCTTTAAGAAGCAACTTCTTTCACATCTGAATAACTTCTGGCTCTGCTCTTGTACCAATCCAGACTAACCTACTTTCATCTTTCAACTATATTTGCATTTTATTTAACACTCCAATCTCTCTCTCAAATCATAAATAACATTATGATTCTACTGTTACTACAAAAAAAAAAAAACATTATTATTTTTATTTTCATGTTTTAATTACATAATTTGTATTACATAGTTAGTATTATCTATTTGTTATTAGAATAGCATCACCTGACCTGAACTAATTTCCTTGTATTATTGCTCTTTGCCTATATCATAAGTGTTTTTTTTTACATGTATTTCTAAAAACATGCTTTAATCTGTGGAGCTTTTCTCCCCGGGCCTCCACTGAAAATGGACAATGATCCAGTTGGACTAGCCCGGTCAACAAATGTAAAATAAAATAAATAAATAAAATAAATAAACATTTGCCCTGAATGCACTTCCCTGCCAGGTGAGCCCCCCATGCATAGTCTGATGCATCTGTAGTTAGGGTTTGGGGGCAGGGGGTAGTGTGAATGGTAGTCCCTTGTTTTGGTGGCAGGCTTCTGCCCACCATAGGAACTCTAGGCATAGGCACGGTATGATAGGAATCATTGTTTCCAGGCTGTGACAATGTTGATTCCATAGACTTTTTAGATACCACTGTAGTTTCCTCATATGCAGTCTTGCATATGGAATTAAAAGAATGCAGGAGGCCATGAAACACAAGGCTTGCAGTATTTGTCTTGCAGATCACAGGGTTTTTGTGGCCACTTGTTTGACGTAAGTTACCAAATGAATTTGCTTCTCTGGCGTGAGGAAAGCCATCTGGGCAGTTGTATTCAAGCTTGCACCCAGGAATGTAATCTGTTGACAGGGTACCAGTTGTGATTTATTTTCTTTTATGGTGTACCACAGACAAGTTAGAACTTTTTTTGCAAACACCAGATGATTTAGAAGTATGCCCTGGTTTTCTGCCTGAATTAGACAATTGTCCAGGTATGGGTATATTTGAATACTTCAAACCAAAAAACAGGCAGGAAACCACTGTACAGAACAACTCTTTATAAACCAGCAAAGCTTTCGGATACAATCCTTCGTCAATACTAGTCATTACAAAAATGCTCATTCCTTAAATTCAGGTCCAAACAAGCCATGTGACCTGCAGCCAAGAAATCACATGACACAAAAGGATACAAAAATTACGCAAATATAAAACATATACATGCGCAAGCTAGTATAAAATATGAAATTTATAAAATACATACATATGACTAACATAATCTAGATCTACTCAATTTAACTAAAACTGGCTTAATACTAACCATGCTATTGAGACCTGGTCTAGAGTCACTCAAAAGTTTCAGGATCCACTCATACTCTTTAATTTCCAAATAGTTATTCAAATCTCCACCTCTAGGATTTGGTATAACCAAATCAATAATCCTAAATCTAAAAGAAAGCTGTTGCCCACATTCAGCTATATGCTTATATAATGCATTCCTTTCGTAACACCTTCTAATCTCTGACTTGTGTTCAATAATTCTATCCTTAAGCTTACGTGTAGATTTACCTACATAAAAAGCACTGCATGCCACACACGTAGCCAGATAGACAATGTTTTAGTTTAAAAAAAACTCCAGTTTTTAGTTTAAAATTTTAACCTTCCGGAATCTTATCAGGTGGATTATATTCATATTTTGGCATCTTATCAAGTGGAATGTACTCATATTTTTCAGGTGGTTGTGTGTTTTATCTGATGAAGATACTCGAAAACGTACTTGGAGAAAAGCGTTATTAAACTGGTGTTTTGGACTTTTATTCCTGTGTGTTCCTGCTGTTCATCCTTACTACACTAGTGGAATTAACCTACAAATACCTATTGGATTCCTAGCTGTTGTGCTCATACCCTTATTTGGGCTCCACGAGTGATCCTTTGTGTTTTTGGTTTTGTTTTCACTCTTACCATCATTTGAGGTGTAATCAGCAATGATAACTTTGGCCTTATTCTTGACCTCACATTGTCATTAAAGCACATATTGAAATGACCACTAATAAATTATTATCCCCATTTAAAGTGCTATAAGCTTACTCACTTACTTTCTCTCTACAAGATTGCACGTCCCTAGCGAGGAGTGTTTTCATGCCTACAGTAGAACACAGGCATTCCATTCATCATCTTCCTCTTACAGAAGGAAAAGTCAACTTAAAACAAACCACAGAAAACAAAAAATATTGCCTTTCTATTTAACCCCTAACACATCATGTGAACTTCTCAACAATTTCTATCGGCTTTTAGTAATTAGCAATGCAGCCCACGTCCTTAACACCCTCTTACATAAAACACACTAAGAATAACACTGTCTACCACTTCACAAACTTGCTACATGTCCAAAAAGTTTTAGCCACTAAAAGACATCATCACTAATATTCTTACATTAACAAGACCTCCCCCCATGGATTTACAGTTCGAGAAAAAAGGCTTTTCAAAAACTGGCTAAGATTAACAGAATCAAATACCACAGAATATACAAACTCAAGATACAGCGAAGGGTTTTAAAACCAAACTAATGGACCACCTATTCAAAGAAAATGAAAGCAAATACTTTAGGGACAACTAATTTGAGGAAATTATCAAATACTCATCATGCACTACAATCAGGCAATTACATCTGCAATAGATGTCTAAAATAGTTTGCTCAATGGGCATAATTTGCAAATTAGTAAGTGTACTTTGTAGGTCTCAGTGCTGAATCATGAGTGAGAAGTCAAATGCTCTCTTGCCACCATACAAGCTGTCAAATGATCTAAATGTTACAGAGACACTACATGTACTACTGTCTGCAAAGGGGTTCATAGGTAAATACTAGGCATCGTCTGCAGACTATTACATGCCTAGTCAATAACCGGACAGTGACTAAAGGTGAGAATCAAACCCTGTCCATTGTGAATGTAAGGTAAACACCTTAACCATTATTCTAACACCCAACCCAAATTATAGCACCCTAAGAAAAGCCTCTAATCCCTAATGTTGAAAGAATAAGGGGGAAAGGGATTTAAACCATGCATTCCTGATTTGAAAAACCCTTGCATTAGTCCACAGCACTAATATGTAAGTTTTAAAAAAAAAAGGTACTTGGCAAGAAAGGGAATCAAATCCGTAATCCTGAGTTTAACAGTCTCGTTCTTTATCAACTGAACTAGTTGTGGTAATGCGGCAGGTATTATTAGTGCTACTACTTGATTTAAGTAATACCATGTACACTTAATATCACTAATTGTAGATGTGATTTCTTAAAATGAAAGGACATTTCATCTTTTTTCTTATTAACTCACCCTAATACATATATCTCTGAGTCTATCATCAAACATTCACAAATTGACCATCAAAAGAAACATCATTTTAGATTGTATCTAAAATGATTAAGTTATTTCATTTTTGCATGGGAGCAAAACCCCCTGCACACCACACCTCCTGCTAATTATATGTACCAACTCTGAGATCATACAACAGCAGAGTAAGGGAAAATTCCTTTACCCTGCTGCATCAACAGCCCATACAAAATGCCGGCTGGAAACACTCAGCTGAAAACTGTTCTCTTATATGAGCATTTATGTAATTTACAGCTTGAAAAAACGTTTGTTCCGATGAGCATTTAATGTTTCAGACTGCAACCCTGTATCTATATATAGAGAGAAACAGATATTTATCTCTCTCTCTATATATATGTATATATATATATATATATATATATATATATATATATGTATATATATATATATATATATATATATACACATACATGTATATATACGTTATATATATATATATATATATATATATACACACACACACACATACACACACACACACATATACATACAGATTGATATAGATATATATACAGACACACATACACACATATGGATCTTCTTTGATATAATGAAAACCCATAATAATGAACATTATTTTTGCAAGATGAAAATAATGAAACTAAAAATCCTGAACCACATACTTTTTCTCAGGGCAAGTCAACACTTGCCCAATGTGGGGAAATATGCCTTTTTCCCACACTGTAGTGCGATCTCAGAGTTGGTATATACAGTTAGGGGGTGTGGGAGGCACAGCCCCCACCCTAGGTGGGCTTCAGATGGAAAGTTGTGTTTTGTGTAGTTTTGGGCAAGTGTTTACTTGCCTTGGGAAAAAGTACGTAGTTCAGGATTTTTATTTTCGTCTCATCATAATAATGTTCATGATTATGGGTTTTCATTATATCAAAGTAGATCCATATAAAGAAACACACACACCCCTCTATTTCGACTGTCGTCATAAATGTTGAGTAGTTATCATAACTATGGTGCTTTTTAGTTGTGAATACTTACTATAACCATACCTGTGCAACTTCTTTGCTCACAAACTCTGGACAAATCCAAAAATGAGGGGGAACAAGGGCCAAAATCTGGGACAATGTTTAAATATCAAAATGCATTTCCTGAATAAGTAGTGGTATGAAATTCTAATGTCTGACATTATTGACTAACTAGTAATCTTTAGTGATTTAACAGAAAATCAAAATTTTATTGTGGATAGGGCAAAAATATGAGGCAAAATCAGGGACATTCTTCAATCTTATAATTATAAGCATTGTGCTACCATTACTGTTACGCTCCACCGATTTTGGATTACAACAGAAAAAGGTCAAAAGACCAATCCACCCACCTGATTAACAAACAAACAAACATGCAGCAGTAATAAATTTGCCTGGTGTCCTGAATTCATTAAGCATCCTGACATCAAAAGGCAGCTTTATTTAAATTGCTCAGATAATTATCAAATTAAGGAGGCAGGAGCATACATGGCTGTAAGGGGATCTACATATTTTAAAAAATTAAATATTATTAAACAATTGCATACTTGAATATATACAAAAAGTTAGGATCAAAAATGTAAACTATGTTCTACCAAAGCATCCTTAAGAAGGAGATCTTGTTTATGATTACAAGTTTATTGTTTTATAAATAATTCCAAAGAATCAGAGAGGTGAAAGTAGAATAATTTACATGTGCTGAAGCAAGGTGGCAATTATATTTTGGAGCCACACGGAACTTGGGATTAAATTACTCTGTTTCTTTGAAATAGTTTCTAAAGAAACAAACTAATGTTATATCCACCTGGTGAAACTAACTGGTAAAATGTACTTTAAAAATGTATTTAAAAGCGTTTTAAAATGGTGTATAACTTGATGATGGGCATGTTTTGCTTTCAGAAGCTCGATGTTGGTACTTAGTTATAAAAAAACATCACTTTCTACTCTGTACAACTTTCTTGTGCTTGGCTTATGTTAGTAAACAGCACCACTCATTAATTATTTGGCTCCGTGGACCAAAACTGAACTTAATATTTTAAGGATCAGAAACTAAATGAAATGCAAAAAGAAAAAGTCGCCAAATTATTTAGAATGCTGTACACCTCACCTGCTGTAATCCACTTTATACTGGCACAGCTGTTTTTGCTTCAGAAGCAGCTTAGCCTCCTGCTGAGTCAACAACTGCTGCAGTCTCTCCCTTTCAATTTCCAGCTCCATTTTCTGCAGTAAAAGTTTTTGCCGTCTTTCTTCAGACAAGCTTTTACCATGGCCCATTTCTCTTGACTTTGGTGATGTTGCTGTTAGTGCCTCATTTAGCATAAAGCCTGAAGGATGTATGCTTGAATTGTCACTATTAGGAAAATGCCCACAGTTTCTTTTATGTAAATCTCCAGTTCTGTGACCAGACCGAATGTCTCCAGCATTTTTGTACTGACCGTAGTCAGGCAACTGTCTTATTTGATGAGTCTGCATCTGACATTCATTCACACCATGGTTTGTATCATTAAACAAATCTGTATGACACCTCTCCACTGGGTTTGCAACTTTCACAGAGCTATTTTTTTGTCTGTCAAAGGCATTTTCCACACACAATCCATCAATGAGCTGAGCACAGCTAAAAAAGTTACTGGCTGGAGATTCAGGAATGGCACTGACATGCAGATGAGGTTTGAAATGCTGATCCATATCACCTGCTATCTGTGCTTTACTTGGATTCTTAAAGACCTGGTTAGCAACAATTCCTAGGTAGGAGCCGTCAACATCAGCCTGATGTGGACTTTTTATCTTCGATGCCTTTAAAACCAAGAATATCAAATGACATGAAATTAAATTATCTTGGCAAACAAACTTCCAAACATGCACAAAATGGCTAAGATCTACATTATCATATCTTAGTACAGTATACAGCAGGGAAAGATATTTAACAGTCTTAAGAAAACGCACTGAAAAAAGCAAACTTCTAAAACAAAAAAAAGACAGGTTATATAGGCATGTAAAATGGTTATAACACTTCATTTCATATTCATAATATAACTTTAGATAATGAGCTATTTCAGTTCAGTACATAGTTGTGAAAAGGCTAATCTATTTACAAATGTACAGAACCCTTTCCTAATCACAGCGAAATAAACCAAAGGTAAGCTGTGGAGCTTTTCGTAGCAGTGGTTACATTACTCATTTCTGTCTTCTGACATTAAGAAAGCAGACATGGGAAAATTCACAAAATAACCTCCCCTTTAGTGTCTCACTGCTTAATTAAACTGCACATTTCCAGAAGATGTAATCATACACCAAAACTTTCTATAACATTAAAGAATAAATACTTTTAATATTTCAAAATCATTCAAAAAATTAGAAGACCCAGAAACTATTTCTGTATAAATGGTTCCCATATTCAGTTTCTTGAGTTAATTATCCATACTAATCCATGGAGGAACAATTCAGGCCAGGTTGCTGAATGCCAGTAAAACAGCTAGTAATATTGACACATTTTATGCTTATAATTTCTGAATAGTACATGGTATGAAAGGCCTTTTCACAAGGATAGGGCTACAGCATTAAGAATACTGGCAGTGCAAAGGCATTTTAAAAAATGAATGGGCCCTAATGTGATAGCAACGTGCTTTGAAACGAGTAACAGCAAAACAATCTGTTTTATTATAACACCACATGTAGACAGCCCTATTCCTGTTATGACTCTGTATAGCCATGCAATGTACTCACTATAAAACTACTGGTTGAAGTGTATTTTGGCCACAATAAGGGCATATAACACTAGAAAAAAAAATGTCCATTAGCAGTGATGACTAAAGATATACGGCTTTTGAGATAGCACTGGCTACATACACAGTGTGCGCAAAAAACATTACAACAGAGAATATTCAGATCATCATCTGTAGCCACTAAAGTGAGAAGAAAATGCCAACTAAAAATATCATTAAATATGTCCCCAAAAGGCTTGCATGAAACAAAAGTTGAGGTAAGTTAATCCTTACCAATCCCTAGGCAAAAGGTAAATAAGGAAGTTCCTTCTCACTGGCAAGCACTTTCATGGTTTATGACACAGATCCAACAAACAATTGAATCCTTAAATGAGGCCATGGATACTGAAGGCTAAATAACAACCATCATTTTTTTCACATGTGGATTTATTTGTTTTATTTTTCTTTTACCTGGGTAAGTGAACTAATCCATAGGCCCTTTTCAGTCATAACCAGGACCACTGAGGCACAGACAATAAAATGTGATAAACATTGGCATATAGTTTAATACAGTAAAATAAGGTGAAGCTAAGAATAAATAACAGATGGAAATTTGAAGTGGCTACTAATGTAACATGAAACATTTAAGGCATATTCACATATTGTATTATGAATATAGGTTAGTCTGTAATCAGGACATTTTCCATGTAAAAGGCTAGTATACTAGATAATCCTGCTAGAGGGCCTCATATGAGACAAAATAGCAATGTTTCACTCACTGATCATAAAACTCAGTCATGAGACTTTGTTATACTGCCCATTAGGACGTTTTCACAGTAAGAAGCAAAACTACTATACTATCCTAGTGTAGAACATGTGCTTAAAGGGCTGGCTGGCTGCCACAATTGATCAGACTTATCTTAATGCAGCATCAGGACGAATATAAAAAGTAAAGAAACATGATAAATAAAAGAGGGAGGATGGGACAGTAATATGAAGACATGGGTATTTAAATCTACCATTATGGCTAGTACATCTTACAAATTCTGAAGTATTTGTTACTGAGTTTTATTCACATTTGTTCATGTTTTATTGCTGATCCTTTATCAATTCCCAAGTATTTATACACTCCCTCTTGCTCAAGTTCTTTTATATCACATTCATGTCCCAAACTGTTTTCCTGCTTTTAAGGTTGCTTTTGCACATTTATCAAGACCCAATGACATTCTAATATCATCTGAAAAAGTTTCGACAATCTGCAGCTGTGCTTTCACTTCCTCATCTGATTAGCTATACAGTTTTAAATCATCGACAAAGAGAAGATGAGAAGTCATGAGACTTTGTTGGTTTATAGGAGCCAAATTGTAGCCATGGCCTAAGCTGTTAAGTAAACAGCTTAATGGATTAATGGCAAGGCAGAATAGCAACGGTGGCAGAGAGTCACCTTGGAATATCCCCCTTTGAATTTTTATCCCTGGGATAATAATTTGTCCTTTATCATGGCTTAATTGCAAAGTGGTCTGCCACTGTTTCATGGTTACTGTAATGTAGTCGGTCAGTGTACATCTTGTACATTTTAAGCACTATTATCCATGAATGTGTGGGATACGATCAAATGCTTTTTTGTAGTCAATCCATGCTATACTTAGATTCTTCCCATTTTTACAGTCCTGCACTATAACTTAGCAACAAATGATCTTTTGTTCCATATGACTTTCTTTTATTGCCCTTTTGTTCTACTGCCATTAATTGAGCCAGTGGCTCTACTTGACAGAGGCACTGGGAACTAAGGTTGGGTGACACGATGCCAGGGTAATCCCATTTTTACAGTTCTGCACTATAACTTAGCAACAAATGATCTTTTATTCCATATGACTTTCTTTTATTGCTCTTTTGTTCTACTGCCATTAATTGAGCCAGTGGCTCTACTTGACAGAGGCACTGGGAACTAAGGTTGGGTGACACAATGCCAGGGTAATCCTATGGGCTAGGCTTGTAAAGGCTCCAGGGCCATTAGTCTAGTACACATCTATGAACTATGTAATAAGATCATCCAAAGATTTTGTCTTCACAATAAACTGACGGAAAAATATTAAGCTATGCATCCAACTTTCTCAGCAACTATGCCTTGGACAAGATATGTAAGAAAACCACCCCTCATTTTGGACACCTATCTAAATGTGTTATGCTCAGTAAATATAGGGACTAAAAACCAATAAACATCCACAAAAATAGTCGTGGTACTCACTGCACTGTAAAAGGCAGTGGCAGCCGCTGCCAGCCTACTAAAATGTACTTTGACGTTTCTTTAAAGAGGCTTCACAGTAGGAACCTGAACTATGCTACTAAGTTGGATATGGGCGTGTGTTCAACACAGGATAACTCAGTTTGTTGGTTATAAATGAAACTAAATATTAAATCAGACTTTCAGATATTTTTCATTCTGGCAATAAAAGCAAACAATTACATTTTGTGATCCATCACAAAATGTGTTCCTCTAAATCCTTAATATAAGGTTAGAAATAGGGTATCATCTTTTGACTCAGGCAACAAACAAGAACTTATTCAAAACAAAAGAGAAAGTACAAAGAGTAACTTGGCTTTATGTAAAAATGAATAAAATAAAATGAATACATAAATAAATATTATAGGGTTCACAGCAGAATTTAAGAACCTGTAGCTCTGAAATCCTAACAGTAAAAAAGGGCTGTTTCCAGGTCAGGAGTTTTAAAGTGCAAACTGGTTCAAATGGTGGCAATGACAGTTTGCAAGATAAAAGTTCAAGACTCAGCGGGATACAACAGCTGTCTCTGGGGTGTCAAGATGTAATTTTATATGAGAAATAGTTTAATAGTTGGCTTAAGATAATGGTGGATTGCTTGGAAGGGATGCCAACTAGGCTGAACAAGGATTACTATCACACTAATAAATAAGCTAGACAGAGTCTTAAAAATAACACTAAAATGTAGTCTAAAATTAGAGAGAGTTGTACTTGAAGTGGTACATAACTGTGAACCATGGGACAACAAAAGAACTTGCATTCTGGAAGTAAGATTTCTTGCCTCTTTGTAGGACTGCAGAGCAAATAATTTTCTACTAGGAATCAAAACTTCAGCATCCTTGTTTTGAGACAGAGAAACTCCAATGCTGAATGAAGAATATTGCCCAGGCACTAGAAGAAAACACCACCTGGAGGGAAACAAGGTGGTAGACACAAGGCTGTCTTCCTGAAATGAGAAAAACACAACATTGTGGGTCAAACTGTACTATCCAGAATCAGCCACATATTTTCTTTTGTATCCTTTTGTATAACTCTTTGAACTTTAGAAATGGGAAGAAATGCACAAAGCAGATTTTCTTTCTTAGCATCCTTCCTGAGATCATGACAGGACGCTGTAGGATCTAGTCTTAAGTCTGCAAAACTGAGCATTTACCTAGGAAGCAAGCACATCCTCTAGTGTCCCCGCCACCACCATTCTGCTTGGTTCTAACTTAATGATGCATCTGCAACTTATGACCTGGACAAACCATCTATCTCAGAATGTCTGTAAGCAAGCTGGCTGTGCTAGGCAAACAAACTGCCTACATCTGGATGTTCAAAGACAATCCTAACTCCCAGACTTAGTTTGCAAAGATACAGTTTTGTGAAGCCTTGTTTGGCTATGATTTCTGAATTGTATGTTTTTAATTGAAGCACTCTTGTGGAGAGACTGTTTCTGAACACCTTAGTGCTAATGATCATTTTATTTATTTAAGCACATTAAAAGGTTTCAAACCCAAATTAAACCACCTTACTGACTCCAGGTTTTCCTCAAGTACCTCACCAGGATATTATGGAACCTTCAATCCACTACCATTTTTATAAGACACCTGGTTTATACTCACAAGTACAAACCACAAGCTTGCACAATTACATCCATCTCCATTTTCCACAAATTTCTCTGTTTTTCTTTCAATTCCCGACTTTTCCTTGACATCCCTCCCCAACTCTTCCGACTTTTGACTATTTCCCCCTGCATTACCTCCTTTTCTTCCAACTATTAGATCAAGTTACATTATTTTACTACTGGATAAAATGAATACCAGTGTCAAAGATCTTTATATTAATATCACATTTCTTTAGAATTCTGTGTATTATACCATTACACTAAGTTGTTTCTATTCTGTAATAATTAAATACGAAATAAAACGAATTTCAGCAAATTTTTTCAGTGAAACACAAACAATTTAAATGGAATGTACTTAGAAAGATGGCACTGGATACTGCTGTAGAACAATTTAGTAACACATTCTTACAGACCTTAAATAATCTAGCATCAGTACATAATGAAAGAGTAAAGTCCAACCCTACACCATGGCAAACAAAAGAAACAAACAACAAAATTGTGATAAAAATGGATAAAGCCTGGAAAAACTGGTATAAAAACAAAACTTAAAATGCCTTCCAGCAATTTAGACATCTTAAAAACCTTGCAAAACTCCATGTCAAACAGGACAAGCAAACATACTATACCAACCTACAAGACAATCATCAAAACAACCCAAAACTTTTTTGGTCATCAGTAAATAAACTATTCCACCCTGGCAAGACCTCTCCAAACAGACAATACAACAGACTCCGTCCCCACACAGTTTAATTCCTACTTTATATATAATCAACATTCTCTCTCTTAGACACTAATACATCTATCCCCCTCTTCTTTACCCCTGTTGAACCAAAACCACCCATAGCTCTTCAGTTTTGGTCCAGTATCACCTCACTCATAATGAAGTTGCTCCTTTAACTAAAAACTACCTCTGTAGTGGTAGGCCAAGTACCATCAGACTACCTAAAAATGTCCGGAGAAGTCATAGCCTTCCGTGTGTCCGGGTCTATATTATAATAGCGAAAATCCTTTTAAGTGAATGCGAAAACACTGACACATATTGTGCAAACTGTGATTATGCCGATTGTACTAAACCGCAAAGTAAGTGTCATGGTTGGCCCATGTGTGGTACAGCTCCGTAAGGTAAGTGTGCGATAGTTATGGACCTTAGGATTAGGATACGGGTTAAGGTAAGTGCATAGATAGGTAACGAATGTAAGGTTTAGTGTAGGGTTAGAATTAGGGTTTTGTTAAATGTATGTGTGTGGATTATTTGTTTTGTTTTGGTATATCGCTGTAGGGTAAGTGTACGATAGTTACGGACCTTAGGGTTAGAGTGCGGGTTAAGTTAAGTGCATAGATAGTAATGTATGTAAGGTTTAGTGTAGGGTTCGAAGTAGGGTTTTGGTTAGTGTAGGTATGTGGTTTATTTATTTTGTTTGGGCAGGCAGTATGTAGTGGGAGGTGGAGTGGGAGGCAGACTATGGGGATTCGACTTTGTATTTCACAGTTTAGTACGTTCGGCATATTCGCAGTTCGTGCAATACGTGTCAGTGTTTTCGCATTCGCTTAAAAGGATTTTCGCCAATATAATATAGACCCCCTGTGTCCATACTAATTAATACGTCTGTAGCAGAAAGATATGTCTCATCACTTTGGAAAAAATCCTACATCATACCAATGCACAAAGGCAGCACATCTAAAGTGTTTAATAACTAGAGACCAATAGCGATCCTCTCGCCCTCTCCAAAATATCAGAGATGCATCCATATGCATCTGATGCAATACTTATCTTCAAATAACCTGCTGCCTGAAACACAACATGGCTTTAGGCCCCAGCACAGCACCACTACTGCTCTACTACATTTTACCAATATAATAAACAAACACAGAAACAATGGTCTGCTTGTGTCCACCATGTTCTTAGACTTATCAAAGGCATTTGATACGGTCTCTCACAAGCAGCTGCTCATTCAACTCTCCTCAAAAGGACTTCCACAAAACTCCTGGTCATGGTTAGTTACCTACCCAGAAGGTAACAAGCTGTTAAATGGCAACAAACCTAAGCATCCTTTCAAGGTTAGGTGTAAATGGTCTTGTCACTTTTGCCTTGCATTTCTTATGATTCTGTTTCTTCACTAAAATTTGTCTGCAAAATTAACTTCACAAAGCAGACTAACCAGTTTCTCACCAATATCAACTGAGCTATTCATATAAACAGAATGTTTACCATTCTATTAGATGCACTACTATATTTGCAGTCATTTCTTCTGCCAATTCTGCATAGCACTTTTTGATAAGGGAACTATTTTAAAGTCTTCTGGTGCCTCAGTGCCAATCTGTCCTGAGGTCAACATATCAACTGCAGTACACAGCGAAACCCGTTCTTCAACTTATGACTTAAGTCATTCAATGTGCATTCAGAGATAGTGACAGCTATATGAATGAATGTTTCTTTTTTTTCCCCCCCGCTGCTCATTTTCTTAAAAAAAAGATAAACAGGCTTATTAGCTAAACGAAGATTTTTAGTAAACAGTGGTGCAATTTGGAAAATGTAACTGACTCATCCGCCAGTAGATCACCACAAATAATGCATAGTGGCTTTATGTTATCTAGGATAACTCCACAGTCAAAACCAACCTTAACTAGAAGTCATTATGCTTTCCAAGTACATTTTAGACACATTAGTAGCCAAATCTGCTCAACTACTTTCACTTGTTCTTGATTAAAAAAAAAAAGAAAAAGTTTCATACTTCCACCTATTACTGTGTGTTGTGTTTTTTTCTTTTTTTTTGCTTTTCTGACCCCCCCCCCACCATGTCATGGATTCCTGCCCCCTCCCCTTTCACTCGCCAATAACAACACAAGGTAAATCAGCTGTACTTGGCAGCTAAGCTGTGTGAACTGATTTATTGAGTGTTCTAGCACCTATCTGCAATTACTAGCAGTGTATTCCCAATTCATTATCGTCATCATAGAGGAGTGACAAAAGAGAAGCTAATCAGTGAATGTCAGAATCCAAAGTGTATGGTATACTAATAGGATATAAAACTACACTAACAAACACTGGAACTCAATAACTAAGGCTTTCTCTCTCAATTATACTTCATTCGAGAAATCCAAATTATTAACTTCCATAAAAATTAACATCCTGGGGAAAGTACCAGAGTATTTTTACATGGAAGTTCCTGCATAGAGCCTTTAACTCCTGAGAGGGTTGCAAAATTTAATAAAACTGACAACGTTATTTGTCGGAGATGTTGTTTCCCATGTAAAGCAGATTGGATCCACATTTTTTATGAATCTGCTTGTATGAAACAATTTTAAGATAATATTGCAGTTTTTTTAAAGCATTATTTACAGATAATTTTCTCTAACTAAATCAATAATCTTTAATGTAAATGAAGACTTTGTAATGAGCAATGCCAACTCATACCTGTTGTGGACAATACTAGTGATCGGTAGAAAGCATATAACAAGAAAATGGAAGTCCACCACATCTCCAACTATGGAAGATTTTCTGACCCTCCTTGAAGAAGTGATTTCCAGAGAAACCAAAACAAAAGAAGTAAGAATAAATCCTTTCTTTTCTCATTGAAACTTTTTGCAAAAACTCTTAATACTTTCTGAACTATCTGATGTTGATTAAGCAAACTTTTTGCTATCGTTTTATAATTGTTATCAATTTTGGGCCTCTGAAAAAAGTGTATATAGTTGTAGCTTTTTCATTGTTCTTTTATATTCGAAAATTGTATCCATGATGTTCATATTATTGTTAAAATTATCATTTTCTTACTTCAATAAAAAATATTTAACAAAAAAACCCAGAAAAGAATGTTGTACAACACTACAGTCAATGTACACAATAGCCATCAACAATAAACCGCAACAACATGAGCAAAATAAATTAGTAGCCATTCAGATGTTTAGCCTTAATTAACAATTTCATGAAACTGTTAAGAAAACTAACTACATCCATCAAGTCCCTCTTTTCATGTCTCTCTCCTGTATTTTAACCACGAGTCTGTATAGATTCAACTATTCACAGGCAGAGAATAAGATTTTCATTCAAAGATTCAAAGAAACGTTGTCATGTAGGACCACACAAGTGCAGCCTAAACGAAATTACAAATGTCAGCTCACAAGAGAAATGTAGTGCAAATAGCATAGATACAGAAGTATCAGAGAATAACATAAGAAAGAAAATAACATGTATGACATAAAAGAGGTAGTTCACGTTACAAAAACACACTCAATACACATTATCCAGTGATAAATAATAAATACCTAACACCAAACCCCTTCACCATTAAGATAGATAATAAAGACAGACTAGCAGCTGTTTAGTTACCGTTTAGCACTTGTTTACCTTAGACGTCACTCAGTATAGCCATCACATTGCATAATAGTAATATTGGCGGTAATTGCTTGGAGCAGCAGGATTATATGGAAAAAAAGAGGCTTCAATGCATCAGGTATTATGGTTGGTGTCTGAGTTAAGTCTCTCAGATGTAGGATACAAACTGTTCCTGAATCTGGTAGTCCTACAATGGAAGCTGCGGTACCTCCTTCCAGATGCAAGTTGTGAGAACCAGTTGTGGGCCGAATGGGTTGAATCAGTTAGTGTTTTGTATGTTCTCTTTCTTGCTCTTGTAAAGAAAAGCTCCAGAATAGAAGGGAGGTTTTATAAAAGCAAGGTATGTGCCAAATATTTTCTAAGTCACCCTCACCACCCTCTGCAATTTCTTCTTCTCAGCAGTTGCCAAGCCATGCTATGAAGTTGCTAGTGAGGATGCTCTTGATAGCTCGCCTGTAAAAAGTGTAAAAGCAGACAGTGGGAGCCTGGTCTTTTTGAGCTTTCTCAGGAAGTGAAGCCTCTGTTGAGCCTTCTTCACTATATGGTTAGTATTAACAGTGCAGGAGAGGTCATCTGAGATGTGAAGGCCCAGGAACTTGGTTGTTTTGACTTTCTCTACTACCTCCCCTTTGATAGTGAGTGGTTGGTGAACTGTTGCCTTTTTCCTGAAGTCCATAATCATTTATTTGGTCTTTTTAACATGCAGGTCCAGAATGTTATTGTCATACTAGGCAATCAAAGTGTTACCTCATCCCTGTAGATATGTTCATCCCCACCACTGAGACCCACGTCTGTGGCATGATCATCAAATTTTATATGGTTCGAGTTATGTTTTGCAGTACAGTCATGGGTGAGGATGGTGAAAAACAAGGGGCTGAGCACACAACCTTGGAGAATGCCAGTATTTAGGACTATGCGTTGAGAGGTGGTGCTTCCACCGCATGTCCATTGGAGTCTACCAATCAGAAAGTCAAGAGTCCAGTTACATAGGTGCTTGTTTATCCCGAGTTTCACAAGCTTATCCACCAGTTGCACTGGTATCACAGTGTTGAATTCAGAACTGAAGTTGATGTACAGCAGCCTTACATAGTTGTACCTCCTTTCTAGGTGTTTTAGTGCAAGGTGTAGTGCGACTGATATCACATCCGCAGTCTATCAATTTGCCTGGTATGCAAACTGGAGTGGATTGAAGGACTTAGGCAGATCCACAGATAGATGTTTCTTCACAATCCTCTCAAAGTCCTTGATGATGTTTGAGGTTAAGGCAACCAGTCTGAAGTCATTGAGGCAGGTAGGGTTGGGTTTCTTTGAAAGTGGGACAATACTTGTTGCCTTGAAACGTGAGGGACGTTTCTCCATAGCAAGGGATGCGTTGAAGATATCTGTCAGTACCAGACATAACTGATCAGCACACCCTTTGAACACCTTGAAAAGTATGTTATCTGGTCCAGCAGCCTTCCTAGGATTCACCTTCTTAAGCTGAAGCCTCACCTCTTCGGAGTTTAAGGTGAGCACTATCTCCTCTTTGTCAGTGTTTGTATGGTGGTGTTCTCCTCAAATCTGCCAAACGAGGAGTTCAGTTCATTTAGGAATTTCAAAATGTCACCACACTGGGGAGTTTTGGTCTTTCAGTCCATGAGCTGCTGTATCCCCTGTCATAGGCTTCTCGTATTCCTCATGTCTTGGAAGCGGATCTGAATTTTCCTCCCATACTCTCTCTGATGTTTTTCAGATCTGACCTGGCCATCTTTAACCTTTCTTTGTCATTTGCCTTGAAGGTTGTGTTTCTTTTCCTCAGTAGCTTGCAGACATTCCTTGTGAGCCAGGGCTTCTGATTAGCTCTTATAGTGATGGATTTTATGGTGGTTACATCCTCCATGCATTTGCTTATGTAGGCAAGAACTGATTCGGTATAGGTGTCTATGTCTAACTGGAGGTTGTGTGTAGCCGCTTCTTTGAAAACCTCCCAGCAGGTGGTATTGAAACACTCCTGAAGGCAATCCATGGAACCCTCCAGCCAGACTCTGATCTGTTTAGTTGTTTTTTTTTCTCTGATCAAAGCCGTCTTATAGGTAGGCAGAAGCAGGATGGCAGGGTGATCAGAGCTGCCTATGTTGGTGTGCTTTAAAGGCTCCTTTAATACTGCTGTAAGCTTTGTCTAAGGGATTCTCCCCTCTGGTGGGGATCCACATACTGATAAAAATGTGGTAGCACCTCAAGTTCAGCTCTGTTGAAATCACCTGCTATCACGTGTAAATTCTGTGTTTCTGCTTTGTAGCTCACAGATAATATTG
This sequence comes from Protopterus annectens, assembly GCF_019279795.1. Lineage (NCBI taxonomy): Eukaryota > Metazoa > Chordata > Ceratodontiformes > Protopteridae > Protopterus > Protopterus annectens. Next base: position 770,697,613 of record NC_056726.1, on the reverse strand, counting down.
TGGAGATATAGATACTGCTGCATGAATAAACAATTTATAAAGAGGTAGCCAAAATGTCAAGCTAGTGATACCCCAGGGGACAGTGAAACGGAAGTTATGTGCTTACCATAATGCTAGATCCATGTTGTCTGATTTAATACATGGATTATTGGATCCAACCAAAGCACCACTTCTATAGCTTTACGGATCCAGGGCTCTGATTCCTCCCCTACCCATAACTCCCCCCACTCCACCTTAGTACCCCAGATTGAGTTTGCTCCACCAAATAAGAATGTACAGAAATATTACCTTTAAGGCTAATTTTTCACTGACAGGCAATATTCACAGACAGGGTGTGAGCAAGTTCCGTTCAATCACAAGAAGCCCATAAGTGTTAATTTGGAAAGGGGGCAGATGGAGGGAGACTGAACTGGACAAAAATCAGACAACATGGAACTATCATTATGGTAAGTACACAACTTTCATATCAGATGATATCTATTTTCATCTGATTCAATACATGGGCCAGATTCCCAAGCTGTTTTTACCTGGGCGGTATCAAGGAATCACGTTCCTGAGAATGATGGAACTAACACAGCAATGTGATCTAAAATGTACACCCAATTTATAATGAGATGCAAAGGTGTGAATTGTTGACCAAGTTTCTGCAGAACAATTATTATCAATAAGAACCCTATTCATGAAAGCTATCAAGACTATAAAGCCAAAAATTCAAAATACCGAAACCCCAAAAGCGTGAAATTCAAAATCGCGACTTTTAAATACACCATCTACCACACAAACACACACACATACACCTTCTTTCCCACACAACAAATAAACAAACAAAATACATACAAATACAACAACACAAATACACAAACCTACCCTACATACGCCCCCGCACACCCCACTAACACAAATACACAAACCTACCCTACATACGCCCCCCCACACCCCGCTACTTATACATACTAACTTCCAAGGTTGTACTAAAAAGACAAAGACATTAAACCCACCACTACACACACTACATTCCCCTTGCACAAACACACATCACATACGTACAAACACCACCATTCTCAACATTTACACACTCACACTCTTACCTACATACCATAACCTAAATCTACAACTTCCCAACATACTAACATACACTAAAATCCCCACCCAAAACCCTTAAAATATAAACACTTACCTGAATCTCCAGCTATCCATTAACACCAGCGCACCACTACAACCACTGATTCAACATTTCCAGATTTGGTTATGTGGACTTTCGCGCAACTGGGCTCTTGATATTTTAGTCTCAAGACACTGAAATTCAAGATTTCAGTATTTCAAGAATGTGAAGTGCACGCGCACACACACGTGTGTGCATGGGCATATATAAGCCTTCAAACCTTAATACTTCAAAGTATGTAAATAGTCCAAACTGGTTAATACTACTACTTCTAAGTAATTAATAAGTTGAACACAGATGCAGTGTACCTCTTCCCACCAACCAATACATTTTTGAGGAAACCAGCCTAACTCCATAGTATACAGGGATGAAGCCCTTACTGTGACCCAAGCATCTAGGGGTTCAATAATTAGCCACGGCACTGTAGGATTCAGGCAGGACGTGAGAGAAGTGAAGGGGTGTGGCTTACTCACTCTCTCCTAGGATGTAGGGAGGTTAGGGAGCACTCTGATTCCACATGGGAAAGTACAACTTCTTTGGAGGAGACCAAAAAAAACCACGTTCCAAGCTTGAGATGACAGGGAAGGGGTGTGTGCTGGCAATGTCCCTTTTAGAAGTGAGGGACAGCCAACATAGACAGTACACTGCATGTTCCCCTCAGAAGCCAGGTGTGTGCAAGGATGGAGGGGCTAAAAAAGAAAAAAAGGCAACTGCCTGTAATGGCTGACTAAATGATGTCTCCTCCCAGCGGATCCTCAACTTGGAATACCTTTCAACCTATTGGAGCAAGAATCTGGACAAAGCCACAACTAATGGGGGAAAAGGCCCAAAAATAGGCATACTTTTAAAATATTGCTCTTACAAACTTGTTGATAAAGTTGATAAAATAACAGGTTTTGCATTAACATGAAATTTCTGAAGGATATGAAGTCTGAAAATCAAATGTCTGCCATTATTTTCAGACAATCCTCAATGATTTGCCAGAAATCTATGTTATGAGAGAAGCATCAAATGTACGAGTCAGAAATCTGGACATCCTGCAAAAATCTGGACAGTTAAGAACTATGCACCTCGGTGATGGGGAACAAATGGGCTGACTAGCCAGAAGAGAGCTGATGGTCTGCTAACAGCAAGGGAAAGAGTGTTAAATATTTTTTTGAAGAAACCATACAGGAAATAATGCAAATGAGTCAAAAGGGCACTTCTAAAGCACTCTGGACACTTACTGATAACATCTTTCTTGCTATGGACAAAGGCGTCCTCACTGGAGCCATATTTACTGATCCCACCAGAGCTTTCAATCTGGTTGACCAAAACAATCTGTTAGATCACCTGACAATGGAATTATCCCTGATACATCTCCCTGGTTTAAAAATTATTTTTTCAATCACATCTCTGTTCAGAACACCCTCTCTGTTTTTACCCCATCCCTTAGAGGAGTCTCTCAGGGCTGCATTCAGGTTCCCTTTCTTTTTTTTCATTTCAATTAATAAACTACCACTAGACCTCTCTCACCTCTCTCTCTCTCTTACTTTATGCTGATGACACTGTCTTATTTCACTCAAACCTGACCTTCTCAGCCATATGACATCTACAAACAGACTTCCTTTATCTTATCAAATGTCTTAACAAAAAGCTAATGCTGAGGACTCCCAAAACTAAAGTAATGCTATTTGGTACCTCTCCTAAACGACAGAAATGCCCATCTTGAAAACCCCACTGATCAAGTCATCTCCTTCAAATCCTTTTGTATTTGGTTGGATCCCACATTGAACTTTTACCTTCATGTAGAACAAATACAGAAGAAAATTAATTCCCTCCTATTTTGGTCCTATAAAATTCCCCCTCTCTCTCCAGACCAACCAGGAATGCCATAGACAAAAGCACTCTACTTGCCTACCTGAATATGGACTTCCACTGAATGCAACATCATCTAAGGAAAACTCCTCCACCATCCAAACTATAAGTAACTATCTGCCATTTCATTATCCTCTCCCTAAAAATGAGAGTTGCTGTACCATGCTTAGCAAATCATTTGGTTACCTGTCCAGCAACATGTCAACTGGCTTCTTGGATCCCAACTGTACAAGCTCCTCAAAGAACATTCCTGTCCTTTTCTTGCTTCCATCCTCTTCAGATAACCACCCAGTTGAGTTCTAAGAAATCTTAATCATTCTGGTCCACTTCTTCAATGTCCCAGAAACAGACTTCATTGGACTAACCATGCCTTCTCCATCCTAAGCCCCAAATACTAATTTTACAGACCTCTCACTGTACCCAATTTTTCATGCTCAACAAAGATAATCTCAAGTCAGTGATAATTTGCAAATGTTTTCCCACTCGGCACATCAGCTAATCTCCCACTCTCCCCTTCACCAGTCTGGCACATTTGTCTTTCTCACATTATTCACTTACACTAATATATGACATCTCTTCCACTTTGTATATATTGCAAACAGTTAATGTCTGTATGCCCTTACATTTGCTATATTTTACACTTTGTGGTCTGTCCCTTCACTATTTAACTCTCCTCTTCTTGTTTTCCCCTCCTTACTATAACTATCCCTTCCTATTGTCCTCTGCACTGCATACTTTATAAATATTACTGTTACTGATTCATTGCTATCTACACTCAACATTTTTGTTTATATTCATAAAACTTCTTGTTAACATGCTTTTCTATTATCATTTATATTTGTCTGAGCTGAGACTAAAATAGGCCAATTTGGATCAGTGCTCTAGCCCAGTTACCAAACTGAAATAAATGAATAAAGAAAGAAAGAAAATATGTAATTTTAGTCTATAATCACAAAACAAATTTCTTGGACCCCACAAACCCTAGTTACAAAAGACTTCTCTCTCTTTATAATGTAACAAAAGTTATTACAACATGCACTACACCCAAATTAACTTTTGTATTTGGTAATTACAGATATTCTACAAAGCTGTAAACTACTTGCCAGAATGCCTCATTTCTTCCATGATCATTAAATTTTTTTGACAATGTTCTCATTTAAAACCCTGAAAATTCCCTTTATATTGGTCATAAGCTCCATATCAGAAACTTTGGTCGATCAGCTACATGCTGAATTTGATACTATTGACTGGAGCAACCTTTTATGGGTTCATAGGACAATACTAGGCTATTGGCTTGGAGGCCCTTATAAGCCTAGCCAAGAATTTTACCCATGTTCCCACAAAGTCAGCACCTATGTACCCTGTCCAACAGGAACACAGGTGGGATCCCAGGGGTGTATTTTCTGTTTCCTATACAGTCATCTAGGTTCCTGTTAAAGAGGGCTAGTGAGGTAATCTGTTTGACACTGAGAGGGAGTCTACTCCACAGATGAGGGAGGCTTTGGGACACAATCCTATCCCGCCAACAAGTTCTATTAATGTCACAGACCAGGTTGAGGCCTTGTGTGCGGGTTTCTTGAGTGGAGTTGGACTTACGGATATGCAGCAACTCCAACAAGACTGAGTCTGAGATGGCATTGTATGCCAAACACAGGTCACCTCTGACCAGTCTGTATGAGACTGAGTAGAGGGACAGGGCTTTTAGCCTATCTGTATAGGATAGGTGTTTGAGACCCTGGATTTTCCTGGTCAGGAACCTCTGTGGTCTCTCCAGCTGCTTGCCAAGGAACATGCCGAAGGGAACATTATACTTGATAATGGGTCTGATAAGGCAGGAGTACAGGGATGTTATGACCTCCTTTGTTCCTGGATGAAATACCCTTACTTATGAAGTGGCCCATGTAAAAAGCCTTCCGTACATTGGAGGCAACATGGTCAAAAGTCAGGTTGCCCAAGTTCCTCACAACTGATTGCATACTTAGTACATTGCTTTTAATGCGATAATTAGTGGGGATGCCATTTTCCCTAAAGGGGATAATGATGCATTTCCTGGCATTCAGTTTGAAGCCATGCTTCTGGCAACAGTCATTAGTTTGGGTTAAGGTCCTCTTGCAGGATGTTCACATCACTAGGGGAATTTAAGATACCACCCAGCTTGCAGTCATCTGCAAACTTGGTCAGCCATAGACCACCGGTTTTGGCTTGCACCTCAGAAAAGTATATCCCAAACAGTACAGGCCCCAAGACCGATCCTTGGGGTATGCTACTTGTTACGGGTCTACTACTCGAGGTGATTTCCCCTATTTTGATTGAGTGGGTTCTATTAGTGAGCCAGTTAGCTACCCATCTGGTAACATACAGGTTGATGCCTAGCTGGGAGTTTATCTATTATGCCCGAGTGGGGAATAGTGTCAAAAGCTTTAGCTAGGTCAAGGTAGGCAGTGTGCACAGTCTTCCCCTCATCCATGGCTTTGGTAACTGTTTCGAAGAAGTCAACCAAGTTTAACAGGCATGATCTCCCTTTGACAAAACCAAACTGTGTGGGGTCAAGTGTTTGGAGGTTGCCAATGTCCTTGTTTATAAGGTCCTTGATCATGCATTCCATGGCCTTGCAGATCAGGCTACTTAGGCTGATGGACCTATAATTCCTTGCGTCAGTGGACACTCCACCTTTGTGTAGAGGAATGATCGTGGCTGTCCTCCATTTGGCTGGGACAAAGCCGGTGCTCAAGCTTTGGTTGAATACAGTGCCTAATGGTGCTGAGAGCTCATACAGGACACACCCAGGGATGTTGTCAGGTCCCATGCAGACTGAATTTTTTTACCTTTGAGAGGGCATTAAATACCTGCTTCCCGATGATGAGGGGAGGGGTTAGGTGCTGGGGATGTCCTGGTTTACTGATGGAAGGGACAGGGGGGGTGAAGTTTTCACTGAACCTGTCTGCCAGCAGGTTGGCTATATCTATGGTGTTTGTGTATGTGGTGTTCTTATCACCAGTTCAGAGCAGATTTGGGTGCTACTTTTGAGACTGTGGATGTATGTGAAGAAGGCCTTGTGATTATCCATAGTGGATGTGGCCAAGTTATAGAATTTTTTTTTTCATAGGTTCACACTAGGCTAACTACCCTTGTGGGTCATTATAAGCACAGCCAATTACCCCGTGTGAGAATCAAACCCTGCACCTTGTACCTGCAAGGTAAGCACCTTAACCATAATGCCAGCCTCCCACTAACTTTACCAACACGAAGACCCAGTTACAATTCTAGAAATATTTAACTCAACATGTTTGGATAAAATATCTCCTACCACCAGGAAAATAACATTTAAACAATACTGGTTTGCTCACAACAAAAATAGATGCAAAAATTATATTAAAGAATAAGACATTGAGTAGATGGAACAAAAGAAATCCACAAGATCATAATATCTTATCAAAAGGAAAAGTGAGCACCTACAAACAAAAGCTACCTTATTTATATAGTAAACAAGCATTAATATCCTGTTAGCATAAGGTATTTTGAAAGGCCATTGAAATACTGCTAAATTTGTTCATATACTTCAACTTCACCAAACAACCTAAAAGACACTAATTAATATAAGATTTACTGAAAATGTTAACATTATAATAGAACACTTTCGCACATAATTCATTACTCACCGATTGCTAATCTATCTTCTATTTTCAGGCAACTTCTCTAAAATATCAACAAAACACTTTAAAACTTGCAAGAAAGTAAATACAAATCCTTATGTCATCCACCCCTCCTTTCTTCACATGATGGTGTCTGCCAATTCTGAACCTCTTGCTCACTTTTTAGCCCATTCTTTCTCAAAGGCTTAGTACCTAATCAGTTCAAGCATGCCACTAAAATACCAATAACAAAATGCCAGACCATCTCAACCCCAGGATTACTAGTGTATCATGAGCTTATATCATATGACGAAGATTTAAAAAAGAAATATTTTTGCTCATGGAATATAGTACAACAATTAGGGGTAACAATATCTGTTTGCTTGGGGTGAGATCGCCAATAAATCCTACTGCTTTGTAAAGGATGGTCTGTTCCTCTATTACCATGGCTTTCAAATTCTGGCTAAACCATCTGCTGACCCCACAGTGTTTTTTTTTAGGTGGAGTCCTCCTCCTTGACAATTACACACAACAAATTTCTGCTTAGAACACATTAGGATGTCTTTACTTAATTCCAGGAAAGATGCCAGACACCCTTCTGGAAATCACATACATACATACACATGTGGGTAGGGTAACAGAAACACAGTTTTACTGCAATGAAAGCACCCCTTCTGTTCTTGGGTTTAGTACCTTTTATGCATTCATACCCGCAGGCAGCTATGGGGGAGTGTCAGCCTTTATTAGGGAGACCCTCACATCAAAAGATTCCGCACAACACCAACTTTGAAATTTTCAAAATACAAGTCACTAAAAGCTAGATCAATTACAACTTCATAGCCAGTTATATACCTCACTTTATGTTTCCTACTGACTAACAATATCATAACAAATATCCTACAAATTAAATACATTTATTCTAGGTGCCTTCTATTATTCTGCAATAAACTGGTTAACGTACACAACAAATGAAAAGCATAACTAATGCTTAACTGGCTACAAAAATGTGAAATACCTACAACAAATGGCAAACATCCCTACTTGGGGACACAGTATCCTGGATCTTGTCCTTACAGCTCTCATCCTATGTTGTTAAATCAGACCACAAATCAGTCATTTTCACATACAAGGCTGGAGGGTACTACTCAAACAAATACATCAGCATTTATTAACTTCTCAAAAGCAAATCTGCAGTTACGTACTGACCAAAGTTCTTTTCACTGAATCCCTGCACAGCCTGACCCTATAAATACAGCCATGGCCTTTATGTCTGAATTTTACTTCTACCTAAATATTTGTAGGAAAAAACACATTTACATTGGTTTACTTGTACAAACAAACTCTGCAAAAATTGACAGAAAGTGTTGCGTTCTTTTAGGAGGTTATATGCTCTGCTAGTCATGATGGCAATGAAACATACTATTAAAATCTTAAGGCAGAAGTCAAGAAAGTAAGAGCTGTTAAGTTAAAAGTCAGAAATGTAGAGATGTTTATAAACTCCAAATGACCACTGATACCAAAAGTAATTATAAATCCTAAAAGTCAAGAAGCAAGACCCACCATTATTTGGAAGTTATCGACAATGACAGCACCTATTCTGAGCCCAAAGAAACAGTTACTATACTAGCTGACAAATTTAGTGCAAATTTTACTTCAACCACCATCATAACTGCTCTCCTGATTCATTAATTCTGGACCCCAACAAGAAACTCCACAGAACACATCCTAACAGCGTTTTCTCAAACAAAGACCACCACATCCATGGGCCCTAATAACAGAAGGAAATGTAATCAGTGCCACGTATGGCACCCTGGAACATCTACTAGACATTTTTAACAAAAGTTCTGCAACTGCCTATGCCCCACACCCTGGAGAATAGCCACTGTGATGCCCATACAGTAAGAAGATCCAAATGCAGACACTGGTAGATAAAGACTCATCAATTCTACCAGCCTTGCATGCAAAATAATGGAATGCATGATATCTAACCTCATAAATCTAGACAGTCATTCTCTTTTAGCCATGGATCCAAATTAGTTGGTCTTTGTCAAGAAATAGATCATCCCATTTTAGCATCACACACTTTTTTGAAAGGGTAACTGAGCCAGTTGATGATAATGTATTGGGCCAAGACATTCAATACTATTCCCCATGCAGGCAATACTGGCAAACTGGTGAACCAAATCTCTCTCTCTCTCTCTCTCGATATATATATATATATATATATATATATATATAAATATATATATATATATATATATATAAAAATATATATATATATATATATATATATATATATATGTTTTATATATATATATATATATATATATATATATATATGCATGCAGTGAGTTGACTGGTAAATTGGTTAAGACATAATGAATACATGTTATTAGTGTCACAGGTGCCACTTTGGAAAGAAAAGAAGACGCTGCTCAATACTCAGTACTGGATTCTCTTCTTCTTAGTATTTCCTTCTCTGAACAAAGCCTGCAGACCAGGTCTCTATTTAACAAAATCCTCTGATGACAGTAAACTAGTTTTTTTTATTTGAATACACACTAATTTAAAGGTAATCCAGGATGGGCTGGACTATACAAACAACTGATACAAGGACAACGGCCTCAAATGAAATCCTAAAAAATGCATTACAGTCTACAACATACTACATAAATGATACATCCCTTAAAAATGAGATGGTCATTACAGGTTTATGTACCTTATAGATGACTCCCTATCCTTTAATGATCACATCTACACTGTAGTCAGAAAATCCTTGTATCTGTCTCAACTAATTACCAAGGACAACTTATCCATTACCAGAGTAGTCTACTTTTCACTCTTCTCTTATCCACTCCATTACTGAATAGACTTATCCCTTTGCTATGTGCCTATCAAAGCATATCACTCAGATGAAAAGACCTCACAGGTTCCTACGCTCTCAAGTCTCTTAGTTAATCATAATGACTGACCACCATTTTTTAATTTTTTGTTTCCTATTGACTACTCCATGGTGACCTTCACTCATATTTTTAGGCCATGAAAGACCCCACTCTCCTAGCCCTACTATGCATTCAAAACTAATAACTCAAAAATTCAAATGACCTTATTTTCTATCATCAAATTAATGGAACAAATTGGCAAGAAAGGTTATCACAGTGTATTCCTCAACTACACAAAAACTACCCTTGCATATGAAGCAAAGTAATAACCATAGCTACATTTAAAACTAACCTAGACAATTGAATGGGCACTGTCAAATTTTTCCTGAGCTTATCTTTTGTGTTCTTCTGTGAGGTAGGACATAACTTTTAACATTGAGTGTTCTGGGCTAGGCTGTACATGGTTTGAAGACTGATTGTCTAGCATCTACCTACAAAGCTATCGTCTTATTATGGGAGTCCCAGCATGATTTTGGGAAGGACATAAAATCCAAGTGCAACCAAACCACCACTGGTACTCTTACCAAAATTCCTAACCTTCATCCCTACTAAAATATAAATACAAGACTGTTAAGTATGGTGATTCTCTACCGATTCATACCAAAACCTCAACTGTAAAACTGTAATCTTTGAACAGTTTTTAATCTGCTTGATAACCTGGTATATCTCATCACTTTTAAATAATAGCAAAAGCTTAAATGGAAAACTGTTATCTTTGAACTTTATTGCTTGCCATTTCTGTAAATACTGCGCTGTTTCCTGTCTCCCATTGTGGCTGAAAAGTGAGTCATATCCCTGATGGAGCCCATCATTCAGGATACCACTTCCTCGGTAACAAATAATTTGGTCAGCTCATCCATCAACTAAACAAATAAAAGTAAACAAACAAGTAAATGTTATTGCAGCATTTATTTATGTTGTCTGGATGTATGTTACCTTTTGGATGTTATTAATGGTAACTTTTTTTTAATTATAATGATAAAATTATTCATTCAAAAAGGTCATCAATCTGCAAAAACATTCAATGTGGGAATTAGAGTTTCTCCTTAAGCCCTGATCCACTAAGACTTGAATCTTGACAGGTGAGGCATACAGGTGAGGGATCAAAGTAGCTTAACCTTAACGTCAGAAGTTTTAGACTCCTAGTCAAGTGAGAAGTTGCTGTCATCTCTGGGTGCCACAATAGTCCAAAGAGATTATACAGGTGTACCCTGGAATACCTAGACAAGAACTTGCTCTGCTCAGCCAGGAGCCTAATAACAACATCAGAATTTTTAGAAGTTAAAGAAGCAGTATCAGGGTACTTGTAGGTTGCAAATATGGTATCCTTGAGGTATGACTCAAGTCTCATCTTTCTTCCTCAGACACCTGCAAAGACTTTCATTGGTGGAAGGAATGGGGACCACAGAGAGTGGTGGAAAAAACCCAGTCAATTTGGGTAGCTGCTCAGGCCCCAACTGCTCCAGGGGAGGGGGGGTGCCCTTGGTTCACTGCCCGTTTATCTAAAATTAAAAAACTTTTAAGTTTGTGACAGCACACCACACTAGGCTGTGGAAACATAGAGAAGTGACATCACATCAGGTGTGGTCAATGTAATGTGTGCAAATCTGCAAGTTTGTTGTCGCATGTCAAAGTGTTCACAGCGAGAGACTTGATTTCATGAGTTTTGACATCTAGATTTTCCCCTAGTCAAAAGATTAGTTTGCTTGAACATAATGTTGGTCATTTAGCTTGATTTTCCTGGAAATATTCCAGCTGTAGACATGCCATGTTCAGCAACCCTTGTTTTCACATAAAAAGGGCTAAACATGGCATGTTTACAATGAGTGGGATTTGTCTGGATGCACCAGAAAAGACCAAAAAAAAAAAAGTCACTGGAATGCTCTTAAAGGGTCATCTGCATTTATCTCACGGGTCTCCATCACAGGAGTTTTAAGGTATTACACAACAAAGACTCTAATTTTGTTGGTCTTCAGTTTTTGCTAAACAGTCTGTTGTTTTGACTTATTTGGAGTGAGAGACCTAGAATGATGTCATGAAAGGACTATGTTAATGTTTTTATTTACAATTTCAGTAATATCACATCTGATGCATCAATTCCCAGACAAAGTGATCTGTATACAGTGCCCAACAGAATGAGTATTTTGGGAATGGAAAAGGTTTTATATAACATTTTTCTGTTTATGAAACAGATGCCCTACATGAAGGAAAGTGTACACTGTTTTGATAGTGCTTTATTTTTTCTACATTAAAAAAAAAATGAACAAGCACAGGAATCTGTCTAGGTCTAACCTTCAACACAAGTGTTGAAGAAAAAATAAAAAACAGAAAAACTAGTAGTCTTTAAACTTCGTTAATGAGCTCAGTTACAGTAATTTCCAAAAATCACAAAATCAAGGTAGTTTTCCAAAGCAACAAACCTTTATTTGTCACAGACAAGCGATCCTCAGTAACAAAAAATCAGAAATACTTTACAATGTTAAACATTCAGCTTTTATATATTTTGAATGGGCTGGTTTAAAATTAAAACAATACATACATTTTCCACACCTACTTGTAAGTGTATAAAAGCTGATATGTTTAACATTGTAAAGTACAGTTGAGTGTTTTGTTAGAGGATTGCTTGTCTGAGAAGAATAAAGGCTTGGAACACTACCTGGGTTTTGTGATTTTTAGAAATTATTGCAACTGAGCTCATCAACAAAGTTTTAAAACTACTAGTTTTTCTGTTTAATTTTTTTTTCTAAATTTCCTACTGAATGTTAATGTCTATACTCACAGTCTCATTGTGGAAATGTTTTACCGTTATTGATGGTATATAACACTATCACTTGCTTGCAATACATGCGTTTGTATTGAAAAAAGTGTTTCTAATATCTTCTAGGATGGGGGTGGAGTTAATGCAAGAATCTGGGTACTTGCAGTGAGAAGCTGTAATGTGTGCAGAGAGGCTTTGTTCTGAGTGTTTGTAAAGCTAGCCCAGCCATGGATTGGCTTTTGAGTTTTGCAGGTGCGAGGTGCATATTTCTTACAAGACTTTAGGCACCATGGCTGTAGACTGTCACTGTCAGGATTCTATAGTTCGGAAGATTATCTGTTTTTGTGAAAAATTATTTTTAAGTAGAAGTGGGGGAGAGAGAGGATTTACAGGGCTGGGTAGGAGTTAGGGTTATTTGTTAATTCTTTGCAAAATCATCATGGGAAAAGTAGCAGGAGTTTAAGAGATTTTCAGCTGGCAAAGAACTTTATTTACCTCACTCCATTTTTTTGGTGGGGGGTTAAGACTGTGTTTGGACTACTTGCTCCAGTACACTGTAGATTTTTATCTAACAGGTGTTTGCTAGGTTTCTAAACAAGGTAATGCTAACAAGCATTAGCGGAGTGTGCTTGCTTTTAAAATGCCCATGCAGTATCTCTGAGCATTTCGAGGAGATCTTCAGCAATCAATGTTTTTGTGCAAGCTTTCAATAGACTATGGAAAATATTTACTCTGGAGGTTTGACAAGTTAAATTTTGAATAGAGCAGGCTGAATCAGGGTCTGTTTGGAAGAACTGTGTCCAGCTGCTAGACAAGAAGTTTTTTTTTTTAGGTCACAAATGTGGGCAGATGTGTTCCTAACAGCAGATAGACTAGGTAGTATTTTGGGGTTTTGGTTACACTCGGTGAAAAGTAACATACAGTAAATCATTACAGTTTGTAGGTAAGGTGGGGATAGAGTGGGGTTTGTTGGTTATAAAAAGATCACATATAAAAGAGTGACTGACTGACTGACTGTATGGTAACCAGGTCTGGTTGGTTCCTGAAATTAATAAAACAGCCTGTGTACCCAGTCAAACTATGCTTAGAAGGCCTCAGGAAGTTAAAACTACAAAAGAAGGAATATGCAATAATTATTAATGTTTTGAATTAAAGTGAGGATAGAGCAGGGTTTGTTGGTTATAAATAGATGACAGATTAAATAAAGACTGACTGCAAAGTAACCAGATCTGCTTGGCTGCTGAATGAGATATAACAAGCTGTTTACAGTCAGGCCATGCTTAGAAGGGAACAAGACATTATAAGACAAGGCTCAGAAGGGCACAGGAACTTATAACCATCAAAGGTTTTCCTGCTCCCATGATGCAGAGGGATAATGTCTTAAATGTGATCCATTTTACCTTGTTTCAATTAGAAACCAAGGGAGCTTCAGGAAGTGGAGTGGGAGCATGTGAGTAAGTGACATATGGTTTACCTACCTTGGGGGGAGAGAGGTGTTTTGGCTCACTACTTGGGCAACCCAGCCTAGAAGAACATGTTGCTGTGACGTAGCTATGCAGATTGGGAGAAGGCAAGTGAGGAGGCTGAATGCGCCTCCTCCCAAAGACTAGTAGTTACAGTGCCCCTTGGCAGCTGCTGTGAGGTTGATAGGAGCTCCTACAGAGAGTGTCAACCCTGATGTCTGCATGGAGAATGATCCTATGATCAGTTCTTGCCTTACAAGGCAATGAACGGGGCGGTGTTAGCTCTCGCTACTGTAATGGATAAATGAGCCAGATAGGTCAAAGGAGGGGGGCAGGCAGTTAGCAGACAAAGGGGTTATATAAAAGGATAGGATAAGATAGTTCATTCAGGAGTTTTATGATGAAAGAGGGAGGACTAGTGGGAAGGGGGGGGGTTGTACACTAAAGCTGCAGTGAATTTGAAAAAACTGATGTAGAGCGACAGAATTCTGCTATTAGCCGATTCGGTAATATTTTATCAGTAGAACCGGGGATGGTAACTGTGGAAAAAGAAAGGTGAATGTTGACTTTAAAATAGGAGAAGGCAACCTCGCCCTAACCTGGTTCCTTGATGACCCACATAGAGAAGTTTGTAGTTTGGGAAGTGGAAGCAAATATGTGTTTGTGCTATGTTTCACAGGGTCTATATCACGTGGTTGAAAGCTAATAATAGCGAACGACCACAAACATTGGAACTCTAAGTTGCACTGGGGGTCGCACTACAGTGTAAACAGGGGTATTTGCCCTTTCCTCAGTGTAGTGTGATCTCGGAGTTGGTATATATATTTAACGTGGACTGTGGGGGGCGCAGTCCCCCCACAACTGCAACTTCTAGTTCCAGTGTTTTCGAAGTTGTGGTCATTCAGTATTATTAGCTTTTGACCACGTGATATAGACCTGTTTCACAGATTGCAGATATATCTAGGTTGTACTTAAGAATCCAGCATGGCTTTGATCAAGTACATTATCTAGGACTCCCAAATTTAAAATTCCAAAGTGTGACATGGTAGAGTTGTCACTTGTGAGGACTGGGGCAGAGACCAGTGACTTTGACTAGCTTAAGTGTTTTTGGAGAGTAGTGGTATTTAGAAAGAAGCACAGTGACTACCTCTATCTATGAAGTTGACCAGAAACCATCATCAAAGCCAGTATGTTTTATGAGGCATGAGAAGAACTGTGTGGGCATAGGTAAATATGCTAGGAGTAAGTCAACAGATGACTATACAATGTGGGAGAGCAAAAATGGTATGTAGAGCATTTATGGAGGAGTAGGGGGCAAGGCTTAGTGTTACAGGTTATTAAGAGACTAAGTATGGTCAAAGTTTAGTACAGCAAGGGTTAGGGTGAGTAAATGGATAAGGACCGAAATTTGGTATCTTGGGGAGGATGCCATTACAGGGTTGAATGCAGAGTGGAAGAAATAAGGAAGTGAAATGTTGGTTAGTAGCAAAGGAGAAGAGGACATGTTCACAGTAGGTTAAGCAGTAATGGGTTTGTTGGTTATAAATAGATGACAGATTTCACAAATTGTCGCAGTTTAATTAGAGTTAAAGAAAAGATGGATGTGTTTGGAATAATATGAGTTGGTAGATGTCAAAAGGTAAACCAGTCACCATAATTTTACTAAAGTAACAGCCGAGTTGCAGGAAGAGTCACACAAAAAAACAAAAGTAATTCTACAGCACAGGATTAATCTGGCACTATATTTCAGTGCTCAAGACTGTGTAGACAATAGACAAGTGTTGCTTAGGAAAAACAAGGATAGCAGTAATGGCCCTCAAGGGTGAATAATATAAGAGTCAAATAGGAGGTGGGTTGTTGACTGTTGAAGATGGTGTTAGTCACTGTTATAAGATTAAGCTGTCACTACAGTCCCACTATGGTTTTGGGTGAGCTGCAAGAGTGGGAGTGATGCTTAACTCCTTCAAGCCTATAGCACTTTTTTGTATACTTCCAGTTAACAAAATTATACAATGGTTCTTAATCTAGGACATCTTGCAGTAAAAATGAATCATTGTTTGTCACTTTTTATTCGTAATTTCATGTTTATATTCATTTTTTTATAACTGAGAGACTTGTATGCTATTGAGGGATATGGGGTGAAATGCCATGATAGGAGAGAGGAAAACAAATTCTCAATGTCCATTTATAACACACTACACAGGTGATATTGTTAGTTGCTTGTTAAGAATTATGAAAATAAGGAATATTTCCATATGTACGCAATACTTCAAAGAACAAGTGACTTACAAACTACTGCATGGCGTCAGATGAAACCTTAGATGATGCTGAAGACAACTGTCATCAATATTTGCGCTGACAGTTGCACACTGACAGGCATTCAGTACTTATATTGTTAATTATACATGTAAGCAAATGTTTTTGTATTTCTATAAATATCTCAATAAACATGCACTCAAGGGAGACATTTCTTGCCAACAGGTGAACATTTATGATTTTCAACAAAAGTACACTAACAATATATGCCTAGGTTGTACAGTTTCCAAGATGCGACAATTTGTGAAAGTTTAGCAAAAACTATAATTCTGGGTTTGTGTGCATTATAATACAGTATTTATGGAAAGACTTAAAGAATGCTTCTTACTGATAACATTGTTATTTGAACAGTTATAATAGTTTTTACTTTTCACAAAATATTTACATTTGTTTATCTTATGCTTTTTAAATTTCAGAAAATGGTTTGGAATGTAAAGATGTGTGCAAGCTGCACGAGGTGCGACATTTCACACCACATAGAAAATGAAGGGCATGGACAATAAGGAGAGATGTTGGGAAGAATACAGTGCAAGTGTGCTGGCTGTAGGTGGCATAACAGCATTGTTTGTGATACAATAGATATATGCCACTTAAACTGAGTGCTGTTATGTACAGAATGTAACAAGGAATGGAACATTTACGGAGCTGATCAATCATAATACTCTAGACAGCAAGCAGAGTACATATTGGAGAAATGGATAACAATTAGATTGGATATAAAGCCAATTAAAGTGATGTTAGATATGAATAATAGCAGTCCTACTGGTATAATATGCACAACTTAGAGGAAAAATTTGGATTGTTTGATATTTAGAAAATTGGGAAATGCAAGTGAAATAAACATAATAAACATAAGAATTTTAGAAGTAATGTAGATTACTTCATCAAACTTTGCTTTTTAAGGTACTTTGTAAAAACTGAATTTTATGATGGGTAGTTTAGAAGTTGCATGCTATTAAAGATGTCAGTTCTTTATTCAGTGTTAGAATTTGGTAAAGATAAAGAGTTGGATTAGTGAAGTTGTTTAAATGGATAGCTAATGAATGCTGTGGGTTAATGCAGTGTAATGAAAATGAGGATAATGACTTCCTTTAAATTTGGAGTGACATAGGGGCAGATGGGAATGAGGGGGCTGGGTATAGGCCTCATTCCAACACACAGCACAGAATAATCAGCAGATGTGCGTGCATGTCCTGAGGAGCACAGGGACAAGATGTTCCAGTACCAAAGAGCTGTTTCACAAATAAGATGGAAAGGAAATATAGTCAGCAAGAACATAAGCTATGGCCCTAAGTATAACACAGTATGGGGTGCATATATGCTTGGAATTCAGGCTGCACATCCCATATAAAAAGAAAAGTCAAAACAGCCGCTAAGTAACAACAATGGCATCCAAGTGTAGTGATGCAGTACTTTAATTTTATAATTATACTGCTTGTAGTCACTTCTGCAGCTGTACTACTTGTATTAGAAAAGTAAACATGGATAGTGAAGGGAAGTGTCAAATAACAGTAAGTACGCTTTGTGTGACACTAAAAAGCAATCTTGCAAAACACTGCACCTTACTAAGGTATGCAAGCAGTAAAAAACTACAAGAAAAACCTAGCCAAGCTAGAGCTTTCACTGTGAGATTCCTTAAAACCGCTTGCAAAAGAGGATAATAGGATATATGCAAATGACCCCTTTAGGACATCAGGTGTTTCAACTATATGGCAGTACTGAATGCCCATGAGTTTTTTTATTTTTAAGTGTGTTATGGACAAATTCAGACCAATAAAGCAAAACCACACTAGCTGTGGGCATGCATGTTTCTGCGTTCTTATGACCTTGTCAGCACTGCATAAGTGCACTGTTTGTCCAACCTTTAGAAACACACGGTTGTGATACCCAGCTGATGTGCATAACCATCGAGGTGTTTCCAAAATATCCCATCTAGCAGCTAAATAAACGAGTAAACAGGACACACAGCCAAACCAATTATTAAAAAAATAACAGAAAAACCTAGCCAAGCTAGAGTTTTCACTTTGTAATTCCTTAAAACCTCTTGCAAAAGAGGATAATAGGGATATATGAAAATGACCCCTTTGGGACATCAGGTGTTTTAGCTATATGGCAGTAGTGAATGCCCATGCCTTTTTAAGTCTGTTATGGACAAACTCAGGCCAATAAAGTATGCAAGCAGGGAATCCACATAAGGAAACTATATAAGCAAATGGTTGGGAGGGGAGGCATTAATGGCTGCAACTCAGTTCTACAGGGTCAGGGAAAATTTCCCATTGAAAGGACCTAACTATAGGAAAATGACTGAACCGGGAATGTCATACCTCTAGCAGCCTGCATATTATTCATATATTCTAAGAACATTTTCTGAAAAAGCAAGTAACAAAATATAGGCCAAACAAATGTACATATCTTCTGATTGGTAAATGCTTTTAGTAAGGTACAGTCATTAATGTCATTATTAAAAAGCTTCTTTACAATGATAATCAATGCATTCAGAGTTTTCACAGCAATACTGTAATATAATATAGTGTGCACAGACCCAGAATTACATTTTTCTCTTTAGTTTTCAAACAAATGTTCATATTTTGGAAAAATGTACAACCTAGATTTATAAAGCCTGCATTGAGCTTTCACATGCCAGCAAGAAATTACTGATACTTGTTTATTGACATATTTATAGAAATATGAAAATCTGCACTTATTTGCAGAATTAACAATAACACAAATATCTCAAGATATACGATTTGCACTTCAAATATCAATGTCAGTTTTCTTCATCGTCTAAACGTTTTCCTGATGTCATGTAACAGTTTGTACATCTCACAGCTTTGGAAATATTATTGGGAAAAAGGGGGTAATGGATGGATATGAAAATATTTCTTAAAGTCACTTTCTTTTGCAAATATTAATATGCAAATATTTCATATCTTAATCATCAGCAAACAAGTAGCAAGTTTTCCATTGTACTCTATTACACATGGACAGTGACAGTCTACATTTTTGTTTTCTAACAAGGCATTTCACACCATGCTCCACAGTAATATGCAACACACTCAGTTATGAAAATATGTATCTAAATATAAAACTATGAACAAGAGATTGTGATTAATATCTCCACTGCAGAGCATCCTAAATTAACAACCTTAATGTAATTTTGCTACTTACACAAAGTAGTAGGGTTGGGAGTTGGCATAATGGTTAAGGCGTTTACCTTAAACAAAAGGTAAATGGTTTGATCCTCAGCATAGGAAATTAGACTTCAAATGGTCCACATGGGCAGCTGACATAGTACTCACCTATGAAGCTACATCTTACCCTTTTGTTATGCTATCTATGATTTACTGGTGGTTAGACACTGGGTTAAGGATGCCATAATTCATTCTAAATGGAATTATATAAAAAAGGTTGTATACCCATGAATAAGTTAAGAAGCAATCTTGCTAATTTAATGATCTTGAAAGGCAAATAAAAGGAGTAGTGGATAAGGTCTGGGACAAGAGTTCCTTCAGCTTCAGACACCTTAATTCCTCAAAGGGAAAGTCATAATAGTTTTAATGTGGGGCAACAGTGCTGAAGGGCTTATTACTGTCTTGTCCCAAAAAGTAAGTGCGGGGAAGACGCATACAGCCTGAGTTAAGGGCTCCTCCTGGCTTCTACACCTTAACGTCTCATACAAACAGTAAAAGCTGTTAAAGTGCTCAGGAAAGTTTAATGATCTTTCTGTCCTGGAAGGCAAATATAGGAAAAGGCACACGAAGTACAAGGGTTGCTTTTGCCTCTTGCACCTCAATTCCTTGCAGGAACAGTTAAGCAAACTTTAATGTGGGGCAGCCTTGCTCAGGACACTGCAAAATAAAACAGAACCAGTTCTCTTAATTTCCATAGACAAGATAAGTGCTAGGAATGAAATTCAGGGACATAAAGCAAGATAAAAATCAACATAATTTTGTCTGAGATGCACTCAAAAATTTGAGATCTAGTTTACTGAAAAGAATGTCCTTAAGGTATCAATATTTTTCCTGTGCTTGAGACACTACTCCTTATGATCGGATCTGGCAGCTTATGCAAGAAAGTGGATGAAACACCAAGAATTAAAAGTTATGGATACATTGCACACTACATACTCAAGAAGAGAATATTACATAAAAACTACTTTTAAAAAGCCTGGTAAATAACAGCCAGATTGTGAGAAGGTATTTTGATGAGGGTAACTGTTGTTTTCTTATGATATATCAGCCTGTCATATTTCAGGATTTTTTTGCAATCCCTACAGTTGAGGGTACAGACACCTGTGGGCAAACAAATACTGAGATGCCATACACAAAACTAGTAAAATACTCTCAAACCCTGTGGCTCTGCATTCAGCCAAATACATTAAGTGAGCAGAACATAAAAAAGACACACAGATACTGGAGTACTAGGGGAGTGTCAGATAGATGGGGTTGGAGTTTGCACTGAAGACACCATATGGAAAATCTCTTCCACTTGGCTGTGTAAGACTTTCTGGTGTTAGGTTTCCTGGCTTCTAGAAGGATTAGAACAACCTGTACAGAAAAGTTGTGCCTTGTAGGTATAAGAATCCTACCATCCAGAGTGTTAGACTGAGAGAGGTCAAATTGAGATGAAGATGCTGCTCTTTTGTTGAGTGATTAGATCTGGTTTTGGAGGAATTCTCCAGCAATTTCCTTTTGACAGGAGAAACAGGAGTGGGAACTAGTACTATATTGTCCAGAAAGGCACCAGAAGCAGGAGTTTTGGAGATTACTTCTGGACTTTGAGAAGGATCGTTGGGAGCAGAGGTAGAGGGGATATGCATAAAGGAACTTCCCTGTCCATTGGAAGGAGAAGGCATCTGCCCCTCCAGGCTACAGTTGATGGATTCCTTGTGCGGAAAAGTGGGAGCAGATGGTGCTTGTAGAAGATGGAGTCTGTCTGCGAAGTTCCCCCTTTTGAAAATTATAGCTTTGAACACCTGTGTTCAGTGACCATTTGTGAGGGTCCTCCAAGACCCTGCTTAGATAGTCTGCCAATATGTTCTGTAAGAGTAAGATTCATCTGAGAGGCTAGATGCCAGGCCTCCTCTGCTAGCCTGTACAGGGGATAGGATCTTGTGCCACCTTGTATGTTTATGTACCACATCACCATTGTGCTGTCTGTGTGCACCAGCAGAGTACCTAGTTTCTAAATGTATTTATTTATTCCAGTTTGATAACCGGGGAGGTCCACTGGGCTCGGGGAGCCCGTTTTCAGTGATGGCCCGGGGAGAAAAGCTCCAACAATACATAGTTACATGAATAATTACTAAGAAACTTTGCATTAATGACAAATAAACAGGTAGCATTCATAAAGAAACAAACAATTACAAATTTTGTTTAGGTGTAAAAGACAGGCAAATGGCATTGAGGCTAGATTTTACAGTATAGTTATATATACATAATACAAATAAGCAAGGTTAGCTAGGTGAGAGGTTAACCAAGAGTAAAAGTGGAGGAGACCTTGAGAGGTTTAGGGTGAAGAGTACAGTTGCTTTTTCTGTTTGAGTAAAGGTGAGAATGAAGAGTTTGAAAGTTTTTGAGGTTATTGCAGGTCCTAAGAGTGGAGGGAAAAGCATTTCATTTTTTGGCTAAGGTGAAGGAAAGCAGAAGTTGACCAGCTGGGCGCTTGGGTTTGTGGATGGTGATTAGGTTTTGGTGGGTAGATCTAAGTGTTCTATGGGGAATATATGGTTGTAGGATATTGGATAGTGCAGGGCACTTGGTAGGTTGGAATAGTAGTCTATAGGCAGTCGTGATTTGGAGAAAGTCAAGTTGGTTATGGAGTTCAAGCCAGTTTAATGAGTGAAGGGAGGAACAGTGATGAGAGGAAGATTTGGCTTTGGTAGCAAATCTGGAGATTTTATTGTAACATATTTCTAGTTTGGAGGATAGTGAAGAGGATAGATTAGTAAGCAGAGGGGCACCATACAGTAGAGAGGGAAGGAGATAAGTAGTGGCGAGAGTTAGTCTGGTAGCAGGAGAGAGGAAGTGATTGTTTCTATAAAGTAGGCCGAGTTTTATGTCTGTTTTCTTTATGTTTAGCTGGACGTGAGTATTAAATTTTAGGTGTTCATCAATGGTTACACCAAGAAGTTTGGTGGAGGGAACGACCTCTAAAATGGAGTTGTTATGGCTGATTATTTGTAATGAGTTTTTATCAATAGGGGAGGACTTAGAAGGAGAGAATAGAGGTGATTTTGGAGCGTCAAGTTTTCGGTAGTTGAGAAGGCTGTTTGTGCCAGTAGTTGGAGATCTGTTAAGTTGGAGGCGCAGCAGATCAAAGTAGAATCATTAGCATATTGAACTATTTTAGTATTGGGTATGGCCTTGTAAACGTCGTTAATAAAGATGTTGAATAGTATGTATTATGGATCCTTGGGGTAATCCAGTGGGGGTAGGATGGAAGGTGGAGGTGCCCTGGCCCCATTTGACAGCCTGGGACCTGTCAGAAAGATAGCTGGAGAACCAGGAGAGAGTTTTGTGGGAGAGATTGAGATTAGACAGATGATTTAGAAGGTGGATGTGGGAGATGGTATCAAAAGCTTTAGATAAGTCCAGCAGAACTGAGGATACTAAATTACCGGAGTCACGGGCTAAATTGACAGCATGTAAGAAGGAGAGAAGGACGGTGTTGGTACTATGTCCTGGGCAGAAGCTGTGTTGAGTAGGAGAGAGTAGCTGGTGTTTGGTAAGGAATGGCAAGAGCTGAAGGTGGATGCATTTTTCAAGGAGTTTAGAGAGAGGGGAAAGGATGGCTATGGGGCGGAAATTAGATACGTTACAGTTTTTGCCACCCTTGTGAAGTGGAAGAATATATGCAGAGCGCCATAGTTTGGGTACATAGGATTCAAGTAGGGATCTATTGATCAGGATGCTAATAGGGAGAGCAATACCATCAGAGGCTATTTTTAAGGAGAAGGAGGGAATGTTGTCTGAGGCATTGGAGCAAGGCTTTAGTTTAGAAAGTAGTTTCTTTATTTGGTAGGTGGAGATGGGTTTGAGTTTGAATGTAGGGGGGGGTGTACAGTTGGGGTGGGGTTGAGGGTTGTTGTTGATGAGGCAATTTCAAGGTCAGATTTGCTGGTGTCGGGGCAGGGATTGTTTTTAGTACCTGGCCTAAGGAGAGAGAGTTGATAGATTCCAAATTTTTTTCGGGTTTTTTGCATGATTTGTTTGCATTTTGAGGACTTTTTATCTTTGATAACTTGTTTTTTGGTAAGGTTTCTTAGTTGTTTGCATTTAAGTAACATGTCTGGTTGTTTAGTTTGGAGGTATATTTTCCAGGTTTTATCTCTTTGTAGCATAATCTTTTTGGTGTCTTTAGTAAGCCACGGGGTGGTCTTAATTTTTACTCTTTTTGTTCTTGCTGGAGCTAGGGAGTTAAGGACATTTAAGAAAGTTGCATTGAAAAAGTCAACAGCTGAGTCTAATGGAAGAGTTTTCAGGGGGTTCCAATTGGTATTCCTGAATGAATCAGAGAAAGTAGTAGGGTTAAAGTTAGAGAGGTTCTGAGTGTGGATAAACTGGTGGGAGTGTGTGTGTGTGTGGGGGAAGGAGCTCGATGGGTGAAGGCAGGGAGGTGGTCTCCGAATGGGTCTGGTATGACACCAGATTGTATCACTTTATTGGGATGAGATACTAGGATCCAGTCTAGTATGGAGCCTGGGGGTTGGTTATGTCGGGTCTAGTGATTGTGTTAGTAAGTTGAGTGTAGTTAAATAGATTGATTGACATGGTGGGGTTAGGGTTGTTCATTTTGTTCCAGTCTATATTTACATCACCCAATATGTAGGTTTCCAGTTTAATATTTGAGGAGGCCCAGGACAGGATGTCTTCCAGGGTGTTGGTGTTGTTACCTGGAGGAATATAGAGGGAAATGAAGCAGATGCTTTTAGGATTGTTAATTTTTAGAAGGCCTGCTACATGTTCAGCATTATTGAAAGAAGGGATGGGATTAGGATATGGAGTAAAGGACAGCTGGTTGGAGTAGACTAGTGCGACACCACCACCTCGAGTACTTAGGCGGTCAGATCGAAGTGAATGAAATTCAGGGGGAAGGAATTCAGAGTCACGTATGTGAGGTTTTAGCCAGGTTTCAGAGATGGCTACAATGTCAGGTGAGTTGTGAGTGAGCCAGGCATGAAAGTGGGTTATTTTATTTTTTAGGCTTTGGGCGTTGATGGTAAGGAATTTGAGGTATTTATTGGTGGAATTATTGTGGGAACTAGTGTGGTTAGTAGGAGAGAAATTTGGTCCTGGATTACGGTGAATGTCACCGGCTAAGCAGAGAAGTGAGATAAGGAATAAGTTGTTTTGGTTTGTACTTAGTTAGAAGTGTCTGGTAATGAAAAGGTCTGGGTTTGTAGTATTTAGCAGTGATTGGGAGAAGTTTTACTTTGAAGAGGAGGGAAGGGTGGGAGGGAACTAAAGAGGCTGAGATGTTGTGGAAGTGTGTTGTGTGGGGGAGGTGGGGAGGCAGAGGTGGAGGGTGCAGATGGAAGTGAGTATAGGAGGTGGCATGGTTTAGAGGAAGTAGAAGAAGGATGAGGAAGGAAGTGGAAATAAAGGTTTTAGGAGTAGGAGAGTGCATGATAGGTGGGGCCCACTGGAAGTAATAGAGAGGAGGTTAACGGACTTAGGAGGGAAGTGGTGAGATAGTGAGAGGCAGGTGGGGTGGAGGGAAAATGCTGAAGTCAACAGTCAAGAAATTCAGGAAATCTCAAAGCAGGATACACCAGGGAATGATATACACGCGGCAAGACAAAACGTTGGTTCTTTTGAGTGTTAGTACAGGTTCTGCTCAAGGGACAAGTACAGCACTAGGAAAGTAAGCGTTCGCTTTAGATGGATGTCAACAGTCAGGAAATTCAGCATTCAGATATTAGTACAGTTGTTTCATGCCACTCAAAAGTTGTACATATCTTACATGAACAAAACCATTAAATACTGCTGATCCAAATTCAGTCAATAGACAATTCACAGACAAAAAAAAAATGAAATGCCATTAATATTCTAGACCCAAACTCAGACCAGTCTTTTCAGCTCGTTGTCTTAATATCTTCAGCCACTGAATTTAAATTTGGTTCATCCAACAGGTGATCATTTTGACAACGTTATTATGTATCCCTTATTTGTGCCATTTTCCATATCTAAAGAAGTAATGAACTAATAAATAACACATCATCCGAGATGGACCAATGAAAGGAAAAGGGCTTTGTATGTTGTTGATCTGTTCTGCCCAAACCTTTTCGTATATTTTGAAAATAACACTCTTTCCGAGGTTGCCTGGTTCTGTTAAAGAGCACTGCAGGCCTATAGATCAAACTTGGCTTGGTGGGGATCCAGGGAAAGTAGAATTAAAAGGAGACGTTTTTGTATATTTTGAAAATAACACTCATTCCAAGGTTGCCTGGTTCTGTTAAAGAGCACTGCAGGCCTATAGATCAAACTTGACTTGGTGGGGATCCAGGGAAAGTAGAATTAAAAGGAGAAGCTTAGGTATGAGCACTCCATCCAAAGAGACAAGCAGCTACACCAAGAGGATTTAAAAAAAAAAAATTGAAAATTTCTTTGTATCAGGAGAATTTGCTCTGATTCCTACACGTATGCCTACAACTGACAGGAATTAACAGCTAGATTTAGGAACAGGGGATATCAAGCAGGTGACATTACTAGGGCCAGTTGGTTTGCTAATCAACAAGATAGGTCCCAGTTGTTATCATACCATCCTAAGTGTATAGACCAACCTCAGGAGCCTAGATTGGTCACTACTTATGGCAGAAACACTAGGAGTTTCATGAACATCATCCAAAAACATTGGTACTTGTTACAGTCAGATAATACACTAAACAATTACATTAAGGATCGGTGTTCTTATTCCTTTCGGAAAGGGCAGTCACTGGGATCCTTATTCAGTCATTATAAAAGGGTGTACAATCATTTTCCTAATCCCCCCGCTCAAACTACAGTAACTGGGCAACTTTTGTTAGGTTGTCATCCATGTGGGCATTGCTCATATTGTCTGAGGGTGCTCAGGTCAGATAGTTTTACGACTCATAATTCTCCACATGTCTATGTTTCCTTTTTTGCTAACTGCAGTACCAGTTGGGTTATTTATTTAGCCCAATGTAGCTGCCGGGCATTTTATGTGGGACAGACTTCCCGACCCTTTAAATTAAGGGTCGGTGAACATCTATGTGATATCAGAAACAAAACAGTTTTGAGTTCCTTATATAAACACATACTTAAACATCCTACAGGGATTTTTAGCTTCATGGTCATTGACCATATCAGGTTCAAGAGCAATGAGGTTCATGTATTACATGAATTATTAACGAATAAAGAAAAAATGTGGATTGTTAAATTGGGAGCTCTATTCTCACCTGTGTTGAATGACCAATTTTGAATGATTTTTCAATGGATTATTTATATATTTACTATTGGATTCCTGTACACACAAATATTTTGTGATATCTGAATATTTTGTTGTATATTATTTTTATTTAGTTTTGTAATATATTTTTTATCCATATAAATGCATGTGAAGGAATAGTCTTCATTTGATTTTTTTGTGGTTTGGTTGCTGAAGAAGGCTTTTGCCAAAACCGCTATGACCCCACTGGGCTAATTTTTTTTACTCAGTTTTCATGGAATAAAATAGTCCTTTGCCAGAAGGCTACACTGGAAAATCTGTGTGCTGGCTTTTTCTTTTTTGCTGTACTGCTCAATGGTGCCTTCTTATCCACTCCATTTTAGACAAAACCATAGTCAGTATCCATCTCATCCTAGTTAGTTCTATAACCTGCTAAACAAGGTATTCTGTCTCAATTACTGTCTCACATTCCTTTCCAGTTCTTGACTGATGGGCCTACCAGCCTGTTTCTGTAAAATCCAAATCATTTATTATTATTTGAGATCATTCTGGCCCCACCACCTCAGTATACCCTTTACTAATCTATCTTCCATTACAATATCAGATCATCTGTATACAATGATTAGCCACTAGCTCCATCCCCTTCCCTTGAGGTAACCCTATCTAAATCCACTATCCTCTGTGTCCAAAGCTTTGACGCCTATTTTGTTAATCCACAATAAATGATTAACCCCTCTGCCCTGGGTATCCCTCCTCACCAGCTTAGTCCAATGATTCTGAACTTCACCCAATCTTTTACTTCAGGAAGAGCACATTTTAAAACCTGTTGAGATCAGGAAAAAGGTAATTTAACAGTATAACATTTTTTTATAAGATGATAAACTTTTCTAATAAACTAGAATCCTAACAATATCTATATAAACACACACCAACAAACTGAAGAAAAACTATCAGAAGGCTATAACAACAAACTAAACAATAACTGCAATGTCCTAACCCTATCTAATACAACAAATATCAAAAATGTTCAAAGAAAGAGGAAGAAAAGCATTCATTTCTCATAACAACTATGGAGATCTCCATTCATGCTTCTGGTTTACACAGGCGGCAAACAAGATCTGAGGTAGTTCAGGCAGGGTAGATGGTAACTGTGGGTAGGGGGAGGAGTCAGAGCACTCTGATTCAAAGCTTTGGTACAAGGTCCAGAGGTCAGATCCAGCTGGATCCGACAACCCACATATTGAAACAGATGAAAAAAAAGACATTGGATCCAAGGATCCTTTAGAGGTATCAGAGATATTTCAGAAATATTATGAAAATTTGTATAAAGCAGGTGAATGTGGAAACCAAGAAAAAGCACAAATGGAAATATTTATGGAAGACTAAAGAATGCCAATGTTAGAAGTCAATGAGGCTCAACAACTAGTAATTAATAAGGGAGAAAACGGGATTAAAATGGTGATGTATAACCAATCTACAGGTTGTCTCCTGAAACAGGTGTCATTCTTGTGGAAGTTAGCCAGGAAGAGCATAATAAAGATCTGAAAGGTTTTGTTTAATGGTGTTTGAAAAGGAAGGGAAGCACCAGCATCTCAGAAGAAAGATGGGGTGACTATACTACCCAAAGATGGTAAACACTTGTCAGACACCGCGTCTTGTACACCCATTTCAATTTTAAGTCATTATTATAAAATATGTATATCTATACTAGATAAATGAATGGCAAAGGGGTTGCCAAAGTTGATAGATACAGATCAATATGGTTTTGTGGAGGTGAGGCAAAAATTTGACAAAATTAATAGAACAATGATGATCCAAAGGGAAGCAGAATGCAAGAAAATATCACTGTTGTTGGTGGGTCTTGCTGTAGAGAAAGTATTCAACAGATTAAGTTGGGATTTTATATGACTAGGGCAATGGAAGCATTTGCATCCCTGATATAATAAGGTTAATTAAGAGGATATATGAAGGACTGGAGGCAAGAATTAAAGTGGGAGTGTTCTTCTCTGCCAAGTTGAATTTGAACAGAGAAACTAGACAGAGGTGTTCTCTTTTCCTTTTGTTATTTGCTTTATATTAAGACCCACTGGGGAAAAATAAGGTACTCAGAAATTCAAGGTTACAACTGGCATGGTATGGTAATCAAAAAAAAGTTGGTTTTATTTGCAGATATTATTTTGTACTCGATGCATTCAGAAAAGGACATTTTGGTGTTGTAGAACATTCTGAGACAGTTTCAAGTCTTTTTGGGATATAAAATTAATAAAGACAAAATAAAGGTTATAGCCGTGAATTATGAACCAACTCATGACTTGGTTCAGCAATACCCATAGTTATGGGGACATGATAACATGAAGTGCTTAGGAGTATGAATTTAAAAGGCTTCTGTCATGGCAGCTAAGGATTTATGGAAAAACACTAAACAAAAAGATGATGTAAAACTGAGAAACTGGAATATTTTGTTTATGTATAGTATGATACAAGCAGTGAAAATGTTTTAGTCCCTTTAGTTTTACACACAGGTCAGGCATATTTCAACCAACCAGTAGAGAAGTTGTGGACAATAATACAGAGTTGAAGGACTTTACTGGGAAGGAAAGAGGGCAAAAGTTAAGTGGAATAGGTTGATCACCCCAATATACCATGATGATTTAGGAAAATCTGATTTGAAAGGGTATTTTAGAGCTACTCAACTAAGGTTCATATACGTATCACAAGCAGAAAGTTATAATTCAAAGTGGAAAGGGATGATGGAGAGTTCAAGAAATAAGGAGGGTGTTAAAAAAATAAGGATAGAGTGGGATTTCATATGCAGATCCTTAGGGAGAATAATATATTAATAAAGTTGCAGAAAGTATACTAAGAACCAAGTCATCACGAGAATATAGAAAGGAGATTTTGCCAATAAGGATGACTGCAAGTATTGGTACAGAAAATAGACAAGAGGAGGATGGAATTTAATGGACAAAACTGACAAAGAAACTAAGGTACTGGGAGCAAATAACTAGAGAAGGAAAGGTATGAGGCCCAAAAGTGGTGTGGACTGCAGGTTAGAGACTGCCTTCCCTAACAGGGACTGATAGAGTACAGGCAAACAGAAAAGGATAGGGGAGTCCTAAGTGAATGATCACCTCTGGTAGAGTTTTAAATCTAAACTAGAACAGGAGCTGTTTTTTTTTTTTTTTTTTTAAAACAAGAGGGAGGGATAATAAAATATTGCACGATAAGAATCAACCAGAGTAGGTTAGAAAACACTGAGGAAAGAGACTAGAAAAAACATTTAAAAGGGAAAAACAGGAGGACATATGAATGGCTCCCAAGTACGTAACAAAGTCCAGAAGGTTTAGAATTTTTGCTTGAAAGTGTTCCTTAAGTATTTTCATAGCCCAAGCGGACTTCAAAGAATTCCTCCTCAGGTAAATAGCAAATGGAAGTGTGATGAGGAAGAAAGAGGTAACTGGGAACATGTTTTTGATAAAGTAATGACTTGGCAGATTTTTAAAATTCCTTAAAAAGTACTCTATCAGAAACATTGGGAGAGCAAATGGCTGTAATGAAGTAAATTATTATTTTGAGCTGGGGCACAGGATCTTCATTGCCTAAAGATAGTAAGGCCTTATTAAGTTTAATTCTATTTGCTGCCAAAAAAAATAAAACATTTTTATTAGAAAACGGAAATAAAAATTTAAACCAATCATTTTTTGCTGGTATTGTGGCATCATCTTTGGAAACGACAGAAAGCTGCTCAATGCTAGGCTCATACCTGCTTGTGAAGCACATTGTGAGAGCTCAATGATGTTTCTCTTCATATAGTTAAAGGAGCTACGTCTCAGGTCATTCATGCCCTCATGAATTATGACTGAGTCATAGGATTTGGCGGATCATGACCCTTGACAGACAACTAAGTGCAACCTTCTCCTTGTCCGGCCTGGTAAAAGGGACATGAAGTCTCCTATGACCAGAATAATGGATTGTGGAGTGTTTCGCCTTTTGGGTTTGGAAGCTGTGACAATGAGATGTGGTTGTGTGTGCTGTGATAGGAACTGTCTAGTTTGTGAGCATGTGGAGTGTCTGAGGACTATGCCTGACAGGCTTTGGAGGTTTGGGAAAGTTACATGTGAGCACCTCTACATATGTGGTCTCTGTATGTGGTCCTTTATGGGTTCAGGGAGCCGCTAACTTGTTTATTGCATTTTTTTTTTATCTGTATGTGAGAGTCTACCCTCCAATGTCAGTGTGAAACTACATCTCTCACATACTGTATTTGCCTGTTCGAGAATTAGGTGGTTGACAGTGTACATAAGGCAATTGTGATACTGCTTCAGGATGCCATGCCCACCAAGCTGGATGCACAGATACCTGGAAAGTGCCTATCCATGGTTGCAGGTCCTAATGTGTACTTGCAAGAGACAGGAGTGGAGAGTGTTAGTAACCAGATGACTGAAAGGTGCTTACTTGGTGCAATCTGCAGCTAGTCTAGCCAGTGATACTGCCCAGCTCCCAAACCAGATGCTCTCTGAGAAGAGATAGTCCTGGGTGCTATTATAAGGTAAGGCAGACCTAAATAGTCCTAACTAAATGTGTAAATGCTGCTCACTGCACAAACTAGTTGCCCCATGAATAAAGTAGGATTGAGGCAAAGTTCTGAGTTGTTTTTTATAGGGAAATTTCAACTTCTGGTGATTGCATATATACAAGGCACCAGTAACTGCCACTGCATGAAGAGCAGCTTTGTGCAAACACGAGGCTTACATATGATCAGAAAAAAAGCAAGTTTTACATTATGAACCAACTACTACTTTAAATGGCAGCACACAGGAGACTTAAGCGCAGTTTTAAGTCCTTTCAATCTTTATTTTTCTAAGACCTTCATCAAAAATAAAATCAAATTCCTCATGCCTAAATTTAAATTTAAAACCTGTGTGAAATCACGTGACCAAAAGAAGCTAATAAACACTTAATGACCATTAACCCACTGATGACAATACATATCAATGTTTCCTTAAAACTAGTGATGAAATAACATCAGTCAAACATCACAAATCAAAGTTTCTGAGCTTTTAAATAAATGCACTTTGAATCTGGGTACAAGAGGTAATCCAAGCACACACAGATGTGGGAATTGCAAGTGTTGCAGGTTTATTATTTATTTATTTGACATTTGTTAACTAGGCTAGTCCAACTGACCCAGTAGCCCATTTTCAGTGAAGACCCAAGGAAAAAAGCTTCAGTATAATACAAATAAATTGTAAATGTACATTTAAAATTAACAATACATTAAGAAAAAGTAAAACAGTTGGTAAACATTAAGTAGAACAAAGCAGTTACATAAAGCAATGAAAACATGTATAAAATAGGCAGTAAATAAAAGTGAAAATTGAGAGAAAGATTATGTACAATTATAATTACAAATCAACTATCTAGTGAAATATACATATTTATATAGATTTTAGCAGAAAATGGAAACATTAGGTGTTGAAATGATTGCTAAGACTTCTAATTGCAAGAAACAGAGTCAGGATACCTATAGTCATAAAAAAAGGAAGAAACTGAGTAAAGGATAGAGGAGGAGAGAAAGGAGATTTAAGGAGTATGCTGGCAGGGTCAGGACCATGAGTTTAATAGGAAGTGTTTGAGCTCTTTTTTGAAACTATTTATATGTGGGATGTTTCTTACATGTGGGGGGGGGGGTTGGGGAGTTTATTCCAGGGCTGGGACAGTGAGTGACTGTATAAGAGTTTGTCAGTGTTTTATTGGGTTTGTAAATATCTAAGAGACATTGGTCTCCAACCAATATCTCGAATATTTATTTAAAAGTGATCGATATGACTATTTTGGATAAGGGCAGGTTTGATTGTAATTCATGTGGGGTAGTTTATTTGGCTACCCGTGAGACATGCTCCAGTTATTATATTGGGAAACCCATCAGGAAATTGTCCAAAAGAATTTATGAGCACATCACAGCTATAAAAAATAAAAATCTAAGCAATTCATTGGCGAAACATGCAACTAATTGTCAAGATTTCAGAAAATTTTAGTTTTTTGTAATTGATGAAGTGAAACTGAACAATATTTTTGGCAATTACAATGTACTTTTATAATGCAGTGAAGCTAAATGGCAGATTATATTGGCCACTGATAATAATAAAAAGGACTAAATGAGTTTAATATAAAATGCTTTTTATTAGCTCAGAGAGTTTGATT
Source organism: Protopterus annectens (assembly GCF_019279795.1). Classification (NCBI taxonomy): domain Eukaryota; kingdom Metazoa; phylum Chordata; order Ceratodontiformes; family Protopteridae; genus Protopterus; species Protopterus annectens. The sequence continues at coordinate 770,664,869 of NC_056726.1, read as the reverse complement.
TTTAATGTTTGACTGATATTTCATCACTAGTTTTAAACACTGATATGTATCATTATTTATTACAAGGTGTTTTTAAGATCATCAGAGGGTTAACACACATTAAGTGTTTATTGGTTTCTTTTGGTTAAGTGATTTAGTGGCACAGGTTTTTAAATGTAGGCAAGAGGAACTTGATTTTATTTCTGATGAAGTTCTTAAAATAATAAAGAATAAAAATGCTTAAAGCTACATTTAAGTCTCCTGTGTGCTGTTTGGTTCTTAGTTTTAGTTGAGGTTTCTATGTCACAGTGTGTTTGTTTCAAGTTTTACACTATGCCCTAAGGTCAATCAGGTAAGCAGACAATGAACTTTCCACCAGCAATTCCTAGCTCCCCAGTTGATCCAGCCCTGATGGACTTGCCGCACATCAGCAAAATAAACAGCTTTGGAAATACCTGATCTAGTGACCTACATCTCATCTGTAACATAAATGAGACATGTTGGAGGGATGTCTCTCAGAGATGACCCCTCCTCTGGAACAAGTTTGTCTCATATATGTGAAGCTGAGTAGTCCCTGCACTTATTCAACTGCAATTAACCACTAGATGGGGAATTGTAAATTCAACCCTGTTCTGAGATCACTGGCTCTATTAGAAAGAGGAAGCCAGTTACTCATGCCCAAATTATATACACCCCCTATAAAAACCTATGTATCAAAACCTGTCCAATAACTTTGAAAAGCATGGCTATACTTAAAAAGGCCCTCTAGGGTTGTTAGCCTAATAACCACCTATGACCAACAGTAGCATAGATGGAAACCACTCTGGAAGGCTCTTATCTTCATACTGGGAATACCTGATAGGGAAAATAAACCAAGATGCATTTGGCAGGCCTGATGTTCGGTAGTCAGTGTCACTAAAAGCACTTGGAAAAAATGCTCGACTCTGATACTTTTAAAGCTTCCCCCTTTGCCCTTGTCAAGGTAACTGTACCATAAATAGCTATCCCTATTCCATATATTTTCATCCTTTCCTATTTTTGATTATGCTTCCTTCCCTTCAAATTTTCTTGCTCCATATGATTTACACTGAACTGTCACCATGTGCTTAAGGTAACTGAGCTATTATAGTACAGTCCGTTATTAAACTGTATTAGCAAACACAGATTGCTTAGTGAAGTAGGCATTGCTTTTAAAAGGTTATATTAAGGGAACAGCTACTTACAGTATTAGTGACTTATACACAGCAGTACGGACAAGGGAGACTCCTGAGAGGCAAGAGTTTTGTTATGAAATGAGAACTTGAATTGGAGATACATTACTTGAAAGCAAACTGATGAAACTAGAATTAATGAAAATTTTATCAAGGAAGTTCAAAACTCTGCCTGACTGGACATTCCACATTATTTCAGAGCCCGCCTGTTTGTAAACAGTATCCTCAAAGCACGAGTTCTTCAGTGTTTGGACCTTGGCTCAGTCCTATTTTCTTTTTTCATTAACAAACTTACTCAGTATCTTATATCCTGATTACCTGCTGGTCTTCAAATCCGGTAAGATATCTGCTGATTTAAAGACTTTCAATATGATTTCATTTTGCTAAGGCATAGGATGCATATTTAAGAGAGTAACAGGAAACAAAACAAAACTGCTTTGCACAATTTTGGTGCAGCACAAAACCTGAACGTTATTCCAGTCTTGATTTATAATCAACTCAATATGCCAGTTCCTCATCTAGCATGGTGATGTAAAGTGATAAAGCTCTGGCTACTGCTCAGTTGACCGTGATTCAGTTAGTAGCCTGGGCAACTTTTTTTTTTTCCAAAATGGCTGTGCCCTGTGTGGAAGAGGCTGCTTCGGATCCAATCAGAAAAGTGCATTATTTGTGTTGTTTTTCACCAGAAACTTCAGGAAAATCAGTTACAGAGGCATAAAATGAAGGTATATTAAGCTACAATGCAGTGAATCTGATAGAAATTGGATCTACTATCTCACCGTGCTGTCTGTATGATGAGCTACTAGTAGAGAGGCCTGTAAGGCCAAACATACTATAGGAATTCCTAAAGCTGGGCATTTTGCTAGAACATGGCCAGGAATGCAAACATCTGGCGAATCATATGTTTATCACTCCTGGAAAACACTTAAAAAGGAAAAGTTGTGCAAGACTGAGAAAGAGAGGAGCTAGAGCAGGAATTACTAACAGATTAAAAGCTAATCCTCACAAGCCTGCACTACCTTCTATACTCCTGGCTAATGTATGCTCACTAGAAAGTAAGTTGGATCACTTACGGATGAAATTCTCTTCACAAAACAAGGTGGAAAACAGTTGTTTGTTTGTGTTTACCAAAACGTGGCGAAGTTCCAACATCAATGACAGCACAGTAAATGTAGAGGGAATGACTTTAATCATAGCTGATAGAATTCAATCACTATGTGGCAATTCTCGAGGAGAGGTGCATGCATATATCTGAACAGATGGTGTAATAACTGTGAAGTGATTACCTCTTTCTGCTCACAGAATATTAAATTCATGTCTGTAAAATGCAGGCCATACTACCTGCCTAGAGTTTTTAATGGTGTATGCATTACAGCAGTCTACATCCCTCCCAGTGTGAACACAAATAAAGCATTGTCTACTCTGTATCTGTCCATAAGTGATCTCCAAAACAGAACAGGTAATTGCAGGGGAAAACAACTTAAAGAAGGTACTACCTTCACTATCATCAACATGTGAATTTTGTCACGAGGGGTGTAGATACACTTGATAAGGCATACACCAATATAAAGCAGGCGTATAAGGTGGTACCTTATCCACATCTTGGAAACTATAATCATCTTGCAATCATGCTGGTTCTTGCATATAAGCCACTGCTAAAATCTGGCAAACCAACAAGGAAACAAATAAGGGTTCTTGCATATAAGCCACTGCTAAAATCTGTCAAACCAACAAGGAAACAAATAAGGCTGTGGCCTCAGGGAGATGTCTCAGCCCTGCAGGACTGCTTTGAGTGTATGGATTTGGTCAATGTTTAAGGATGCAGATCAATCAAACAACCAAACTGATCTGGAAGCATATACAGTCAGTTACAGCTTACATCTCAAAATGTGTAGATGACGTAACTAACAAGTGCATCACCCTACAAGCGAACCATAAGCCACGGTTAACCAGTGCTGTGTATGACCTCTTAAAAGCAAGAAAATGCAACATGGAAGCCCTAAAAATAGCCAGAGGCAAACTGAGTAAAGTTATAAAGAAAGCAAAGAGAACCTATGGCAGAAAGATCCAGGGTCGCTTCAATGATCAAAATGATATCAGACATCTATGGAGAGGCATACGGACCATAACTAACTACAAACCTGCATCAGCCTCTTGTGATGACAGCACTGTATTCTTGAATGAGCTGAATAACTACTTCAGCAGGTTTGATGTGGATAATAAAATGGTGGCAAGCAAACTCCCTGTCAGAAAGGATGATGCACAGTGTTACGCCGAAACACAATAGATGTCCTACGAATATTCAGAAGTGTCAACCCAAGAAAAGCAGTTGGCCCTGATAACATCATGGGCAGGGTACTGAAGGATTGTTTGTCAGAAATGGCATTGGTGCTAATGGACATTTTTTACATTTCACTGCAACTAGGCAGTGTACCAAGGTGCTTTAAGAAGATGATATCATTCCGTTACCCAAGAAATCACAGCCAACAATTCTAAATGACTACAGACCAGTTGCTCTGACTTTGACAGTGATGAAGTGTTTCAAAGGCTGATTAAAAACCACATAACCTCAAGCATACCAACAAATTTGGACACACTGCAGTTTGCATATAGGCTGAACTGCTGCACAGCAGATACCATATCTCTAGCACTCTATGTAACCTTGACCCACTTGGAAGGCAATGACTGCTATGCCAGAATGTAATTCACTGACTTCAGTTCTGACTCAACACAGTCGTCTGTCAGAATCTAGTAAAGCAACTAGTACAGCTGGGCATCAACACCAGAGTATACAATTGGATCCTAAGTTTTCTCACTGACGGGCCTCAAAAAGTTTGTGTGGGTGACAACAGTTCTGGAAGCATAACTCTGAACACGGGGGTACCGCAGGGATGTGTCTCAGGTCCTTTATTATTCACCATGCTGACACATGACTGTGTGGCCAGACAGGAGCCCAATGAAATCATCAAATTTGCAGATGATACCACAATCATAGGTCTAATCAGAAACGGAGAGGAAACGGCCTACAGAAGCGAGGTGGAGCATCTGATAGGCTGGTGCGATAGAACAACTTAGTGCTGAATGTCAGCAAAACCAAACAACTGACTCTGGACTCCAGAAGGTGTCAGGAAGAACATAAACCTCTAGAGATAAAAGGGGTGTCAGTGGAGAGAGTCAAGAGCATGAAATTTCTGGGAATACACACCTCAGAGGACTTGTCCTGGTCAAAGCATACTAATTACACCGTCAAAAAAGCACAGCAAAGGTTGCACTTCTTAAGGAAACTGAGAAAAGCTAATGTATCTCAGTTCATTGTCCAAGTATTCTACAGGGGCACCATTGAGAGCATCCTAACCAACAACATCATAGTCTAATATGGGAACTGTAATGCCTCTGCCTAGGACTACAGAGCTCTCAGGCGAGTTGCAAGGGCAACAGAGAAAATCATTGCTTCTTCACTTACACCCTTGGAAGACTTGCACGAGACTCGCTCCATAAGAACAGCCAGAAAGAGAAATTACTTTACCCATCCTGCAAATGGCATGTTCACCCACCTATCTTTGGGTAGAAGATACAGAAGCATGTACTGCAAGACTTCTAGGCTAAACAACATTTTTTTCTCCTTATCCATTAGACTGTTAAACTCTGTCAACAGGCGAACTAGAAGAAAGACAACTCCTTCACCCCTGAATCACCAAGGAATGTATATATCTGCCTGATCAGGAATAGTAATTTCACTAATTTTACACAGTTCATATGAGTGCAATATAGACAGTTAACGAACATACTGAATGTGTAATTCTAATTGTATGTTCTTTCCTGTAGCCGGATAAGAGAAATCCAAGAAAGTGCAATATACACTGTGCAATCTCTATATGTTGTTCTATTTATATTTTTGTGTCTTGCCTTTTTGTGATGTCAATTTACTTTTTACTAAAACATTTTTCGGTATGTATGTCTTTGCACTGGAAACAAAGCAACACAATTTCGTTCAGCTACACTGTGGCGTAGATTGAATGACAATAAAGTTTACTTTGACTTTGAACTGATGGTATTGACAGGGAGGAAGAGTGGTGTTTATCTTTTAGGGAGGGAGACTGCTTCCAGTCAGCTGTGTCTGCCACTCTGGTGCTGAGGGACAGAATTATCAGGGCATGGAAGCAGGAGACAGTGAAGGGAGGGGTATAGTTTGTGGCCTCTCAAATCAGGGACATTAACTCCTATCCTGCATAAGAAGGTATATATATATATGTACAGACAAAGGATGAGTGTTGGCAGTCCCTGTGATGATGCAGATATATGCAAGTCACCAATACATGGGAGGTTAAGGCCCTGAATACAAAATGTTCTCATTGTCAGAATCTGGTCAGAGCACAACTGTCCCCAGCATCTGTGCAAATGCTGCCCCCCACCCCTACCCCCAAACAGGCTCCCATCCTTGTAGAGCTGAAGATGATCTGCACCACCTGGGAACAAATGGGCTTGTGTACCATCGGGGAAGCTTGGAGGATGGTGGGCAGAGGGGAAGAAAAAGAAAGAAAAAAAAATATGCTAGTCTCCAAGTTCAGCAACACAAACATCCATGTGATTTCATAGCTGGTCTTGAAGACAACCATTCAATAACTTGTATTTTATCCTAATCCCCAGAAAAATGGGGGGTGGATACTGCACAATGTAGATGTACAAATGTTCAGATATTTGCACAAACAGAATCAAATACTTCAAATAATAAGGGTAGCCATTTGTCTCCTCCATCCCACCAAAGCAGGGCAGCCTTGCTTAAAAGCAAACATTAAATTGCTGGCAAAAGGTCTCATCATTTGCTACAACTATCAAGGTAAAATGTTAAATGAACAGATAAAGGCCTATTGCACATGAACAGCCATGACTACTAAAGCTTTCCTTCAATAATGTTTCAGTATAAAACATGAAGCAGCCACTTGGACTACAGTCCACACCTTTCCCTAAGTAGCCACATTTTGGCATACAGTCTCAAATCATAGCAGACCTTAATAATGCAGTTACTCAGTGTATACAGTGATCCACCTTCCCATTTCAGGGTCAGGCTTCTCCCAGACAGCTATACACTTCAGTACTCTTCCTAGGTATCATGAATTCTGCTTCAGCATTGATAATTATAATGAAAATAGTGCATTTATGTAACTGACTCTTCACAGCTGAAAAAACTGCTTGAAACCACCACGAAATAAATCCAACAGCATTTAATGATAAAAACACTAACAGAAACAAGCGCTTTCACGCAATAAAATTGCGCTTCTTCAGGTTACAATTTCACAAAAATTTTTCTGGCTTTTATACCAAACCATTGGTTGCAATTAATCAATTAATTCAAAAATCAACACATTATTAAGATAAAATTCATCAAAATCATTTTAACAACCTAAAGTTCCACTTGGAAACAAGATACATTATTTATGACATTTGTATTCTCAGTTGTTAATCATAAATTAAGATCACATTCGCAAGCTGTCAACATAAAATACATAAAGTATCAATAATTGATGGTAACGTGCTTCATTAATCATTTTCAAGGAAGTGATGCCCATATTTAGAAAACGCTTGCTCAGAGCTTGACATTGCTTGTAGGTCACAATTCCAAGTTAAAGAACAAAACCAATGTTATTTGTTATTCATATTCATAGATATGAAAGTCATAAAGCTATATAATATTAAAGCAGCGGAGCAGAGCATGCACATAAAATAGAACAAAATGAAATGAAATATAATAATCATAAACAAACATTACTACCAAAAATGCGAGTAACCAAAATCTACACCGGTGTATTCCACAAAGCATTTACAAAGGTCTTTACTCATAAATGGAGACCTGCTAACACAAAATAGGTGGTTGATTAAAAACGCTTATGAGCGTAAAACAAAACAAAATAGACCAGCCATCGTCATCTTAGTTATATTATCAGCACATATACAACTGTAATGCTACGTGTCACTAGCACCCAAAACATGCCAAAATCGTCATGTTTACTTGTGTAAGCTTTGTGCAAACTACATTAAACAAAACAGTAAACTAAAATAGATGATAAAAATGAAACAGCGGACACCAAACAACTGAATCCACAGTACATTGGTGCCTGCAAGCTCCATTGCATTTCAAAGGGACGCTATTTGCTGATCAAAACTAAAATCTATAATAAACAAATCTAAAATTAGGATTTAATATCTATAGGAAAACGATAAAAATATATGTTTATTATGAAAACATTAAATAACTAATCTGATGAATAACAATACATGTAGAAGACAACCATGATACTAAGAAATATATATATTACATATAAAAAGACCCTTTATGTCATTAATATCATAATAGTGTCTATACTAAAACATTATTATCCAAGCCAAAAGTCAACACCAAATGAAACCATTAGAGGCGCATTTTCCAATCAAATCCAAATTAAAATTGCGACCAAAGTAATTATACATAAGGTCTACGTGCATAGAGATGCATATAATGCATAAAGGTTTCTTCTAGCAATAATTAATTACATTAAACATTATGTCAATATCATCATCTAAATAGAAATAAAAACCGAAGTCATACAGCAATTTAAACCCAGGTGGTTCCATAACAGTATATGATACCTAGACAATTTATCAATCATATCCAAATAAGATAAAATAAAATAACATTTCATTGTAAGGGAATATAAGCAGTAGATGTTATACAAAATACATGTTATCACTAACGAATGAGGAATCATATTTAAGCACCATAGACTTATATTGTTGTAGTCGCTCACCCTAAGTAAGTCATTGAACTTTATAAAAAGTCCTAACTACAAAATAACAACAATGCCATACATATTAACTGTTTTCATTAACATATAGCATAGTAAAATAAATCAATTAAGTGGGTCCTAACAGGGCTGGCCGGAGATTGACCACCGTGTTCAAACCAGGTGGTATATGGGCTTTTAATCTTAGGATCCACCTTAACTCAAAAGTTTCCAAGGTGTTCATATGATCACCCTCCCTTCTATTGGGGTCTATTATTTGCAAAACCTGGAACACAAAACTATGTTTAGGGTGAGTAGTACAATGCAAAGCCAATGCATTGGTAGAATTATTCCTTCTTATATTGTAGACGTGGTTATATATCCGATCTCTTAGTCTCCGCGAAGTTAGCCCCACATAATAACTGTCACAAAGGTTACAGGTAGCTAAATAAACAACATTTCTGGTATTACAGTTTGCATAGAACATAGATTTTATGCTCAATTCAGCACCTGGGGCAATAAAGCCACATTTCTTAGTAATATAACAACAAAGGGAACATTTTCCACATGGAAAAGTGCCTGTTTTTAATTGAGACCTAACATCAGTGGGTGTAATAACTAATTTTTCTTTACATAATAGCCTTTTCAGATTCATGCAGTTCATATATCTAAAAGCTGGTTTCTCACTGACAATTTCCAGGATCGCTACATCTGATAGTAAGATCTTCCAATTATCTCTCACTATATTAATTAGGTACTGCACATCACTAGTATATTTTATATCATATACAACTTTATTAGCCATGTTTTTTGTGGATCTATAAGGCTTGAAAAATTTTTTAGTCTGAGAAGTAGTATTATCAAACATAGATTTCATCACGTCATCAATCAACCTCACTGGATAGCCCCTATCCATAAAATATTTCTTCTGAGTGTCAATTAATTTAAGGGCATCCATTCTATCACTACATATTCTAAGTATCCTGCTCATCTGATTCTTTACTATATTCTGAAAAATATGACGCGGATGCAGGCTGTCATACTGGAGAATCCCATTCCTCCAGCAGGATTTTCTATAGAGAGTAGTTATTAGTTCACATTGAATATTTTTCTTAATGGTAATATCCAAGAAGTTTATATTATGCTTGGAGAACTCATGGCTAAATTTAAAAAACGAAGTAGTACCATTCATATAGCTAATGAACGAATTAAGAGTAGCTTCATCCCCATTCCATAATATTAGAATGTCGTCTACTTAAACGCCTGTATATAACGACATTGGCAAACCTGGGATCATTAAAGATGAATTCCTTTTCCCATTCAAGGACAACAAGATTAGCATATGCGTTAGCACAGGGGGTGCCCATGGCCACCCCCCATGTTTGTGCATATGCTATGTTGTCATAAAGAAAAATATTATTGTTCAGGACGAGATCCAACAAACAACATACATTCATAATTTCACCATTGTCAATATTTAGTTGTGTCATATGAGTTCTTATTGCATTTATACCATATTCATTGGGGATGTTGGTAAACAGACTCTCAATATCTAATGTTACTAACAAGGTATTATCTGCTATTTTACTTGTTACCATATTCAATTTCAAGTCATCTAGCAATCTAAAAGAGTCAAGTAAAATAGTGGGTACCTTCTTCACAAGTACTCCCAGTTTAGTTTGTATATATGAGGATGCATTATGAGTTACCCAATGATCACCTGATACAATGGGACGTAAAGGGGGTGGATGCTTGCCCTTGTGTAACTTGGGCAAACCTTTGATAATAGGTATCAAAGGAAATTCTATCAACAAAAAATCATAAAGAGACTTGTCAATGGATCTAGTCATTAGCATGTCATATAATGTATCATGGACATATTGTGTTATAGACTCTATACGCGATTTTTCAATTTTCTTATATGCAATGTCATTACTCAACATGTTTAGCATTAATTGCTGATAGAAGACTGCATCCATCGCTACAATCCTCCCTCCCTTATCTGCTGGCTTAAATACAAGCTTGGGGTCATTGCATAGTTCTCTTAACTCAGAGCTTTCTTCTGTATTTAGATTTATAAAAGTGCTCTTTTTTTCATGACAATCATAATAATGATAGAAGTCCCGTTCACAAGTTTTCAAGAAACAATCAACAGTTTGTATAAGTGGGGGCATAAAAGTACTTTTTCTCCTACAAGCAGAGTTGTTCCATTGATTATCTACAGAATTGGGCAAGCTATCTTTAAACAACATCTTAAGAGAGAGTTTTCTACAAAACATTCGTAGACCTATTAAGGTATCAGATATATTACTGTGTTGAGAGGGAATGAAAGATAGACCCTTATTCAAAACATTTATTTCATTCAGTGTAAAAGTCCTGGATGACAAATTAAAAAACAGACAGTTCAGACTTTCATTCTTCTTCTCTGCTCCGGTGCATCCCCCGATAATTTCCTTTTTCCTCTTCCCCGGCTGTTGGAACGAGCACGCACTATCTCTTTGTATGGAAGGGGAAAATTTAAAGGCATAGGCGCCATGAACTTGTTATTCATACTAGCTATTTTAGGTTTGGCACCCAGAGCATTTTGATAAGTCAATCCCTGCTGATTGCAGGGTAAAGAAGGAACGAGTGTATCAGACAAAATAGATGTCTCATTTATAGCATTTTCCTCCTGTAATCTAGTTTCAGTCATTTCATTCTGTACGACCACAGAGTCTTTATTAGCGGAACTAGGAATTGTTTCCGCTTGACTAAGGTGTATTTTATTACTTGGGCTAGATCTCGGCCAAACAAAAATACGGCCGAGACAAAAATCCTCACAGTTACGTTTCAGCTTTTTAATTTTTATCTGCTCAAGTTTACTGCTATACAAAGATAACTGCCTATTCATGGCTTGTACTTTTGCTTTGCAAAACTCAGTCTGATAAGTAGTAGTAAGTAAATTATACTGCTCCTCTACCTTTGTAAGAAGCTCCGCTTCAAGCGGTGTGAAGTAGTCCAACAATAACTGGATATATCTGTTTCCAAAGTCGATGTTTAGTTTTTGCCATTGTCGAAGTAACTCAGGATGGCTATCCTATCCCCATAGGTCGGCATGCATAGAATACGCATGCCGCGGGGGATAACTTTGAAATGCAGGCACGCTTGTAGGTGCCTTCTTTGCTAGACAAGCCTATGCAGGCGATAAAGATCGTTTTCTAGAGTTCTCAGACTTCCAAAAAACTCATACATATTCTCACTGGTACTGGATGGGCTCTTATACGCTTCACCATTCATATCCATATGTAGCAACAGATTATCCTTCTGGTAAAAAAGGCAATTCCAATTCTCATTAGGCATAGTACTCACTGGGTTGTAGTCTAGCTCAATGTTCTGCGTTTCCATCGTGTGAAGACCGGTTAAATGCAAAAACAAAAACACCAACTGCAGAAGACAGTAACCGATCGTCCAAAGGTTTCTTACATCAAAGGTAGAGGAACAAAGCTGAAAAAACTGCTTGAAACCACCACAAAATAAATCCAACAGCATTTAATGATAAAAACACTAACAGAAACAAGCGCTTTCACGCAATAAAATTGCGCTTCTTCAGGTTACAATTTCACAAAAATTTTTCTGGCTTTTATACCAAACCATTGGTTGCAATTAATCAATTAATTCAAAAATCAACACATTATTAAGATAAAATTCATCAAAATCATTTTAACAACCTAAAGTTCCACTTGGAAACAAGATACATTATTTATGACATTTGTATTCTCAGTTGTTAATCATAAATTAAGATCACATTCGCAAGCTGTCAACATAAAATACATAAAGTATCAATAATTGATGGTAACGTGCTTCATTAATCATTTTCAAGGAAGTGATGCCCATATTTAGAAAACGCTTGCTCAGAGCTTGACATTGCTTGTAGGTCACAATTCCAAGTTAAAGAACAAAACCAATGCACTGGAAACAAAGCAACACAATTTCGTTCAGCTACACTGTGGCATAGATTGAATGACAATAAAGTTTACTTTGACTTTGAACTGATGGTATTGACAGGGAGGAAGAGTGGTGTTTATCTTTTAGGGAGGGAGACTGCTTCCAGTCAGCTGTGTCTGCCACTCTGGTGCTGAGGGACAGAATTATCAGGGCATGGAAGCAGGAGACAGTGAAGGGAGGGGTATAGTTTGTGGCCTCTCAAATCAGGGACATTAACTCCTATCCTGCATAAGAAGGTATATATATGTACAGACAAGGGATGAGTGTTGGCAGTCCCTGTGATGATGCAGATGTATGCAAGTCACCAATACATGGGAGGTTAAGGCCCTGAATACAAAATGTTCTCATTGTCAGAATCTGGTCAGAGCACAACTGTCCCCAGCATCTGTGCAAATGCTGCCCCCCACCCCTACCCCCAAACAGGCTCCCATCCTTGTAGAGCTGAAGATGATCTGCACCACCTGGGAACAAATGGGCTTGTGTACCATCGGGGAAGCTTGGAGGATGGTGGGCAGAGGGGAAGAAAAAGAAAGAAAAAAAAATATGCTAGTCTCCAAGTTCAGCAACACAAACATCCATGTGATTTCATAGCTGGTCTTGAAGACAACCATTCAATAACTTGTATTTTATCCTAATCCCCAGAAAAATGGGGGGTGGATACTGCACAATGTAGATGTACAAATGTTCAGATATTTACACAAACAGAATCAAATACTTCAAATAATAAGGGTAGCCATTTGTCTCCTCCATCCCACCAAAGCAGGGCAGCCTTGCTTAAAAGCAAACATTAAATTGCTGGCAAAAGGTCTCATCATTTGCTACAACTATCAAGGTAAAATGTTAAATGAACAGATAAAGGCCTATTGCACATGAACAGCCATGACTACTAAAGCTTTCCTTCAATAATGTTTCAGTATAAAACATGAAGCAGCCACTTGGACTACAGTCCACACCTTTCCCTAAGTAGCCACATTTTGGCATACAGTCTCAAATCATAGCAGACCTTAATAATGCAGTTACTCAGTGTATACAGTGATCCACCTTCCCATTTCAGGGTCAGGCTTCTCCCAGACAGCTATACACTTCAGTACTCTTCCTAGGTATCATGAATTCTGCTTCAGCATTGATAATTATAATGAAAATAGTGCATTTATGTAACTGACTCTTCACAGCTGTAAATGTTCAAACAAAAGGCCAACTGCTGCAGTACAAGCCAGCCTTATACAAGCCAGCCTTATCCTCTGTCTTCTGAGCCCCTACTTGCCTCCTCTGATAGTCAGATGGGAAAGTTAGTATCTCTTCGGTGAAGCTCAGGTCTGTCCAGGGAGGGGGTACACTGGATAAGGCCTTTAGGCCCATCTGTTTGATAGATGGGCACAGTGAGTGTTTCTACTCATTTAGTTCACTTACTTCCCATGCTAGGCATGTACTGGAAGTTCTTCACATGGTCTTGGGATGGTCTCTTATTCCAAAGACTACACTCCTCTTTACAGCTGAGTGCTCTGTTAATGTACATGGTATAAGGAGGAGTCTAATCTCATTCTGGGGGCATTCAACTGCTCTAGAAGTCAGGTCAGGAGAACTAATGTCCATCTGTGACTAATTCCAACATATCAGAAATTCTAATAAAGCAATGATCTTCTTATTTTTTTATTTATTTATTTTATTTTACATTTGTTGACCGGGCTAGTCTAGCTGGATATATGTCCATTTTCAGTAGAGGCCCGGGGAGAAAATCTCCAAACACGAATAATGACAAAGTTAACAATACATAGAAACATAAAGAATCACAATACAGAGGTAGCATTAGTCTAGAGAACAGTTATAATATTAAATTTGTAAACTAAACAATTTTAGTAAAAATTAAACTAAACAATTCTACAAATACACTAGAAGGTATGGAAGTACAAAAGTGAGGAACCAACCACAATGGATGCGTATATAGTTGTTGTATGTAAATCACAGATAGTCCAACTGGAAAAATGGTCAGCAATCCGTTATGTAATCCAAAACACGTTCTTTATTAAAACATAAAATATAAAAATGAGCGCTTTCGCGTGGGAAGTCCACGCTTCATCAGAATACACTAGAAGGTATGAGGAAGTATTAGTTATGGGAAAATAATCTATATATTATTCTAATATTCCAGAATAGGAGTAGTAAGTAGATTTGGAGGAAAAGGTTGCAGGAGTAGGGATAGGGTTGTGAATAGAACCCTTTGTATTATTTGAATATCTGTTCCAAGATACTCAGAACTGAAAACACCAAGCATTAAAGCAAACTGACACTGAAGTAATAGCAACCAAAACTGTTATTTCAGTGTTAAACCCCCCCAATTGCTGTATACTGAAATATGCCAATTCCAAAATTGCCATATCTCATAGAACATGAATCATTGGAGATATGGCAATCTCGGTCTTTAAACACAAATCAAACAAACCACTAATCTGTGACTGCACATTACAGTGTCAATCACAGACATGTTACAGTTAAAGCCTGGTACCCTGGACATCTACCCTTAAGTGAAGTTCACTTGCAGAAAACTCTGCAATACTTTTCGGTGTTTCAAGTGCGTCCAGAGCTATCCAAGCTAAGATAATACTATTTTTGATTAACTGTACTTTTACTTGCTCTATATACAGTAATCACTACTGTTTTGAGTACTTTTTAAAGCATTTATTTAATTTTGTGGTAAAAATCATAATTTCTCTGTTTGTTGACTTTTCTAGCCTGCATACCTCCAAATCTCTTTGCAGAAGGGTGAATTATCAAAGGATCTAGTTGTTTGATGCTAGTTTGCTGTTTAATCTATACTTGAGAGATGCCTTTGCTGCACTTTTACATTAAGAAATTCCAGGATCAGAGATCTTGTGGCAAAAGGTGTTTAACTGGTCTCTCTGAGTTGAGAAACACTGCAGGAAGCTCAAAGTGTGGCTATTTACTGGCTAGATGGCATAGCAGTCAGTTTTCAAGCTTTTTTTCTCTGTGCAGAGCTGCCAACCAGGCAGTGGCGCTTAGGAGTGCCATTTATAGTATCAAACACCTAGACATTAAAATTTACCTATAAAGGTAGGATTAGCTCTAAAACCTGTTAAACAGTGTAGCATTGTGCAGAAATAAGCTTAGAGCAGCTAGTCTGTGCATCGAATAGCATTACCATATCCTAGCATTATATAACATCCTACCTTTAACTCCAGAAACTACCCTAGGAGGCTCCTGTTAAAACCAAATCCTTGATCCTAAACAGCCAACACTATTACAAAATCAGACAAAATGGATAAGCAATTTCCAGAATCATCTGTGGCCAGCTTGGTAGATTTGGGCATCCTAAGGCAATGTTGCAATAGTCTCATATTCTCAGATGACCAGTTAATCATTAAAGAAAATAACACGGTATATGAGAGGTGTAAATACACAACTTCCTTGGAGGCAAAAATCTTGCATACAAATGAGGTTTGTCAGAATATCAATACTACATCCCTCACACATACCATTCACCACACACACACAAATTGTCTTATGCAGAGGTGCTTAATACAAACCTTTCCAAATCTCAAAGATCTCCAAATCAACACAATGACAGTACTGCTCCTCAGCAATCACTAAAGTACACACCAAAAACACCTACATATAATGGTCCCCCAAGTGCAAAGCCAATAAGGCAAGCATGCACTTTACCCAATTCACTCTAATAAACTGTGCAACACACAGATTCCCCCAACTCAACACACTGGACAAGGGGAAGACAACAGTTAGTTGCTCTCTGGGGCCAAGATCCACAATATCACACACGCACTCGATTTACTGCACCCCAGGTACCACTACGATTTTATCATAGTCCATGTGGGTGTAAATGAATCAAGACATACCTCACTGGACTATATGAAAAGACACAGAATGGATCTCTTGGAAAATGTGTCACAGATTGGTATGAGCCTTGGTTTGAGCAGCATTCTACCTTCACCAAGGATGATGTCAAAGTATGAACATAAAGTGATTAATTTTAATAACTGACAGTTTCTGATGTCACTCCCTGGGGATCCAATATTTGTTAGCAAGGGAGAACACTGTCAAAAGATCACATTGCTTTGCCAAGGATGGGTTGCACCTCACCCCTATAGACTTTCAGACACTGGCTAACAGTTTTTCACCCCCTTAGAGCCTTTTTTAGGAAATTCCACAATGACAAAACTACTTACATAGAGAAAATGTCTACAAGCAGCCTTGAGGTGTTACGCCGCAATGCTTGGAGCCCAAACAAAAAACTCTATACCCTTCAAGCCTTCCTCACTCTGGAGAATGCAGATATTTGTGCCATGACCCAGACTTGTTTTACAGCCACAGAAAGTACTCTGGAAGTGCATGGCTAAAGTGCTTTACACACATTCAGACCAACAGCAAAGACTGGAGCTAAAGGTATAGGTGTTTTGATTTATGTTAGAAACAAACGAACATCCAGGTAGGTTAATAAGGATGATACTATGGAGCTCACCCATGTGCAAGTCAAAATAGGTAAGGTCCCTCGCAATATCATGGCTAGCTACAGGTCACCAGCTATCCCCCTCCAGTCTCACTACTCTTATCTAAGCCTACTAGTGGCGCTCACCATCCAACCAAACATCCTATTCATAGGTGACAAGTATCCCTCTACAGACTGGGAAATGTACACCATTTCAAAATCAGAGGCACTATACTTCCTGAACTTAACACAAACCCCCTGTAACAGACAGTGGTATGCTCGAACCAGAAGAAAAAAAACATTCTGAATCTGATACTCACCAATATGGGTGAGTACTGCACCCCCTGGGCCCCCGTCACCACAAAGGTTTCTCACCAGCAGAATTCACGGCATGAATACCCTGTCCTACACTGACCATCTAAAGGCTCTGTGTCTCTGTATTCAGTCTCCTACAGGCTGCTGAAAGGAAATCTTTGCTTAGCGTACAAGGCTTCCTCAAACCCAGCCCTGATGGCTATGTTGCACATGTGCAAACAAAACAGCATCAGAAACACTGGATTCAGAGATCCGAGCTTCGCTTGTGACAAACAGAACATGCTGGAGAGACAAATTCCTATGGACAGAAGTCACCAGTAAGAAAAATATTATCCTAACATTCCACCCTTACAAAGCCTTAACTACCTGCCTACTGTTATGCCCCCCAGTATGATACATGGGCTCAAATGGTTTGGGGTGCACTGCTAGGCTTGTAAGGTCCCTAGTGGTTGTTAGCTTTGTAACAACCTATGGAGCATTTCACACAACCATACTTTCCCTCTTGAACCTGTAGATATCAGCCTTCTTGGTGATGGTCTTCTGGGATTTTGACCACATGAAAGTCAACATGAATGGCACAGAAAATACTTGGTTCTCATCCTTTTCTCCTATCTACAGAAATGCACAGTGAAACTGAAAGGAGATGCCTTCCCTCTTAAGTGGCAAAGTTAGTCGTCTCATCACTTCCTTTGATTCCACACCAGCCAACCAAATTGAGGGGAAAAGCATTACAATTTATTCTTGTTGCCCAGTATTGATTGAACGGAATGTGCTCTAAGACGTTTCTGTGGGGTGAACAGACTGACACTGAAATTTGCTAGCTAAAACACAATAAAAAAAACTATATACAGTGGGACGAAGGAGGCCTTCTTTCAGTTTGTACTGGCCTCCAAGGTCTGCATATACAGCTAGAACTAGGAAAAGATCATCATCATATTCAAAGCCACAAGAGGCCAGTTTTCCATGCAAGGAAAAACTATGATACTATTTTCCTGCAAGACTCTGGTTGCCATAGCCAGGATCTTGTGCAGATGACAGACCAATGAGCTGCATCTTGTACTGAACACAGTCCTAACTCAAGAGTGGACCAAAGGACACTTAAATGAAGTCCCAGAGAGTGAAGTGCTGGAAGACATCCTTCTATCAAATGGCACTTTCCAGGCTCTGAACAGGCAGAGATGTGACCCCCCTGGAGAGTTACCAGTCAGAATCTGACATAGAATGTGTCTACTGAAGATGCTGAGATCTAAGATAAGACAGAATCTCCTCCTTCCCCTTCTGAATGAGAAACAGGTAGGAATATATCATTTCCTTTTATACACACCGACCGACGTAAAAAACTATGGAGCTACGTAACATGGTTGATTGCCTTGTTAGTTAACTGCAAGAAAACAGATGCGGGGGAGTAAGAAGGCAACTACCTCCACAAAAATACTGCATGTTTTCTCCACAGCTTTGAAGAAAGTAGCCTTGAATTGTAATTCATTCAGGGAATGCTGCCCAAGGCATGTGTTTACCGAAGAACAGACATGTAATCACATACATTCATGTATGTATGTATGTATATATATATATATATATGTGTGTGTGTGTGTGTGTGTGTGTGTAGATATATATACACACACACACATATATATATGTGTGTGTGTGTGTGTGTGTGTGTGTGTGTGTGTGTGTGTGTGTGTGTGTATATATATATATATATATATATATATATGTGTGTGTGTGTATATACATATATATATATATGTGTGTGTGTGTGTGTATATATATATTCATCAGTGATTTGTCATCAATCACTTGCCTTTCAATAATTTGATTTTTAGATAAACTGACATCTATCCATATATATATATATATATATATATATAGATATATATACACACACACACAAACACATATACATATATACATACACACACACAGTTATGTATAAAATACATGGAACTGCATGTCATGTGGTATACCTTCCTTTTAAAAGGCACTCTGAATAAACTCCTCACTTCATGCCCCCACCATGTCTCTGCTGTAAACTGAGAACTATTCATCTGTTACACTTGCTGTATACTTAAGCAAATCAACAGTAAAATGAATAGCAGTGACTAGACCTGAAAAAGTTTACATCTTAAAACCTAAGCAGCATTAATTATTAAACTCACAAAGCCCTTCCAGATATTAGAATGTCTGTAAGTACAATCCATGCCCATTAAGTCAGACTAATATACAAGATAACAGTACCCACAATTTTGCATTACTGAACTTCATGTAAATGGGCCTAGAATTCTTACTGAAAAGAAGCTTGGAATGTACATTGCAAGAGTAAGGTGTTCTCACATAGCAGAATCCCAGAGATCTGAACACAACAGGGCATTAGTGCTGCTTTGGTCGGCTAAGATCTAGCTGTATTCAACTGGATGTATAAGAGAATTTCTGTACCTTTTTATCTGCACTTTTTTCAAATACAGTATTTAAATTGATTTAATTGTGTTGCATGAATATTAACTGAATTGGAAGTTTTGACTCTGTTCTACAGTTAGTGCTTGCTTGAATTTTATTGTCTGTTAGTAATTGCAGGTGTGGGGGTAGCCGCATTCTTTGATTTCCTGTCAATGCCTATTTAAGTGGTACAGTTTGAAATACTTTCTGCTTAAAAACCTCAGCTTTGGCCGGCTAAGATCTAGCTGTATTCAACTGGACGCATAAGAGAATTTAAGCACCTTTTTATCTGCACTTTTTTTCAAATAATACAATATTTAAATTGATTTAATTGTGTTGCATGAATATTAACTGAATTGGAAGTTTTGACTCTGTTCTTCAGTTAGTTTTCCCACCCACCCCCCCTGTTTCTGTTTTGGTGTTAATCTTAGTGGCTTTGAAACTGCCCACCACTCTTGTAAATTTGTGTTTGGATACTCCTTCTGGGCCCACCTCATTTGCTCACTCAACGGAGTGCAGTGAGATCATATTCTGATTTCAGGCACTCTTACTGTGTACAAAGAGAGCATCTGGGAAAGAGAACAAAAAAATAAGCTTGTTTCCTGCCTTTCCTGTTAAGTGGTCTAGACTGTTTGTAGGCTTCTGAGCCCCCAAGCCCTTTTATGTTGGAGGGAAGCCTTCTAGCTTAGTTTTGTTTCTTATAACCAGCCAGTTTTCTAGTTTCAGCACTCAAATCTGTTTCTTTGAACTCAGCACTTGTTCAGAACTCATTGTAAGCACTACATAAGCTGCAAATTACTACAGCACTCAAATTTCCTCACTTGTCTAAAGGAAAGCAGTTTTTAGTACTTAATAAATAAGCACCTATCCAGGCATATCTAAGGGTCAGCTCCCAGTGATTTCTCCTGTCTACCTGATGAATCTGGGCATCTTGGGGCAATGCAGCAATTGCCTCATGTACACAGACAACCCTCTCCTCCTACCACCCAACACAACAACCTGTGAGAGATGCACTTATATGGCCAAACTGGAAGCAAAGCTCTCTTCACCCAAGACTGGACTAGACATTCAAGAGGAGAAGATAAACACTTGCACCACACCACACTCATCACATAGTCCTTCAAAACCTACACCACGAAAACACACACATAAGAAACACAAAACACGCACTTACATTCGCGGAGGCTCTCAATAAAAACCTGCCCAAGCATCAGAGACATCCAAAGCATAAATGCAAGCAAACTCCACCCCCCAACACAACCCAAATGACACATAGCCCACAAACTCAGTGTGCCACTCAACCACAGCCCATAAGGCATAACAACGTACCCAACACTCTAGTCATAGGTGACTCTATAGTCAGGCACACTGATGTTCCACTCACTAGTCTAAACACGGAGAAAGTTACTGTCAGGTGCCAGGATCCACCACATAACGCATGCACTCAGGTCACTCCACAATATAATATGACACTGTCATTGTCCATGTTGGTGTGAATGACCTGAGACGCACCTCTCTGGACTACATGAAAAGAGACATGGAGGAGCTCTCCGATCTTGTATCCCAGGCAGGTATGACCCTAACCCTGAGTAGCATCCTGCCATCACCCAGAATGATACCACAGTACAAGGACAAAATGATTGACTTCAACAATTGGCTAAGCTTCTGGTGTCATTCTAAGGGGATCCAGTATTTGTCTGGCTGGGACAACAAGATCGACAGACCACGATGCTTTGCCAGAGATGGCCTGCACCTGTCGCCCTTAGGATTCCGGATACTGGATAAGGCTCTTGCCACCCCTATAATGCCTTTTTTAGGCAAAGTTCAAATGACAAAGTCACCACCGTAACAGGTACAAGCAAGCAAAATCTGAGGGTAATGCTATTCAATGCTAGAAGTCTAAACCTCAAAATGCACTCACTCGAGGCACTCCTTAAAATGGAGAACATTGACATCTATGCAGTGACAGAGACCTGGTTCAAAGCTCCAGAGAGCACCCCTGCATTACCAGGCTATAATTCATACCACACCTTTCGGCCACCTAACCCAGAACGAACCACTAAAGGCGGAGGAGTGTCCATATTCATTAAGGATATCCACACCTCCAGGCTAGTTGCACAGCATAATGCATCCGAGATTATCCAAGTGCAACTAACTCTGGACAAGACCGCAATCCAAATTGTAGCTTGCTACAGACCCCCCACCATGCCTCAGGATTCCCACTCCTCATTTCTTGATACACTGGAAAGTATTAGGGTACAACCCAACACCCTAATAATGGGCGATTTCAACTACCCCACCATTAGCTGGGAAAACTACTCATGTACCAACTCTTTTGCTCAACGTTTTCTAGAATTCATAAATTCCAACGCCTTGGATCAACTTATTCACACCCCCACCAGGGGCAGCAATATCCTAGACCTGGTCATTACCAACATGGGAAACCGGTGTTCCACACCAGAGGTCAATTCCTCGTTGGTCAGATCCGACCGCAAGCTAATCAGCCTAGACATCCACATCCCACCCCCACCCCCAATTAGGGAAACCATCGTAAAAAACTTCTCCAAAGCCAACTTCACACTTCTTAAGACAGAAGTGGCAAACTTCACGACACCCATGCAGATGGACAACAGAGGTATGACTGCTGAATCCTACACAAATGCACTTTATAAGCACTTACACGAGTGCATGGATCATGCTATCCCTAATAGAACCAAGATGTTATCCTCCAAAAAAGGAAGCCAATCTGGTGGTCCTGCCATAAACAAACTCTACAACAGAAGGAAGAAACTGTTGTAAAAAGAGAGTAAAATCCCATGACTGGAGGAACTCCCTGGTCAACCTCAGTAAGAAGCTGAGATCCCTCATAAAATCCTCCAAAGCTAGTTAAGAAAACAAAATTGCCACGGACTCTAAAGACAACCACAAAGCATTCTATAGCTATGTCAAGAATCTCAATGGGGAACACTCAGATCTGCTCTGAGTTACAGCACAATGGCGCTAAATATACAGAACCAACTAATATTGCCAACATCCTAGCAGATAGGTTCAGTGCTAACTTTACCCCCCTCTCACCCCCTAGAGGGCCCATCTCTATACCGGAAGAATGCAAAGTTCCTATAATCACGGCTGCCCAGGTAAAAAACACACTCTCCAAAGCCAAGAACACAGCATCCATGAGACCTGACAATATCCCAGGCTGCGTTCTACACGAACTACAGAATGAACTGGCACCCTACCTAAGTACCATGTTCAATCATAGCCTCACCTCAGGCTTTGTACCCACTGAATGGCGCACCGTGATGGTTATCCCAACTCCACAAAGGTGGAGCCACGACGGACCCTGGGAACTACCACCCTATTAACCTGACGAGCCTGGTCTGCAAGGCCATGGAATGTATCATCATGGAACTCATAAACAAAGACATTGGTAATCTCCAAACTCTGGACCCTACCCAGTTTGGATTTGTAAAAGGCAGATCATGTCTCCTAAACCTGATTGACTTCTTTGAAGCAGTCACCAAAGCCATAGATAAGGGTAAAATGGTTCACACAACTTATCTAGATCTCGCCAAGGCTTTCAACACCATCCCCCACTCTGGAATTATAGATAAGCTCACTAAACTAGGTATAAATCCCTATGTCACAAGTTGGGTTGCCAACTGGCTCACGGACAAAACCCACACTGTGAAAGTGGCCGATTCCAAATCCGAATTCAGACCAGTGACAAGTGGAGTACCACAGGGTTCAGTCCTGGGTCCTCTTCCTGTTTTGTATCTACTTCGCTGAAGTGCAGGCTAACACAGAAGGTCTTTGGCTAACAAAGTTTGCAGATGACTGCAAACTAGGAGCCATAATCGAAACACCTAACGATGTGGACAAACTACAAAAGGGCCTCACTGAGACAGATACCTGGTGTCAAAGCCATGGCCTGAAGCTCAATGCCAAAAAGTGTACTGTCATCCCCTTTGTTAAAAACTCTGTACCCATGAACTACCACATAGCTGGTAGTCTACTCAATGCCGAAAATGTGATGAGACCTTGGGACACAGGTGGACAGTAGTCTCTCCTTTGATAATCACATCGCCACAGTGGTCAGGAAATCCTTCTACGTGGCTCATCTCATCACAAAAGGATTCTCATCCAGAAATAGGTCATTGTTCCCCTCTACGCATCACTCATTAGACCCATTATAGAGTACAATGCCCCTTTTGGTATGTACCTCACAAGACATCTACAACAACTGGAAAGACCACAGAAATACCTCACAAAGAGGATTACTGGCTTCAAACAGATGCCCTACGCAGACTGTCTCAAAAAACTACAGCTTTACTCCATCGCATATCGCCTACTCAGGGGCGATCTCTGCCTAACATACAAAGCTATGTCAAACCCAGAGCTGTTGGACATGCTCCACTTAAAGAAATCCTAATCCCTCCGAGCTACACGCTCTAGGGACCTAAACATTGTCACCACAATAAACAGAACATGCTGGAGGGATAGATTCCTGTCCCAGAGACTTCCCATACTCTGGAACAGACTACCTATCTATGTCAAACAGAGCTCCTCATTAGCACTCTTCAAGAAAAATCTTGATGATTGGATGGGAAATGGGAAATTCACCCCAGGGATCACTTCTGTGGCTCTGCTCGACAGGGGCACAGGAAAATAATTTTCTTGGGTGGCGAAAGCCAGGGTACATTTTTTGGCTAGGCTTATATAGGCCCTAGGGCCAATAGCCTAGTACCTACCTATGAACAAGCTATATACAAACACTTACCCAAGGCAACCTTCACTAGCCATTGAATGCTGTACATAGCTTACAGGCTGTTGAAGAATATATATAAATTCCACAGCTTTTGCTGGTTTTGGTAGATGTTAATATTTCTACTGTACCTATAACAACCAGTTTTCTTGTGTTTGCACATAACAAATGATGACTATAGCTGTTTGTCACTTATCTGAATGCATTTTTATATCACATCTCTCACATAAGTTGGCACAATGCATACTAAGTATGGAGAATCCTTATTGCAGGCCTTTTATAACTGAACGTAACTGCAGTCCTAAATTAGAACACTTCAGTCGACCCAAACAAATACTAAAGAATAACAGTGAGCTGCTAAATTCATAACAATATATTTTACAAATTAGGTTCTACTCAGAGTATGTGAATGCAATCTGAGAAAATGTTAGATGAACGAGCATGTCATTCTTAAGAAGTAATTATTCCCTTAAGGTAAAATATAATAAAAATGAAACACGCTGATATAACAGATGTACTACATGAATAAATACACTCTACACATTTTTACCACATTACTGATTACTTGTCAGCACAAAGAAAAAAAATTATAGATGCGTATTAAGCACCTGCCACTGGGGAAGTAATCTGGGATACTTTTAACAGAAACCTATATTAAGTGAAGGCTTCTGAATGATGGGCAAGTGTCACATGAATGGGGTGGGAAACATCCTTGACTCACAGCCTTTTTGAGCCCGTTAATTATGATGCCTTAGTGTCACACGAATGACACTTTGCTACAGGTTCCAGAGATTTCTTTTACAATTCATGTATATGTATACTGGCACGGCTAACATGGCATGAGAACATATTCTCCTAAATGATAAGTCTCACATTAATACTAACTCTGTTACTCCATACACAAAAAATGATGCATTAGTCAAAATGCAATTTCAGTCATAAAAATAGACTGCAGTGGAGAATGACAGCAAATGCATAAGGGTAATACACCGAGGGCATTATATGTAGTGTAAGCAAATTTAATTCAAACTGTTACAAACTGGGAATATATTACTTCACTTAGCCTAATAAAATCTGCCATCATTCTTTTTTTTTTTTCAAATTTCATCTACTTTAATTTGGAACATTTCCAGTGATGTACTCCTCCCTCATCTCAGGTGTGTTATTTATTCTACAATTTGACAGATTTGCCAGAGAACTAGCTTGTGGCTGCTTTGACCCTATATATTTGAAACCTAGCATCTTTTGCTCTCAAAATAGTATCTGTTGCTGTTACTTCTTCTATTGTTATTTTTCCTTCTGACTTAACACCCATCCTAGGAGGAGGAAGGCAGCCTGGTTGGTTGCAGTACTAACACCCAGCAGAAGTCTGGATGCTAAAGCAAGACAGTGTGGAGGGTCGGAAATAACCAACTGACAGGCAACATATTCATATCCTGCCCAGCATGCACATATCAGTGGCCAGTACCCACTTGTAAAGGGTGTGCCAGCGCAATGGCAAGTAGGGTTGCCACGATGATGCCATCATTGCAGCTAGCCTGCGTAGCCCCCCAGTCCATATGCAATTAGTTCCTGTCCCACTCCCTGGTGTCTGCTTATCCATAAAAAGACCCTGGTCTAGTAGCTATGTAAAGGACAAACTAAGACTTCAAATGGCTGGATGAAGGTCAATGGCCTGGTGGAAAAAATGATAAATTGATTAATTATTAAATTGCTGTATGTACATACACATACATAGGAGGGCCTCCTTTTAGGGCAGCTGACATGGTATGATTATCACCTGCTATATCTAACAACAAAGACCTTCCTTGAAGGGTATTTGACTGAAGAAAATCCTTAGGAGTATATATCCAACAGGTTGGTACAAGCTGGAGGACAGCCAAAAGGAAAATGTTCAGAATTTTTTTTTTTATTTATCTAAATTAGTTCAGATGTAACGAGGTATCACAAGAGGCCTAACCCTTAGAGAAATAATCCAGAAAATAATGCTTAGTAAAGATGTGGACTGACAATTAAATGACTGACACAAACATATGCAATGAAGACTTTTTAAAGCAAACTGTGAAAGAAACCAGTCCCAGGTGGACTACCCTTGCACAGAAGTACTCTCCAGTCACAGGTGACGAGTAACTTCTACTAGCCAGTTGCTTCAAAAATCTAACAATCATTCCCTTACCGAAGAAATCCCAGCTGACAAGACTAAATGATTACCAGCCAGTTACTCTTACATCCACAGTAATGAAGTGTTTTGAGTGGTTGATCAAGAACCATATCTCTTCAAGCCTACCTGCAACAGTGGCTACATTACAGTTTGCTTATAGCTGTAACCTCTGTATGGCTGATGCAATAGCTATAGCACTTCATGGAACCTTGGCACATCTAGAGAACAAGAATTGCTGTCAGAATGCTGTTCATAGACTTTAGTTCCGCCATTAACACTGTCATCCCCCAGAATCTGATATCGAAGCTGATTCAGCTGGGCATCATCACCCCACTATGTAACTGGATACTGGACTTTCTCATCAACAAGACCCCAAAAAGTATGTGTGGGAAATAACAGTTCAATCAGTTTTACACTGAGCACAGGTGTCCCTCAGGGCTGTATCCTGAGTCCTCTGCTGTTCACCTTGTTGACACAAGACTGCATGGCCAAGCATGAATCCAACAAAATCACCAAGTTTGCAGATGACACCACTGTCATAGGTCTGGTCAGAAATGGTGAGGAAAAGTACAGTTGTGTACACTTACCATAAATGTAGATGTTCGAGTGTATTCACTGTTGCAGTCATTACATTTGGCAATCTGCTGGCAGGTTGTCCTCAGTCGGTCTGAATAACAAAGTCTTGGGTCCTGCGTCGGTTGCTGTCTCCTCTTCCATGACGTCAGGTAATCAGGGGTATAAAACATGCAGCCGACGCCATTTTATTCAGTTTTTCTTGCCCTAGATGTCAGATGCCCCACAAATGGGGAGCAAATATATATATATATATATATATATATATATATATATATAAATAAACAGTAAAAATATATAAATGCACTTTTAGAAACATAAACTTTACCTTCATCTAAAAGCAAATACACCACAAAGGCTTTTGTGTATTGTGAAGGAAAGAAAAGGTATAGAAAGGGGGATGGCGGGTGGGTAACCCGGACTGCAACAGTGAATACACTCGAACATCTACATTTATGGTAAGTGTACACAACTGTACTATGTTCTTCTTGTTTTACTGTTGCAGTCATTACATTTGGGTAGAATCCCAAAGCTATGGACGGGAGGATGGAACTAAACAGCATTAGGAGCGGCTATGAGGCCCTGCAGAACTGCAGTGGCAAAGCCTGCCCTGGATTTCGAGAAGAGAGGCAAATGATAATGCTTTGTGAAGATATGAACAGAGCTCCAAGTAGCAGCTTCTAGAATGTCTTTGGTTGGAACCCCTCTGAGAAAAGCTGCTGAAGTAGAGGCAGCCTTGGTGGAATGTGATCTGATCCCCTTGGACACAGGTTTACCATGGTGCAAGTAACAGAAACAGATGCAGTGGCTTATCCACTTAGAAATAGTCTACTTTGATATAGCCTTCCCCTCTGACCTTGCAGCAAATGCTACCAGTAGTTGCTCAGACTTTCTTAGAGATTTGGTCCTGTTTAAGTAGAATCTTAGTTGTCTGTGTACATTTAATGAATGCAGAATCCGCTCCCCTTGTTCTGCGGATTTGGGTAAAATGGTGGCAGGTGAATGGTCTGGTTAAGAGCCACACTGGATACCACCTTAGGCATAAAAGAAGGATTGGTCCTGAGGGATACCCTGTCCGGGTAAAATATAATAAAAGGCTCCACCACCATGAGAGCCTGTAGTTCTGAAACCCTTCTTGCTTAAGTGACTGCCAAGAGAAAAGCTGTTTTCCAAGATAGAAAGTTTGTATCCGCAGTAGCTGCTGGTTCAAAAGGAGGTAGGGTGAGTTTTTCCAGCACAAAATTGAGGTCCCATGCAGGAGAAGGTGATCTTCTGGGAGGTCTTAAATTTTTGGCCCCTCTAAGATACTGTTTTAGCAGAGGATGAGAAAAGAGGGGAGGGCTCTGTGCTGTAATGAGCCGAGATGGCAGAGGCATGGATTTTTATTGAGGAAAAAGATAGGCCCTTGTCAAGCATCTCAGTCAAATATTGAAAATCTGAGGAATATTGGGCTTTGCTGTGTCTGTTCCTTGTGCTTGGTTCCAAGTACAGAATCTCCTCCATTTATCAGCATAAGATTTTCTAGTACTAGGCCTTCTGGCTTCCAAAATGACATCCATCACAGATTTACTGAGAGGTGTTGTTTGAATAATTAGTTGATCAGCCATGCTGCAAGATTCAGAGTTTGGAGCTGAGTGTGCAGAATTTGATAGTTCTGCTGAGACAGTAGATGAGGTATTTGAGGCAAGTACCATGGTGGAAGCTGAGACATATTTCTTAGAACTGGGTACCAGTGCTGGCGAGGCCAGTCCGGAGCAACTAGGATCATTTTTGTTTTTTCCTGTCTGACTTTTAGTAAGACCTTGGAGAGTAGAGGCAGAGGGGGAAAGGCATAGACTGATAGGTTTTTCTAGCTGAAGGATAGGGCATCCGCTTTCCATGCTTTTTTGTGATGAGTTCTTGTGCAGAACTAGTCCAACTGATAATTTTGGGGAGAGGCAAATCGATCTATGTCTGGTTTCCCCCATTTCTGTGTTAACATGCTGAAGATTTGTGGATCCAGTTTCCATTCGTGCGGGTCCATAAGATTTCTGCTTAGGTCGTCTGCCAGAGTATTTTGCTTTCCTGGCAGGAACTGAGCTTGAAGATGTATTTGGTAAGTCAAGGCTGTGTTCCACAAGGCCGTGGCTAGTCTGCAAAGGGGGTAGGAATGTTTATCCCCCTGCTTGCTTATGTCCCACATAACTGTGGTGTTGTCCGTCTTTATCAGTAGTTGTCCTAGATGAAGTAAGTCCTTGAAGACTGTCAGAGCATTCTGAACAGCTAGCATCTCTTTCTGGTTGATATGCAGATGCATTTGGTTTGGGCTCCATTTTCCCTGAATGCATCTCCCTGCCAGGTGGGCCTCCCAAGCATAGTCTGATGCATCTGTAGTTAGGGTTTGGGTGGCAGGGGATAGAGTGAATGACAGTCCCTTGTTTTGGTGACATGTCTCTGCCCACCAAAGAAACTCCTGTTGTAGGCAGGGAATGAGGGGAATCAATGTTTCCAGACTGTGACAATGTTGACTCCATAAACATTTTAGGTACCATTGAAGTTTCCTCATATTCAGTCTCGCATATGGAATTAGTAGAATGCAGGATGCCATGAACCCCAAAGCCTGCAGAACTTGTCTTGCAGATAACTGTTTTTGTTGCCATTTGTTTGAAGTATGTTGTCAGTTGCCTTTGTCTGGCGTGAGGTAAGCCATCTGGGCAGTTGTATTCAATCTTGCACCCAGGAATGCAATTATTTGAGAGGGTACCAGTTGTGATTTCTTTTCGTTTATGGTGTACCCTAGGCATGCTAGAAGCCTTTTTACAAACGCCAGATGTTGAAGAAGAGTGCCCTTGTCCTCTGCTTGAATGAGTCAGTTGTCCAGATAAGATAAATTTGAATGCTTCTTTGTCTGCAGAATGCAACTACTGGTGCCAGGCACTTTGTAAAGACCCTGGGCACAGTAGATAAGCCAAAGGGCAGTGCAGAGAATTGGTAATGCAAAAAATCTGCTTTGAAGTGGAGGTATCTTCTGCATGATTCCCTTATTGGAATATGCAGATATGCCTCTTTTAAGTCTAGAGTTACTAACCAAGCATTCCTGCCTAGCATAGGCAGTAGCTGTTGTAAAGTCAGCATTTTGAATTTTGGAATGTCCAGGAACGTGTTCAAAATCGAGAAGTCTAGTATTGGACGCCATGAATTGTCTTTTCTGGGTACCAGGAAAAGTCTTGAATAAAAACCTTATCCTTTTTCCTTTTCTGGTACCAGTTGAATAGCCCCCATATCCATGAGGGACATGACTTGTTTCTGGACCTCTGCCCACTGGTTTTGTGGCAGATCCCGCCATCCATTTTGAATTGGCAAAGTATGGAAATGAAATCTGTACCCCTGGGATACTATGTTTAATACCCACTTGTCCTGGGTAATTAACTGCCAATTTTGAGCATGAAGTGCTAGTTTTCCCCCCAAGGGGGCTGCCAAAAGATAAGTGCTTGGTGATGGCAGAGGAAAGTCATTGAGACTGCTTACTGTAGGGTTGTGCTTTGTTTCCTCCAGATTTGGAGGTGGAGGCACTCCATTGCTTTGACCTGTAAGAACCCTGTGATTGGTATCTGGAGCCTTTTGAGTGCCTGGATTTGCCTTGAGTGGCTCTGTTGGACACAGGAAAGGACCAGTTTTTAGTAGGCCAGTGTCTACTGAACCTGGGTGGCTGCACTTGCAAGAAATCTTTTACAGTTTGCATAGATTTAGCTTTGTCTTCCATTTTCTTTAAAACCTCTTCTGCCTTATTACCAAACAGAATATCATGCTGCAAAGGGGCATCCAACAATTTAGGTTTAACAAGATCAGGCAGATTTTGCTCCTTGAGCCAGGCATGCCTTCTAATCACAGATCCAGTAATGGCGGCCCTACAAGAGGCCTCCAAGGAATCAAAACCACATTGTAAAGTATGCTTTCCAACCTGTTCTGCTGAATGCAATAATTCCTATAATGCTTTATTTTCCACACAATCAGAAATCAACATTTTCTGCTTCAGTAAGCCCATAACATGCTGTTGATATTTAACCATATGAAACTGGCAGTTTAAGGCCCTGATTGCCAAGGTTGCAAACGAATAAACCTTCGTTCCCCATCTATCCAGTGCCCTGGAATCTCTAACAGAGGGGGTAGGATTTTTGGCTGTAGAGGTCTTTACACCCTTGGGACCCTGAGAAATAGTCTCAGGATCAGCAGCAGGATTTTTGAATAGAAATTTGTGGGAGTCAGGAACCCTGTAATATCTGTCTGGCTTACTAGGAGCCGGAGGCAGGGAATCAGGAGCCATGCTTGATTCCGAAAACACATCATCAACAATGTCTAATACAGGAGGTACTGCCATGCTGATGAAGAAGAAGGAAATCCCTAAGCCTCTTTTTTGATTCAGAGAAGTCCTGACTCTCCCAGTGAAAATGCTCCCTTAAGTAATGCAATTATTAACTTTTACTGACATTGGTAAGGAGCAAGAAAAAGTTTTCCCAACGGGGTACTTAGCTTT
The DNA here is from genome assembly GCF_019279795.1 of Protopterus annectens. Lineage (NCBI taxonomy): Eukaryota > Metazoa > Chordata > Ceratodontiformes > Protopteridae > Protopterus > Protopterus annectens. Next base: position 770,633,715 of record NC_056726.1, on the reverse strand, counting down.
AGTTTGAAGACTTCGGTTCTGAAACTCAAATACGAAAATTTCAGGAGACGGCCGACCGGTACTTGCAAACTGCTTCTGCTTCGGGCACCGTACGGCAAGAAAGACTGAATAAAATGGAGTCAGCTGCATGTTTTATACCCCTGACGAGCTGACATCATTGAAGAGGAGACCGCAACCGACGCAGGACCCAAGACTTTGTTATTCAGGCCGACTGAGGGCAACCTGCCAGCAGATTACCCAAATGTAATGACTGCAACAGTGAAACACGAAGAACATCAGCCTAAAAGGATGAAGTGGAGCATCTGACAAGCTGGTGTGACAGCAACAATCTGGCTTTAAATGTAAGCAAGAACAAAGAATTAATAGTGGATGTCAGGAGGACTCAGGAGATATATCAGCCTCTGGAAAATAAGGGGGTGGCAATGAAAAGAGTAAAAAACACCAAGTTTCTGGGGGTGGACATCTCTGATGACCCATCCAGGTTGACTCATACTAGCCACACAATGAAGAAGGCACAACGTCTGCACTTCCTACGGAAACTGAGGAAGGCAAACCTGTCTCAGTCCATCCTCAAAGCCTTCTACAGGGAGACCATCAAGAGCATCCTCTCAAACAACATCATAGTTTGGTATGATAATTGCAAAACATCTGACCGCAAGGCTTTCCTGAGGGTAGTGAGGACAGCAGAAAAAGTCATTGGTTCCTCGGTCCCATCCATGGATGATCTGCACAAGACACAGTGTGTGGGAAGGGCTACGAAGATAATCGATGATGCCATTCACCCTGCCCATGGCATGTACATCTGCCTTTCCTCGGGCAGGCGGTATCGCAGCTTACACTGCAAAACATCCAGAATGAACAGGAGATTCTTCCCTCTATCCATAAAGCTGCTGAACTTGAATGCAAGGCATAACAGCGAATAATCAGATCAATATGTCACTTGCTGTAAAGTATAATCTATAGTAATCACTCCGGCAAATTGCTTCAATAACTGGTACAGTTAGCCTGATTTCTTATGCTATTACTTCCTGAATGTGCAACAGTCAGGAGTAAATCATCACTCTATACGTGTGCAATATGAACAAAAGAATACATCATACTACAACTGATGAAGAGCAACATCTAAGCAATCACAATGAGAAGTCACAGTCTTGCAATACCTACTAGTATAATATTGTCTAATGTCTTCATGTCCAATTGTGGTAATTTACTGTGCTATTAATATTTTAATTATTACTGTATGTGTATTAGTCTGTCATTCAAACTGTGAATTTCACTGTTGTGTCTTGCATGGGGACCAAAGCAATGTAATCTCATTCAGCTCGCACTGCTGTTTATATCTGATCGACAAAGTTTACTTTGACTAAAACTTTGATTAATGTCAGTCAGTCCTTCCCTCATCAAGGAAAGGGAACTGACATTTTTCCATTTTCTTAAATTTGCACAGCCTCGTCTGAGCTTGGACAGCTCTCTCCCTCTTAGTTTCTACCACAGTGAAGAAAACAGTTATATGGAGAAGTTATACAGTCAATTCCGAAAACATTTTCAGGAGAAAATGTGGGTATGTCTTAAGGGACATCATACCTTTGTGAAAGGAGATTTTGTTCTCTATGCATAATGGACTGCAGCTTCAATATCCTTTCTAGCAGAGGTGATGGTTACCATAAAATGCATTTTTGCTAAAATTAATGACACTGATCCAGCATGTTGAAATAAGGGATGGGGCAAGCCTGTTACTGATATAGTTAAAACCCAGTGGAGGGTAGGTAGGGCAAATATGCCCTTAAGAAACTGTTTAAACAACCAGTGCTAGGCCACATTCATATGACCAGCACACAGCCATGATGACCATAAATACAGAAATCTGTTTTGGGAAAGAAAAATTGAGATTTAAATCATACACATGGTCCAAGATAACTCAAGACAGTTGTAAAAATGATGGGCTGGGGTGGTGCTGGGCATTGCACTACCTAAATAGGGTTGCCAGAATGGGTCTGCCAGCTGGAAAGATTTCAGGCATTTTCAGTCAATTCTTACAGCCTGATAAAAGATTCAGCTGGATCAAAGGGCCATCAGTAACAGAAAAGGCTAGAGGAAAATGCATCACCCCAAAAATTCAGGAATCCCCTTCTCCAGAAACAGGAATGTCCCTTTTCTCTGGAGACCACAAAGGCTGAAGTCATAGCCATCAGAACCAAAGGATACATAGATTTGTTCTAGTATTTGTGCTCTACATTTTGTCAAGAAACATGGACAGCATGGTGGATTTAAGGTGTGTATATATGTCTGTATATTTAAGTTGTTGCTTTTCACTACTGGCCTGCAATGAAAATGGGCCATACAACCTTGGATAATCCAGTCGATAATAAAGAGATAAGTATGTAAGTGAAAATCTCTGCCTCACAATTCTCAGGCCTGGGGTTCAAGTCTAACCACTGTGTTGGCACGTGTTTTTACCAGGTACTCTGGATTGGTCCCCCTCAACAACATGCTGATTGACTGGCTACACTAAATTGTATGCATGAATATGTGAGTGTGTGTGTGTGTGTGTATATATATATATATATATATATATATATATATATATATATATATATATATATATATGTGTTGTTTGTCTTTCAGCTTTTCCCAGTAAGGGGTCGCCACAGCGTAAGTACGGTCCGCTAATGATTGGCAGTAGATTTTTATGAAACGCCGAGGTGCCAGCTCGACGCCCAACCTTTAACGAAGGCACGCCCATTTACACACGCATGTCTTTCAAATGCTACCCAACCGCAAGGAGGACATGCAGACTCCACACAGAAGGCACTCCCAAGCCCAGCCGAGAATCGAACGGGAGAACCTCTTGCTGTGAGGTAACAATGCTACCGCCGTACCACCGCGGCATCCATATTATATATAAATATATATGGCTTACATGGATTTGGTCGTACGGCCAATTGTCGAACAGGGTCTTCTTCGAACTTATATGTCGAAGATTTAGATGTCGAATGGTCGGAATGTCGTATAAAATACGAAATTTGACATTTCCGACCGCTCCACCACCTAAACAAGCGCTACCATGGGTCACAAAGGGGGAGGGGGTGTTTGGCGTTTCGACATAATTGCATTCGCAATTATGTTGAACTGGCATTCTGCAGTCAAACATGTTGTGTTCGACAATTGGCCATATGACCAAATCAATGCATACCATATATATATATATATATCAATAAATAACCGACTAAAGGCTTGACAAGTTTTGAAAATAAGGATTCTCCGTTCCTACTGGATGACACTCTCCCACAACTTGGACCCCCTGGTATGTTTACTTGCGGTCACTGTGTAGTGTGCTAGCACATTTGTTGTTGTAACTCCTACAGCTTCTCTCATTGTACCTACAGAGTTACTTTCAAACAACATTTTGACGGTCACACAGACTGGGTAGTTTACGCTGCTATCTACAAAAGTTGCTCTTCGTTCTACATAGGAAAAACTAGATGACTTTCTGATAGAACCAAGGAACATTTAGCAACCATTAGAAAAAAGGATAGCACCAACGTTCTCGGTAACCACTGTGGCAAATGCTGTAACTTCTCAGGATTTCTCTTTTTTATCTTGGAAAAACTTGACTTGTTTTTTTTCGGAGACTGCAATGCCTTACTTGAGTTGAACGAACTCAAGTGGCAACTTTTACTGGGTGCTGACTCCGTTCCGGGACTCAATGAAAGCAGCAGTATTAAGTGTGCTTTGCGATGGCTACGTTAATCATTTGTACAAGGATGTTGTCATTTTACAGCAATCTTGTGTCTTTTACTTGTTTTTTAATACTTTTGAATTTCATTTAAACATCAACAGCTCCATTTAACTGTATCTATTCTAGAACAGAATTTGGAGGTGTAATTTCCTGCTGATAACCAATGAATAGTCAGTTCCATTTTTTGAATGTTTATATTAGAGTGATTTAATAGTGTACCATTTATTTTACTACATTACTTTTTCTGAAGAATTCCTAATGATCAATAAAGGATGAAAGCGCTTAAACATCAGTTCAGCCTGTGAGTGTTTTTTTGTTTCTCCGTTTATCAACTAAAAGTTCTTTAGTCCTACATACATACACACACACATATATATATATATATATATATATATATATATATATATATACACACACACACACACACACACACACACACACACACACGCACACACACATACAGACGCGCACACACAGGTTTATGTCGGATTATCGAGTTTTTGGAAACCCAAACTTCATATGGTTGAGACCATATGTTTGACTTTCCAAAAACTTGAAGCATTTGTATGGCGATCACCATACAGTGGGGTTTGGGGAATTTAGCCTCTTCCACACTGTAGTACCCTCTCTGAGTTGGCATATATAATTTGCAGGGGGGGGTACAGGGAATCCCCCTGCAAAAATGCAGATTTTTGTTGTTTTGGAAAGTCAAGCATATGCTCTCGACCATATGAAGTTCGAGTTTCCAAAAACTCAATAATCTTACATAAACATATATATATACATACATACATAAATTACATATACTGAGACAGAGAGAAAGACGTACATCTATAAACAGAGTGGGCCAAGGCTCAATGTACATGGATTAGCCCACTTACCTGGTATGACAGATAAAGTAAAATCAAGCACAATAAATGGAATTGAAGGAAAACATACATTAATATTCCTTTGTGCAGGAAAAAAAAAATAACTAGTGTAGGATACAAAATATAGAACCAGAAGTAACCACACAGAAATTATGGTGTGCCCAGAAATCATACACAGCAAGCTGAAAGGTTTCATCAGTAAATCACAGTCAGTAATTACCAGAAATTCTGCACAACTCTAATAGTTGAGTGTTTTCATCCATAGGTTCATAGAAGGCTGACGACAGCATCATTTCTGTGTGGTTACTTTTGATTCTGAGTTTTTGGCGCACAGATTTGGCTTTCCTGCCAACTAATCTCTGCAAATGGTTCATGATCAGCAATAAGTTTTTGGCCTTGCTACCCTTTAGAAGATAACCTAAAACAAGCACCTACTTTAGTAAACCACTTGATGTTGGTGCTACCCAATTCTTCTCACTGGTGGATTCACAATTAAATGGTAGTCACTTGACATAATCTAAGTGGGTCAGTGTTTAAGATCTCTGTTTCCCAGTTCCAAGGTTCAGTTCTGATTGATGGCTACTGTCTGTTTGGAGTCGTACATTGGCTTCTTCCCACTTCACAAAAACATGCACGTGGACTGGCTGCTCTAAACTCTCCATACATATTATATTCACTCTTGTTGTCCAAATCATAGTTGAAAAGAGGTCATGATGAACAGATTACTTACCTGGTTAACAAATGAAAAAAATTAAAAAACATGACAAAGATATTTTAACCTCAGGTATAGGCAATCTTTCCTCCTTCATCCAACTGCAACAAACATTCACACTGATTAAACACAGCTTCTGATATGCTAAGCATTTGAGATGCACACCACTGAACCACAGCCTACCTGTATTAAAAAAGCTTAAGCATTTTTTTTTCCTTCTAAGTTTTTTCCATAACAGTCTTTCTATGGCAGGAGGTTACCTGCCTAAAATCATTAACAGTGGCATTTAATGTAAGGTGATTGCAAACATGAGTCACCATCCATATTAAAATATAGTAAACAATGCCCGATGTAGGAAGTACAATCCAGCAAAAAATGTATATTTCCTACCCACTTTATAGCGTAAACTAAATTTATAAGTGAATACACAGCTCATCTAGCTCAGATAAGTTCACTAGGGATACTGAATAGCAGCTTGGCTCCAGTGAATAGGTTGTATAATTAAGCCTTGGTGTTCATTATGCAGCTGATACTTTTGATGCATTTTGACAGTGTCCATTAGAACATGGGTTGTCTTGACAGTCTTCAATGGGCAGAAACAATTACTGAGTGCTCAAGCCCATGGGATTCAGACATTTATAACGTATTAGGCTAACTCATGACAACAATTTTGGTTTATGTTTGTGGCAGAGACACTTGTGACATATATTTGTAAAATAGGGGAAAAACATTAGTACTTGCTTAAATATTCAAAGCATTTCTAAGACATACAGCCAATGCACCATTCACTCAAAGCAGGCTAAACCACAGCTTAACATCTCATAGATTATATATGAGCAACTGTAATACCTTAATCAATCACCTTTACTTGAGGTTGTTATAATTGTTACTAATGTATTAGAAATATATTTTTCTTTGCATCTGGCCACACATTACACATGTGAACATGCACATAGGCTCATAGGTAGGTACTAGGCTATTGGCCCTAGGGCCTATATAAGCCTAGCCAAACAGTACCCTGGCGTTTGCCACCCAAGAACATTATTTTCCTGTGCCACTGTCAAACAGAGCCACAGAAGTGATCCTCGGGGTGAATCTCCTATCTCCCATCCAATCATCAAGATTTTTCTTGAAGAGTGCTAATGAGGAGCTTTGTTTGATATAGATAGGTAGTTTATTCCAGAGTATGGGAAGTCTCTGGGACAGGAATCTATCCCTCCAGCATGCTCTGTTTATTGTGGTGACAAGGTTTAGGTCCCCTAGCTTGGAGGGATTGGGATTTCTTTACATGTAGCATGTCCAACAGCTCTGGGTTTGACATAGCTTTGTATGTTAGGCAGAGATCGCCTCTGAGTAGGTGATATGTGACAGAGTAAAGATGGAGTTTTTTGAGACGGTCTGCGTAGGGCATCTGTTTGAGGCCGGTAATCCTCTGTGAGGTATTTCTGTGGCCTTTCCAGTTGTTGTAGATGTCTTGTAAGGTACATACCAAAAGGGGTGTTGTACTCTATAATGGGTCTAATGAGTGATGAGTAGAGGGGAACAATGACCTCTTTATTCCTGGATGAGAAACCTTTTGTGATGAGGTGTACCACGTAGAAGGATTTTCTGACTACTGTGGTGATGTAATTATCAAAGGAGGGACTACTGTCCACCTGTGTCCCAAGGTCTCTTATCACACTTTCGGTGTTAAACTACCGCCTATGTGGTAGTTCATAGGTGCAGAGTTTTTACCAAAAGGGATGACAATGCACTTTTTGGCATTGAGCTTGAGGCCATGGCTTTGAAACTAAGCATCTGTCTCAGTGAGGCCCTTTTGTAGGATGTCCGCATCGTTAGGAGTTTTAATTATGGCTCCTAGTTTGCAGTCATCTGCGAACTTTGTTTGCCAAAGACCTTCTGTGCTAGCCTGTACTTCAGAGAAGAAGATACCAAACAGGAGAGGACTGAACCCTGTGGTACTCCACTTGTCACTGGTCTGAAGTTGGATTTAGAGTCTGCTACTTTCACAGTGTGGGTTCTATCAGTGAGCCAGTTTGGCAACCCATCTTGTGACATAGGAATTTATACCTAGTTTAGTGAGTTTATCCATAATTCCAGAGTGGGGGATGGTGTCGAAAGCCTTGGCGAGATCTAAATAGGCTGTGTGAACCACCTTACCCTCATCTACAGCTTTGGTGACCGCTTCAAAGAAGTCTATCGGGTTTAGGAGACATGATCTGCCTTTTACAAACCCGAACTGGGTAGGGGTCCAGAGTTTGTAGATTACTAATGTCATTGTTTATAAGTTCATTGATGATACGTTCCATAGCCTTGCAAACCAGGCTCGTCGGGCTAATGGGGTGGTAGTTCCCGAGGTCCGTGGTTGCCCCCTTTGTGGAGTGGGATAACCGCTGTTGTGCACCATTCAGCAGGCATAAAGCCTGAGGTGAGGCTATGATTGAACATGGTACTTGGGTAGGGTGCCAGTTTGTTCTGTAGTTCATGTAGAACGCAGCCTGGGAGGTTGTCCTGTCCCATGGATGCTGTGTTCTTGGCGTTGGAGAGTGTGTTTTTTTACCTGTGCAGCCGTGATTACAGGAACTTTGCATTCTTCTGGTATAGAGATGAGCTCTTTAGGGGATGAGAGGGGTGTAAAGTTAGCACTGAACCTATGTGCCAGGATGTTGGCAATATTTATTGTATTTATTTATTTTATTTGCAGTTTGTTGCCAGGATGGTCCATTGGACCAGTAGGAGCCCGTTTTCAATGGAGTCCTGGGGAGAAAAGCTCCAGTACATGAATCAAAAACAATTAGAAGTTAATTACAAAGCAATTATAACAATAGATAATGTAATAATATCCAAAAATGGGAAAAATACAAAAAACATGCAATACATGAAGAAGGAAATACTGTGATTAAACAATTTAATTTAGGAACAAAGTCTGTTGGTTGCAAGAGGTGCTTATTACAGTGTTGTGCAAATATATTTATATGCAAGTGTATGGATATAGTAGATGCTTATTGGAGTAAAGCAAGATGTTTGGATGCTTATTTCAGTGTTATACAATTTTGTATATATACAGGTGTAGAGTACAATAGGTGCTTATTGCTGTTAAGTAATAATAGTAGGATGTTTGGAGGTCTGCTGGATGTAGGGGATTAGCTTGGGTTGGGAATTTCATGCAGGATGGGTACAGGAGCACTCCCCTTTGGAAGTTAGATGGGAGTGGAGTAAGGTTTTGAAGACAGATAAGGCTGCTAGTTGTGCGGATTAGTGGAGGAAGAGAATTCCACAGGTGGGCTATGGAGAAGGACAGAAGATTTTTACCTGGGGGATGTGTGGGTTTGTGTAGCTCAATGACATTTTGGGAGTTTGATCTTAGGGATCTATTGTGCTGGTGTATCTTAAAGGTGGAGGCCAGGGAAGGGCAGAGAGAGGGGTTAAAGATGAGTTTATGGGCTTGAGTGAGTTGAATATAGGTGAGGTAGTTCTAGCCAGTTGAGTTTGTGAAGGGCAGTGCAATGATGTGTTGGGGATCTGTAGCCTGTTGCAAATTTTGAAATGTTATAGTAAATGGAGGATAGTTTAGCTTTTAGGGAGGATTGTAAGTTGGTGAGGAGTGGGGCTCCGTAAAGGAGGGATGGGATAAGGTATGTTGTAGCAAGTGTTAGTTTGGTGGGGGCGGAGATGTACCGATTGTGGCGATAGAGCATGCCAAGTTTCTTGTGTGTTTTCTTGATATTTGCTTGTGAGTGAGTATCGAACTTGAGTTGGTCATCGATTAGGACACCTAACAGTTTTGTATTAGATACTATTTCAAGGGGTGTGTTATTCTGACAGGTGATGATGAAGGTATTTTTGTCTAGGATGGTGGTTTTAGAAGGAGTAAATAACATTAGTTTAGTTTTTGTGGCACGGAGTGCTAGGCGGTTGTCTAGCATCCATTGTTCAGTTAAGGACAAGGCATTTTGGGTTAGTTTAGTTAGAATGGGGATGGAAGTGGCTGAACAGATTATGGTGGAGTCGTCGGCATATTGGATGAGGTGAGTTTCAGGGATGGTCCGATAAAAATCATTTATGAAAATGTTAAATAGCTGTGGCCCAAGAATAGAACCTTGCGGTACTCCAGTGGGAGTATTATGGAATGGGGAGGTAGTTTTTTTCCATTTGACAGCTTGTTGTCTATCAGATAGGTAGCTGGTAAACCATTTGATAGTGGTAGGGGAAAGGTTTAGATTAGAGAGTTTGGTGAGGAGAAGATTGTGAGAGATGGTGTTGAAGGCTTTGGATAGGTCTAGTAAGAGAGTGGGCACAATAAGGCCAGAGTCACAGGCTTTGTTGATAGTTTTAAGGAAGGTAAGGAGAGCGGTGATGGTGCTGTGACCGGGCCTGAAACCATGTTGTGTGGTGGTTAGGAGTTGGGTATTTATGAGATAGGGTAACAGTTGAAGGTGGATGCATTTTTCTAGCAGTTTGGAATGGGGGATAGGATGGCAATTGAGCGAAAATTTTGGATATTATTATTGCTCCCACCTTTGTGAAGTGAAATAATAAAGGCCTTGTTCCAGGGTTGTGGTACCAGACCTTCTGTAATTGACCTGTTTATTAGTTTGCAAATGGGAAAGGCTATGGCATCTGCGGATATTTTTAAGAAGTAAGAGGGAATTTGGTCTGGGGCATTTGAACCTGGTTTCAGCTTTTGTAAGAGTTTTTTAATAGCAGAGATTGGTATGGGCTGTATGGAGAAGAGAGGGGGTATGGAGGAGGGGGTATTTGAGTGGGAAGAGGTATTAGAGGAGGGGGTAGTTGAGTGAGAAGAGGTACTAGAGGAGGAATAAGTAGGTGGCTGTAGGGGTGTAGAACTAGGATGGTTGGTGAAGGAGGAAGTTAGTTTGGCAATGGAGTCGATAAAGAAAGAGTTGAATTGGGTAACTACGTCTATGTCAGTGGCTTTTGGGTCAGGGCAGGGGTTTTTCTTTTGTTCCTGGAGTAAGCAGAGAGGAGATACTCTGCCAGAATTTTCTAGGGTTTGTGCTCGTTTGTAGTGTGGAAAAATAAGACTTGCGGTCAGAAGAAATATGTTTTTTAACTTTGTTACGCAGCAGTTTGTATTCGTTAAGGGTGGCGATTGTTTTGTTTTTCTGGTACCGTTTCCAAGCTTTGTCTTGGAGAGTCATTATGCTTAAGGTGTCTTTAGTTAACCATGGTACAGATTTACTTTTAATTTGTTTTGTTTTAGGGGGGCCAGGGTGTTAACGAGGTGTAGAAAGGTTGTGTTGAAACAGGTAACAGCACTATCTAGAGGTAGAGTCCTTCGTGGATTCCAATCTGTTTGATTGAGCAGGTTTGAAAATATTTTGGGGTTGAAATTTGCTAATGACCGGGTAGAGATATAAGTATGGTATAGTTGTAAGGGGGAGTAAAGACGGTGGGCAAAGGTAGGGAAGTGGTCGCTGAGTGGGTCAGGAAGAGTACCGCTTTCAGAGATGTAGTGAAGATGGGATACTAGAATCCAGTCAAGGGTACTTCCAGTGGAGAAGTCCCTGGAAGGACTAGTTGTAGTGTTGATGAGCTGGGAGAAACTGTATAGGTTTATATTTAGGGGGTTTTAGGGGGAATGAATAGCATCCCAGTTGATATATCACCCAGGATGATAGTTTTGTTAGTTACACTGGTAGAAAACCAAGAGAGAATATGTTCTAGTGTTGTGATATCACCTGGAGGGATGTAGAGGGACACGATACAGATGAATTTTTGTTTGTTTATCTTAAGTAGGTTGAAACTAGTTCTGCATTATTAAATTGCGGAATGGGTTTGGTGAAGGAAGTAACTGAGAGGGAGGGAGAGTAGAGCAGTGCTACTCCCCCAATTTCTTGCTTGTTCTATCTTTTTGAATAATGTAGTAGTTGGGTGGAAGTATTTCTGAGTCATTTATGTGGGGTTTCAACCAGGTTTCAGAGATGGATAGTATATCTGGTTGATTATGAAGGAGCCAGGCATGGAGGTTGGGGATTTTATTGCATATGCTTTGGGCGTTTAGAGCTGTGAAATGGAGGGACTTTTTAGATATATGGGGGAAGTGAGAAGGGGAAGCTGTATTTTGTGGGGATGGGGGGGCCTGGGTTTGGATGGATATCGCCAGATAGAAACATGGTGATGAAGTGACGAATATGTAGTAGAAGGTTTTTGACTATTTTAGTTTCTTGTTTGTGGGTTACTAATTTTATTGGAGTGATGCTGATGAGGAGGGTTGTAGTTTTGTTGGAGATGGGTTTAAGTTTGTAGGGGAATAGTGTAGTATTGTTATTGTTGAACAGAGAGGGGGATATGGGGAATGAGGGAGGTGTATGGGGTTTGAGGTTTATGTTAGTTATATGAAAGGGGGGAGTAAGTAACGTTAGGTGAGGTGGTAAGAGAGTTTAGAGAGGACAAAGTTAGAAGAAGTGCTACATGGGTTATGGTGGAGGGAGATGGGATAAGCATGGTGGCAGGTTGGAGTGTGGTATGTAAGAGTCAGTTTGTTAATGGGGTGGGTTGCAGTGATAGAATTCGGTTAGAATCTGTAATTAGGGGTGTGGTTATTAATATGGGTGGGTTGATGTAATTGGTTGATAGTGAGGATGGGAGTGGTTATGGTTCTATAAGTGTAGAGGTGCTGGGGGTGGGTGGGAATTGCGGGCAGGGTAGGGGAGCGGAGTGAGCCCACAGGGCGAACAAAGCGGGTAGAGCCCAGGATAAGGAAAAAGGCAAGACTGCAAGAAACAATCAGTGGTTGGATAGGTAAGTTAAGAAGTAGAAAAGGTGTGGAGAATGCAGCAAGAGGTACGAAAGGTATGGAGATTGGAGCACCAGTTTACATAAAAGTGATAGGTAAGAGCAAGGAGGGTCCCAGAGGCAGAAGGCTTGGGCAGCGTATTAGTGAATCTCTTAGAAGTGATTTAGTATCTGCTTAACATGAGAGATAAAGTGAATAGTGTGGGATGTGTATATAATACCACCTAGTGGATAGACAGTAACTAACAGGAGCACTTAGAGTAGCAGGGAAGGTTGAAAAAAAAAAAGAGGGTATTAGGAATCCGTGGTAGGCTGCTAGCCATCATATGCAGGGTTATATCAATAGTAATAGGTAGCAATAACATTCCCATTAGATAACATACATTGTTTGGTAAGTTCTAGCACGGGCCGAGATAGTAAAGACGACACCAGTGGAGGATCTCTGTTTGGAGGCTCTTTCCTCTGTCTGGAGCCTGGTATGACGTAGAAATGATGGGAGTCGTCAGGTTAGGAACTATATTGAAGGCAAACCGCAAATAGAACTAACAGCCTACGGCAGGACAGGATCATTGGGGGCAAATCGTTGTTTAAAGTTGGTTCTGTATATTTAGTGCCATTGTGCTGTAACTCAGAGCAGATCCAAGTGTTGCCATTGAGATTCTTGACATAGCTATAGAATGCTTTGTGGTTGTCTTTAGGATCAGTGGCGATTTTGTTTTCGTAACTAGCTTTGGAGGATTTTATGAGGGATCTCAGCTTCTTACTGAGGCTGACCATGGAGTTCCTCCAATCATGGGATTTTACTCTTTTTTTGCAACAGTTTCTTTCTTCTGTTTTAGCGTTTGTTTATAGCAGGGGACCACCAGATGGGCTTCCTTTTTTTGGAGGATAGCATCTTGGTTCTGTTAGGGATTGCATGATCCATGCACTCGTGTAGGTGCTTATAAAGTGCAATTGTATAGGATTCAGCAGTCGTACCTCTGTTGTCCGTCAGCACGGGTGTTGTGAAGTTTGCCACTTCTGTGTTAAGAAGCATGAAGTTGGCTTTGGAGAATTTTTTAATGGTGATTTCCCTAATGGGGAGTGGGGGTGGGATGTGGATGTCTATGGTAATTTGCTTGTGGTCGGATCTGACCAACGAGGAATTGACCTCTGGTGTGGAATACCAGTTGCCCATGTTGGTAATGACCAGGTCTAGGATATTGCTGCCCCTGGTGGGGGTGTAGATAAGTTGATCCAAGGCATTGGAATGTATGAATTCCAGAAAACGTTGAGCACAAGAGTTGGTACATGAGTAGTTTTCCCAGTTAATGGTGGGGTAGTTGAAATCACCCATTATTAGGGTGTTAGGTTGTACCCTAATATTTTCCAGTGTATCAAGAAATGAGGAGTGGGAATCCTGGGACATGGTGGGGGATCTGTAGCAAGCTACAATTTGGATTGCGGTCTTGCCCACAGTTAGTTGCACTTGGATAATCTCGGATGCATTATGCTGAGCAACTAGCCTGGAGGTGTGGATATTCTTAATGAATTATGGACACGCCTCCACCTTTACTGCTTCAGTCCAGGTTAGGTGGCCAAAAGGTGTGGTATGAATTATAGCCTGGTAATGCAGGGGTGCTCTCTGGATCCTTGAACCAGGTCTCTGTCACTGCACAGATGTCGATGTTCTCCATTTTAAGGAGTGCCTCGAGTGAGTGCATTTTGAGGTTTAGACTTCTAGCATTAAGTAGCATTACCCTCAGATTTTGCTTGCTTGTACCTGTTATGGTGGTGAATTTGTCATTTCAATCTTGCCTAAAAAATGTACTATAGGGGTGGCAAGAGCCTTAGCCAGTATCCGGAATCCCAAGGGTGACAGATGCAGGCCATCTCTGGCAAAGCATCGTGGTCTGTCGATCATGTCATCCCAGGCAGATACTGGATCCCCTTAGAATGACACCAGAAGCTTAGCCAATTGTTGAAGTCAATCATTTTGTCCTTGTACTGTGGTATCATTCTCGGTGATGGCAAGATGCTACTCAGGGCTAGGGTCATACCTGCCTGGGCTACAAGATCGGACAGCTCCTCCATGTCGCTTTTCATGTAGTCCAGGGAGGTACGTCTCAGGTCATTCACACCAACATGAACAATGACAGAGTCATACTTGTACTTGTTGTGGAGTGACCTGAGTGCATGCTTTATGTGGCGGATCCTGGAACCTGACAGGCAGCTGACAGTGACTTTCTCCTTGTTTAGCCTGGTGAGTGGAACATCAGTGCGCCTGACTATAGAGTCACCTATGACTAGAGTGTTGGATACGTTGTTATGCTTTATGGGCTGTGGTTGAGTGGCACACTGAGTTTGTGGGCTATGTGTCATTTGGTTTGTATCGGGGGTGGAGGTTGCTTGCGTTTCTGCTTTGGAGATCCCTGTTGCTTGGGTATATTTTTTTTGAGAGCCTCCACGAATGTAGGTGTGTGTTTTGTGTTTTTATGTGTGTGTGTTTTGGTGGTGTAGGTTTTGAGAGACTATGCAATGAGTGCGGTGTGGTGCAAGTGTTTACCTTCTCCTTTTGACTGTCTAGTCCAGTCTTGGGTGAAGAGAACTTTGCTTCCAGTTTAACTATATAAATTCATCTCTCACAGGTTGTAGTGTTGTTGGGTGGTAGGAGGAGAGGGTTGTCTGTGTACACGAGGCAATTGCTGCATTGCCCCAAGATGCCCAGATTTATCAGGTAGACAGGAGAAAACACCGGGAGCTGACCCTTAGACATGCCTGGATAGGTGCTTATTTATTAAGTAATAAAAACTGTTTTCCTCTACACAAGTGAGGAAAGTTGAGTGCTGTAGTCATTTGTAGCTTATTTAGTGCTTAGAATGAGTTGTGAACAAGTGCTGAGCTCAAAGTAACAGATTTGAGTGCTGAAACTAGAAAACTGGTTAGTTCTAAGAAACGAAATTAAGCTAGAAGGCTTCCTTCCAACACAAAGGCTTGGGGGCACAGAAGTTTACTAACAGTCCTGGATACAGCAAATCTGTATCTGGACTAGACGACTTACAGGAAAGGAAGGAAACAAGCTTAGAAAATATATATATATTTTTTTTGTAAAGTGGAAAGGACGAGCAGAAGCTAACTGGGTTGGCCTTCTCAAATGTTCTCCCTGGATTAGGTAGAATGAGGTAATGACACTAGACATTACAATGCCGAGTTAAAGATGCTGCATTTTAGTTATGTATCTATTTTTGGGGGGGGCAGATGCATTTTCTGAAAAAAAATGTGCGCTGAAAAATTTGCCACCTTTTTAATTCCAAGTGCTGTCAGAAATAAAGGTGTGTTCAGCATCAAAACTCATGGACTGCTGACTGGCATGTACCTTGATCCGGATTTTGGAAACACAGATTTGATACTCATGTTATATTTTAAGGTCCATCAGCCACTACCCTGTTAACTTACACTATCTCAAGTGTAACAGCTGTCTTTTGTCAACCAAGATACATACTCCAGTCAGGAGAGATGAATTTGCAGTTTCTATATGAAATCATTTTAACCGAAAATGTGGGCATTTGTTGCTTTTTTCTATATGTACCTACCTTAAGGCAGGGCTTAGAGAAATAGTGATACTTAAAACCAAGTCTGAAAAACATGCAAAGCAACATTATTTATTATGCAAATAGTTTGGAAATACTACAAATCCTTTAAATTTTTATGAAGAAAAAAGTATGCTAAAATAAAAGAAAATACATTCTTCTCTTGCAAGGAAAAGAAAGATCACAGACTCTAAAAATTACAAATGGAAGTACTTAATTTTGTGAAATTTTGCCTTCCATATTTGCTAACAAAAAGAGAAAGCATCACAATGAAATGCTACACATTATCTTCCCCAAATCAAAATACAGGACTGCAAAGAGAAAAAAAAAATTAACTTTTAAGATTTCAGTGCAGGGGAACATCAGAAGTAAGTAGCCTGAAACTTCAGTTCAGTTCAGAATTCATTCCTGAAATATAAGATTTCTTCTACAGAGATAAAGAAATGTTCAGTTACAGTAGCAAAAAGCGTCATCAAGTGGCTTGCACTCATATGCAGACTGCAGTACTTTGGACTGTACTACTTTCCCCAGGCAGAAATGCCTACCTCTCTTTTATAATTACCACCTACTGATGATATATAACACTACTGGCTATGATAGTGCAATGATTATACATTATAAACTAGCACAGTACAAAGTAATGAGCAGCCATCTAAACGCATAGTGCAGAAACACTCCAAACTGTTCTTCCCAATCTGAAATCTTAAAAGCATCATGGATTTGAGATGCCTCTTCTGAAATAACACCAGATAAAACATTTTAAAGAAAAATGTGGTGTTGCAGTGATTGTTACAGACATCCACAGCTTTAAATTAATCTTTTGATAACCTAACAGCTGGAAGCAGTAAAGTGACAAGATTTATAAGATGGTTTACTAATTTAGTAATTCTCCTGACAATGCCCTTTAATGCTTTCTCTTACAAAACTTCACTTGATGAAAGCAACTAAACCTTGGCTCCCAAGGCCATTAAATTCCATTAAAGTCACCTTCATTACAACGCAGCTCATAAGACTCTTTGTGTTCCGTCTCCCGAAAATACCGTAACAACTTTAGTAGCTGGGGGATGGCAGAATTACTTTGGAATATTCATGCATGCTGTCCAAGCAAACAAGCTTCAATCACAAGCAAGGTCAGAACTCCACAAAGATACAAGAGTGCTGCATCTAATTATACTGATTGAGATAATTATAAGGCAGTGATGTACCCTGAAGTTCTAACAAAATATCCTGCCACATGCTGTTCATAAAGAATGCTGCTGTGAGTGCTTCTTTAGCAGCTGGCCTTTGCGATAAACAATGTCCTGTCTGTTGGCTCTGACAAGTTGTTACTAAGGCAATGGGGCTTGTTTCAGAATGCTGCTACTTCTTTTACTAAAGTTCACTCAGGAATGAAGTTCACATCTTGTAATGTTTTGTTAACTCTTGTCCATATCTAGCTTACACGACATGTCTTCTAAAAATGTCTGGCATTTACTTAAATCACTCCATGGGCATAATTTATTATACTCCCTTACCTAACATCAGTATACAAGGATAAAAGGCAACAGCTTTGTGCATCTCTAAAACCTGTATTCTGAATATTTTCAAATGAACTTTTATGAAAACAAACCATAATAAAAGGCAACTAAGGGGCACAATGTCTACACACTGCAATGCAATGCATTGTTTTCAGTTTTGAGAGTAGTACCTAAATGTGGGTAAGAAGCTGGAGATATCCTGAAAGGCAGGATCTTGGACATAAAGTCTACCCTTCCTCAAAAATGCTTCAATCTGCTTTAACTATTTTCATGTATTTCCTCAGATTACCAAACTAATCCATTTAGTAAGGAAATGCTAATTTATCATTTTTAGCATAAAAAAAAATTCCCACAACTAATATAATTTTTACATTAATGGATTTAATTCCTGGGAAATAAAGGATGACTTCATCTACATGGCATAAACTTTAGGCTGGCTGAAACAAAGGCATTCTAGAAGAATTTGGTGACTCCCTCATATCTCTGCCTCTGACACACAGTGGAAAAATAGACAGTACCAGCCATTAAACTGTCAGGGCAAAGGATTAAAGCAGTGAATTGTTAACGAGCTGCTTTCTGTGGTACAGGATTTGAGTCCCTCTTTGAGCCTCTCTTTGCGTACTGCGTACTGTGTGACCTTGAATGAGTTACTTAACCAGACACTGCTTTACGGCAATTGGGGGAAAAAAAAGTTATGTACTTACTGTAACAAACCATCTGTGTTGTCCATTGTCATTTTTCTTCAAGTGATGGATTTGTATTTGACACACTGATTCGACTCAGCCACTTCTACCATATCACTGGATGCTAGAACTCTCGAGCTCCTCCCTTTACCCATAATGCTCTGCCAACCTAAACTACATACAGAAAATACCAAAAGTAGAAAGGAAAAGGGTAGCTGAAGCTCAAACAATGAATGGGGTATTCCTGTACTACTCTTAGATCTTTTCACTAGAAAAGGGTGGGGGTAGATTGGCAGGAAGTTGAGGAAGAATGAAAATGGACAACACAGATGGAATGTTCTAGTCACATTTTCTTAAGTCTTTGGTTCTATGAAGGTAAAAGTGAAGTTGTCTATGTACATCCAAAAGGTGTAGTATATACTCTCTTATTTGAAAACTTGGGAAAGAAAACTGGAAGATTAATTACCTGGTTTATGCTTGACTCAGAAGTTACCTTAGATGCAAATGATGGGTTTGTTCACAAGGACACCCTGTTGTGGGGAAAAATTAGGTAAAGAGGTTTTAAGGATAGAGCCTGGAGTTCAGATACTCATCTAGCTGATGTAATAGCAACCAGAAAAATGGTTTTCCAAGACAAAATTTTAAGATCTGCTTTGGTTGAAGGTTCAAAGGGAGACTGAGTTAAGGCCTAAAGCACTACAGTCAAATCTGAAGGAGTAGGATCTTTTAACAGAGGCCTAAGCAAAAAAGCTCCCTTAAGAAAGGTCTTGCATAGCTTAGAAGAGCTATTTTCACCCAGGTGAATCAGAAATGGCAGGCAATTGAACTTTAATAGTTGAGAAACTAGCCCCTTCACTGAAGACTGAAGTTAAAAATTCAGGGATCAAAGGCACAGGTGCTGAAAAGTGGCCCAGAAGGCAAATCTTTTCCACATACCCTTTTAAGTCTTACTAGTAAAAGACTTATGAGAAGATAAAATATGACGGACTGGGAAGGATAGCCTGAGTTGTCTAGCAATCAGTGGAATTTGAGAAACCGTGCGGTCAGTTTGAGGCCTGTTATGTCTAGATAAGCCACCCCTGTTAGGTGAGACAGGAGGTCTGGAGTTGGATCCAGAATCCAGTGTGGATGCTGAAGACGAGGTCAGATGAAGGGGAACTAAATTGGATGAGGCCAAAAGTGTGTAATGAGGATAACTCTGCTCTCCAGCCAAAGTGCTTTCTGAAGAAATTTGGGAATTAGTGGCAAGGGTACAAAAGCATAAAGGAGACGAAGGCCAGCTGTGGACTAGAGCATCTTTCGGTGACTCCCCTGATGCAGGATCAAATCCAACAGCTCACATAGTGTCAACCAGGCTTTCAGAAGCAGGAAAACAATCAGGAAGACACACATAATATGCCACCAACATTTTAGATAATGGATTAAAAATATTTTCCATAAAATATATAACGGTTAAGTGCGTTTGTCCCTCAAGACATGTGACTTCATCAAAACAGTTACTGCTAAAACTTTGTATACTGAACAAACTCATTTAACTTTCTGAGATCCAGAACTGGTTTCAAGTCCCCTGTCTTTTATGGCACTAAGAATAATATTGAATATGTTCTGGAGCATCTCTGGTCTGGGAGGATGACCTCTTGGGATATGAGAGTTTGGACTTGTTTCAATGCCTCTGCCCACTGATTTGGAGGCAATTATGGGTACCCTCTTGAAATTGGGAGTTCGTTGAAGGAGAATTTGTATCCCTGAAAAAATTATTTTTAAGACCCACTGGTCTTTTGTTACAGAAAGCCAATTTTCTTTGCAGAGGGAGAGCGTTCCTACTAGTTTTTGGTGAGTGAAAAGAGGGCAGAGGGGAAGAGGGAGTCATTGAGTTTTTGCCATAGAGGGATGACTTAAAACTCCCTTTCTTTGGAGCGGAACTGTTTGGTTCTCTGCTGTCCCTGGGATAGGAGTCTGGGTGGTCTGTCCCTGTGGGGCTTACCTTGCCCCTGTCTGCTAGCTGCAGGAAAGGACCAGTGCTTTGAGGGAAATTCCTGCTGAATCTAGGCGGTTGTACCTGAAAGAAATATTTTACTGTTTACATAGATTTTGCTTTGTCTTCCATCTTTTTAAGCACCTCTTCTGCTTTTACTCCAAACAAGCAGTCCTTATTGTCAGAAGAAAAAATTAAAACGAGTCGCATCTGCCTCAGGTGATGAAAAACTTCTTTATTAGCAGCTAACCAGATTGCACAGCATGTTGGCCAAGATGATCTCCTCTGGTCAACTTGTTTACTGACATCAACTTTTATACTGCAAGCAAAACAACTTTTTGTTACATTTCTGACCGTTGACAGTTGGCTATGAAAAACATATAGGATAAACATGTTTATCACAAATTACCTCAAACCAACAGTTAGTACAGAATGTTCAAGAAGTACAGAATGTTCAGTTCAACAAATGGTAGCTCAAATTTTCCAGGACACACAGCCTGCTTCAGTAAATTAACTCTTACTCGGCCGTGCGTCCTTATCCCAGGCTTTACCAAGCTATAACCAAATCTCTTTATTCTGAAATGCAGAAAACAGTTATTATTATTCAGGTTCATAAGCAATGCTGCATTTTGTTCACAGATGAGGCCCATCTTTGATAGGCATATCCCAACAAATAACATGTTCACTTTGCAAGAAGAGGAAAAAGACAAATAACAGTATGTTTTAAAACTTTTTCTCTTAACATTTCCCCCCTGAAAACACTTTTATTTGTCTTTTTATTTCAGCAATATATGGTAAAAACTAAGTTTTTCTTTGCATACATTACTTCATTGGCAAGACAAATTTTTAAACTTCAAAAACATTTGCAAAAGTCACTTCAATGTATTCACTTTCACTAGTCTGTTGCAATTGCTGGTACATCGTCTTCGTAACAGCAGTATCAACCAGTCTTTGTACAAGACCTCTGATACAGGGTATACAACAGCAACCACATACCACCACGATAGCCACAGCGACTCCAACGGACACCAGGAAACTGCTGATGAGATGACTCCATTTTCCAAACCACGCTTGTAGAAAGTCTGTAAAGGGATTACTTACCCCAGAGTTCTCTGCCAATTCTTCAGATAACATCTCCAAACCTTTCAAAGCTCGAGTGATACTTCCGTCAGGCGCAGTGTTGTTTGGAATATATGTACAACAGAAAGTCCCAAACATCTTGCAAACTCCTCCTTCTTTGGCCAGGAGCATATCCAATGCAATTCGATTCTGCCATGCCACCTGCGAAGTGGCCTCCAGTTGTTCAGCAATTCCTTTCAATGCATCTTTGGTATAGTTCACAAAACGCTGCTGGTTATAGTAAATGTAGTTGATCCAGTCCACATTCTTATTAGGTTGAATCCAGACAAAAGATGGATGTAAAACGAGCTGCTATTTTGTTTATTGCTTTGTATTCATCAGGTACGCCTCTTGGTACGCTAATGCTATCGATGTAGACACCATTATCGAAGGATTGCTTCGGTGCCTCTCTTTTTCTCCTACTCAACCACTTCGGCTTTATTTCAGGTTCTCTTACGAAATTGCTTGCTGGAACTGGGAAAATGTAGAATGGCAGAATTAACTTTATAAGTGCAGAAGTTCCCCTCCAGGGAATCGTAAGCCTTGATCTGAGTTTGTTGTCTCCACATAACCACCATACGTCTGCTAAACTACGAGTTTGGTTCTCCAGAAATGGATTTTCATTGCCATTCACAGTAACATTGCAATAGTTCTGTCCCATATTGCCATAATTCTTCCCTGTGCCATCTCTGGAAATGCACATATACGAACCTGGATAGGAAATCGCTGCAGGCGGTTTCTCAACTTTGCTTATGACTGGAAAACACTGAGTTTCATTTTTGCATTTATCTTCAGTTTTTTTGAAGAATAATTTCAACAGACACGTTAGGTTACCTTCATCTTGCATCAATGGGACTGTTGCTAATTGCTGTTTACCTTCAGCACAAGAAATACGGTTCTCACGATGTGCTTCTCGGGTACTATATCTAACCCAAGATAACCATTCATTATGGTGTACGAATCCCATCTCGAGTAACAATTGTTCTTCTTCTGTGAAGGCAAAATCTGCTTTACTTGTCGCATTCTTAAGGCTTTGTACTTTAAGTTGGAGGGTCCCCAAAGGATCAGTTCTAGTTGGAAGGGACACTTCGATTCCATAAACTCCTGAATCACTTTCTTGTGGTGACACAATGGCTATAGTAACTGCTCCAGTACCTTGGGAATGCGCAATTTTTATTCTTTGTTGCCTGCTTTTATCTTTCTCTGGTATCACTGCATCACTTGTTTCCCATCCATTCACATCTGTTGACCACCAAACATTTGACCAGGACATACAGTCTCTATTGCACAAGTATTTTGCACGAGTCAAGAAATTATTATTGTTCCATTTAGAACAGTCCAAAATTCCTTCACAAAGTTTCACCTTAAACAAGGTAGTAACACCTGTTTGCACTTGCAGCACCACCATTCCTTTTTCTCTTGCAACTGTTCCTTCTCGTATGGACATATTTACTTTCGCCACCAAAATCATCATCATGTGACAGTTCAAGTACCAGTTGAACATGGCCATCCTCCCTAAGGACTACCTCGCTCCGTTGGTTTCTTCACTGGGTTTGAGACGAACTAACCCCTATTGGGCTAATCTCCCTTTGTAGCCAGACTTTGCGCTCAGAGGTCCGGTGGAGTTTGACTAATATCAATGGCAGAAGGAAGAGCCTTGAGTTTATTACAGTGGGTGATATGAATCCACAAAGTCCTCTCAGCGATCCTTACAGAAGTAGGTGTCGAGATTAGTACTTGGTGTGGGCCTTCCCACCTGGGGGATGACCAATTCTTTCTCTTCACAATTCGGATCCACACCCAGTCCCCGCTTAACAAGGTTTCATTTCTGGAATCTGCAAAGGAGTCATTGGTTACAAGAGATTTGACATTTAGCAGCTTCTTCATATAATCCGCTAGATTCTCACCCCCCCCCCCTCACATTCCACTGGCAACAATCCTTGCCACTGCGGGACGTAATATGGTCTCCCAAACAAAAGTTCAAATGGTGTAAGTCCTTTGTAGGAAGGTGAGATTCGCATGTACAGGAGTGCCAAAGGAAGGCACGCAGTCCATGATCTATGTGTTTCTGCCATCAGTTTGCGGAGCTTACTCTTCAAGACACCGTTGTGTCTCTCCACCAGTCCAGCTGATTGGGGATGGTAAGCACAATGATATTTAAGATCAATTTGAAACACTTGACCCAACTTCTGAACAATCTGGTTAACAAAATGAGACCCATTATCACTGTAAATGCGTCTTGGTAAACCAAATCGGGGAATTATTTCTGTAGTCAAAAGCTTTGCTACTGTTTGTGCATTCGGGTGCTTTACTGAAAAAGCCTCTACCCATTTAGAAAAAGCATCAATAATGACTAAACAGAACCGTTTTCCCTCTGAGGGTGTCAATTCAATAACGTCCATACAGAGTGTGTGGAATGGATATGGAGGGGTGGGGGAATGCCTGCTGAGACTTTTTAACTCCCCCCTGAGCATGATATTTTGCACATAATAAACAAGATAAACAGAATTGCTTTGCATATGTTGAAAACCCCTTACACCAAAACACCTTAGACACTATTTGAATCATTGTCTGTACTCCTACATGGGCAGGTCCATGGCTAACCAATGCCGCATACCTAAAAAGGTTTGAGGGTAATACCATTTTCCATCTAATGCCCTATACAACCCATCCTGTTGAGTGATACCATATTTTACCCAACAACATTTTTCCTTCTGTGTTGTCAATGTTTGCATTACTTTTAGTGTCTCTAAGTCTAAGAGGTGTCCGGGCTCCATATCATTATCATGTAAAAGCAAATCATTTTCTTGAGCTGCCTTTTTTGCAGCCATATCAGCAAGGGCATTTCCCCTGGAGACAGGATCTTTTCTGTTGGTATGTGCGGAACATTTACATATCGCTATCTGAAGTGGTAGTTGCACTGCATCTAACAACTGTAAAATTAAATCTCTGTGATTTTTATTGGTTTGCCTGTGGCAGTAACCATTCCCCTATTCTTCCATCGTTGAGCGAAAACATGTACAGTGGAGAAAGCATATTGACTATCTGTATAAATTGTCACCTTTTTACCCTCCCCCTAAGGTACAGGCTCGAGTCAAAGCCACCAACTCAGCTGCTTGTGCAGAATAAATGTTTGACAATCTTTTTGCCTCCAAAACTTCAGTTTCTGTGGTGACTGTGTACCCTACTAGTGTTTCTCCTACAGTGTCCTTCTTTGCTGATCCGTCTACAAACAAAACGAGATCAGAATCTACCAACGGAATATCCATTAAATCTGGTCGGGGAAGCACTTTGTCATGAATGCTCTCTAAACAAACGTGTGGAGTACCTTCTTCTGGAGTCGGCAAAAGTGTCGCCGGATTAAGAGTAGTACATCTTTCTACGGTCATATGAGGCTGTGTCAGCAGCACTGTCATACATGACAAATGTCGACTAGGAGATAAAAAGGTTATCTTATCTTGCAAAAGTATAGTAGCTACTGAATGTGGAACCTGCAATTGTAATGGGTGAAACAAAACTAATGACGCTGAGGCTTGTACTGCCATGGCGGCTGCCATTACAGCTTGAACACAATGCGGCAAATGCCCTTGCAACAGGATCTAATCTGGAGGAGTAGAAAGCTATCGGCCTCTGTTTATCCCCATGTACTTGCACCAGAACCGAAGTCATATATCCTCCCTTACAATCAACCATTTGTATAAACGGCTTAGAATAGTTCGGAAAACCCAAAACAGAGGATCCTGCTATCAATTGCTTAATTCTATTAAATGCCTGTATTGCCATATTTGTCCACTGTATATAATTTTTAGTTGCCATGGGAGTGTCATAGATTAGTGCGGTCAATGGCCCTACTTCCTAAGCATAGTTAGGGATCCACCCTTCTACAAAAATTAGTCACACCTAAAAAGGACATCATCTCCCGCTTAGTCGTAGGCATAGGTGCCTCAAGAATTGCTTGTTTTCTTTTGTTCTCCAATTGTCTACCTGCCTGCAAAATTAAATAACCCAAGTACTTTACTTGTGTTTCCACAATTGTAACATTTCTTTATTTACCTTGTGTCCTTGCTCAGCTAAAAAACTAATAAGGGCAAGGGTATCCTTTCTACAACTTTCCTGCGTGGGTGAGGCCAACAAAATATCATCTACATACAACAGAACCTGGCTTCCCTCTGGGGGAACAAACTGAGCTAAATTCGCAGCCATTTCTTGTGCGAATATTGTCGGACTCTCACAATAACCCTGTGGCAATCTGGTGTCGGTGTATCTTTTACCTTGATAAGTGAATGCAAACCAAAATCTACTCTCCTTATGTAGTGGTATGGAGAAAAAAGCATTGCTTATATCTATGACAGAAAAATATCTGTGCTGAGGTAGTAAATCATTAAGTAATGTATAAGGGTCAGGGACAACCGGTGCTCTTGGGATCACAGCCAAATTAACTGCTTGTAAATCCTGAACCAACCTCCATGACCCATCCGGTTTCTTTACAGGAAACAACGGAGTATTGCAGGGCGAATCTGGGCATTCAACAAGAATTCCTACCTGTTTTAGCTGCTCAATGACTGGCTTAATTCCTTCCTCTGCTTGTTTACTTAGCAGGTATTGGTGCTTATGAGGTCGAAAACCTGACTTTGGAGTTATACAAACTTCACCTGCTGTTTTCATCAGTCCTACATCCCTTTTACTTTTTGACCATAAATCTACAGGTAAGGCACTTAACGCACTATCTTCCTCTTGAGTTAGAAGGATTTGTCATGCCATTTCTGTTTTGTCATCCTTGAGGTGCACACTTGGTTGGGCCCAAGTCACCCAATTTAATCTTTGTACCTGGATCTGTTGATCTCTCAATTGACTTTCGGACATTGTGTCCCAATTTGTTACCTTTTTTGCCAAATCTACCCAATGTGTCCCCACCGCTTTAGTAATTGAAATATGTGGGCTATAACCTGAACGATATAAAGAACTCATTTCCTTGGTCAAAGTACAGGTCACTACTGTATTACCTTGCGTATCCCAAAACATATCATTCAAAATTATCCTTGCACGTTTGTGCTTAAAGAATTCTTTTTCAAATTCTTTATCCAGACCAGGGGCCTTTCTGTAGAACATTGTACAATGTAAGTGCGCCGCAACCTGCAGTGACCCGCTCCTAGATTTACTTAAAGCTAGGTTGATCAAATCTGTATCAACCCTCCCGCCCGCTTTGAAATCAAGTCCTGGCTATACCAGTAAAACAAGTCTTGTACTCCCTGTACCACCAAGCCATCCGCTAACCTTTTTGCCTCAATGCCTTTAGGTGTGGGAATTGCCGCTATTCCAAACGAATGCATCAAATCTCTTCCCAGCAAATTAACTGGACAAACTTTCGATATAATTACCCTACACCTAACAGTTTGGTTTGTTTGCGGATCTGTGAACAATAGAGGATGAGACAGTGGTTCCTTATAAATTTTCCCGTTTGCCGCTTTCACAAGGACAAACTCGTCTGTTTCGCAGTGCGGGGGTAGAACTGCTGGACCCAAAAGTGTACGCGATGCACCTGAATCACACAAAAACTCCACTTTCTGTCCCTCAACCAAAAACTCTATCATGGGTTTTTGATTTAGATGCATAGCAATACCAAAATGTGCCAGGTTTATGACTTCACAGTCACAATCCTGCCCTTCCTTAATTTTCTGTGTGTCCTGACATTCATCGCAGAGAGTGCCTGCCTCATCATCATCACAATCATTCTCACTTTCTTCTTCTCTACAATAACCACAATAATGAATTTGGCGCCTTCCTTTACTATCATATAGTCATGCGGAGCCCTTGTTCGTAAGCTGTGTGGGATGCTGCCACTCTTCACAGTTGGCAGCGAAGTACCCACGTCTACCGCATTTAAAACATTCTCCACGTTTTAACCTCCCCTCATATTCCTCTGAATGTCCACCCGGTTTATTTAACGTGTCCCATTTCGGGCCCCCACGTTTTTTTTACGCCACCACGGCGCCCTTGCCCCCTTTGGTCCTGTACCAAGAATGTACCACCATCATCCCCTACTGCTAACACTTGTACTTTCTTTTTCTTTTTTAAATTCAAATGTCGCTCAGCATGCCGTGCATATTCAAACAAAGGTTGCAGTCTACATGTTCTATGATCTACCATATGCTTAGTTATAAAACTATTTATCGGAGCCCTACAACCTTTAAGAAAATCATTTTTCAATTGCTGTTCATACGGACTATCACTGGTCTGATCCTGTGGAATCATCATTCCACAATGGTTATTGAACACTTCTGTCAATCTTACAATATAGTGATCTACAGATTCATCATCATTTTGGATGCGCTGATTTATTACTGTCCAATCTGCTCTTGGACACCACAGAAATTCTCTTCAACAGATCAGTGACTCGCATGTCTAACACCCCAGAATTATGCTTTAATGTAGTGCCGTCATCTGCCTTACATGTCCAAGTACCACAAACTAAGTGCCAATCTGGACCCAGGATTTGTCGCACTACTTGTTCTACTTCTAAACCATTTAGATGATAACTTAAACGCATATCAACTATGTCCTCAGAAAACTTTTGAAAATTAACCTTGGGATGAGGAATACCATCCGTAGCTCGTTTTATATCCTCTCTAGCCCAGGGACAATAAACTAAAATAGTTGGCTCTTGTCCAACATCCCCTGCTTGTGGAATTGCAACTTGTATTAAGGGAAGAGCTTCTGAGTAGTCAGAAAGTTTAATGGCCCAATGTCCTTGCCCTGCTGGTCCTGACCTTAACTGCATAGGTTGGTCTACCTGTTGCAAAGCAACCTTGGGTACTACGGGAATTTGCAGGTAAACTGGAGGGGTCACAATGTTTCCTTGAGCAGCCAATAACCCACCCTGCTGTACAGATCCCACATCTTCAGACAGATATTGAGGAGGTTCCGCCGGTACAGCAGCAGCAATTTCCCCATACAGTGGGGAAGTTGCCTGCATTTGTACCGCACAAACTGTATGCTCATCCTCCTTATCTAAAAATAAAGCTACTTTTCCACTTGGCACCAGTGATCTCTTTTGATTTATTTTTTCTTTTTCCTGGCACTGTTTTTCTTTTATAGCTCGTTTATTTGCCTCTTCTAACCATCTTTGTGCTTGGGGAAATACCAATTGTTAGTTCTAGTTCCCGCATCTCTTTTCAAATCTCTAACCAATTTTGCACAAGCATTCTTATTCAGTTTACCATCAAAATCATATCTCGACTTCCACTTTTTCAAAAATTTAACATTATTTTTGTTTAAACCTTTCATATACTTAGCATCAACATTTAAACAGACATCACTCTTACACTTGCAGCAACTCGAACCCATGTTTCCCCTAGATTTCTTATTTTAGGACTGTATCAAAGTTATTTTACAGGGCTTATAATAAAATGGGGCTATCTTAACGGGTGATCCTAACAAAATAATCTTAACAAGTAATCCTACCCACCCTTAACTAAAAATAAAACCCTTGTCGACAAGGTTAAATTAAATTAAAAGAAAATTTATTTTTCATCCTACCTGAACCAGATAAGACTCCGTTTCCCCTTTTGGTTCAGAAACCGTCCCTCAGATAGGGATCAGAGAGCGGCCGGCCTAATTTCGACGACAGATCAGTTAGAGGGCTTTCAGTCGAGGGAATCTTAAGATGAGAAACCCTCACCTGCACAGGTTTTTCGGTCTCTTTGTCGGTCTGATCCATATCTTCGTAGAGGTTTCCGGTCCAAAGGACCAAAATGTCAGAAGAAAAAATTAAAACGAGTCGCATCTGCCTCAGGTGATGAAAAACTTCTTTATTAGCAGCTAACCAGATTACACAGCATGTTGGCCAAGATGATGATCTCTGGTCAACTGGTTTACTGACATCAACTTTTATACTGCAAGCAAAACAACTTTTTGTTACATATCTGACCGTTGACAGTTGGCTATGAAAAACATATAGGATAAACATGTTTATCACAAATTACCTCAAACCAACAGTTAGTTCAGAATGTTCAAGAAGTACAGAATGTTCACAGTTCAACAATGGTAGCTCAAATTTTCCAGGACACACAACCTGCTTCAGTAAATTAACTCTTACTCGGCCGTGCGTCCTTATCCCAGGCTTTACCAAGCTATAACCAAATCTCTTTATTCTGAAATGCAGAAAACAGTTATTATTCAGGTTCATAAGCAATGCTGCATTTTGTTCACAGATGAGGCCCATCTTTGATTGGCATATCCCAACAAATAACATGTTCACTTTGCAAGAAGAGGAAAAAGACAAATAACAGTATGTTTTAAAACTTTTTCTCTTAACACTTATCCAGGGGCGCAGCAAGTAATTTAGATCTGACATGATCAGGGAGAGGTTGTTCCTTCAACCATGCATGTCTCCTAATGACAGATCCTGACACTGCTGCCCTGCTTGAGGATTCTAGGGCATCATACACAGTGTAATGAGTGTTTGGCCACTTGACAAGTAGAGTGCAGTAATTCTGCTAACTCTTTCGAAGGGGCACAGTCACGAAAGGTTGAAATCTTTTGTTTTAATAGTTCCAAAGTGTATTGTTGATATTTTAACATGTGGAACTGACAGTTGCATGCTCTGATAGCTAAGGTTGCAGAGGTGTATACTTTTTTATCCCATCTGTCCAGAGCTCTGGAGTCCATGTCAGAAGGAATAGGATTCTTTGCAGAACTAGCCTTGGCGCCTTTTGGTCCCTGTGTAATGACCTCTGGGTCTGCAGCAGGATTTCTGTACAAGCATTTGTGAAAATCCGGTACTCTGCAATACCTGTCAGGTTTTCTGGGAGCAGGTGGCAGGGCATCAGGAGCTAAGCTGAATTCAAGGAAGAAAACATCCACCATCTCTAAGATCGGAGGAATGGCCAAGGGTCTGTGCTGGGGCAGGTCTAGAAACACTCTTAGTCTTTTCTTAGACTGAGGGAAGTCCTGGGATTCCCAGTAGAAATGTTCCCTGAGGGTGTGAAGGGTTTCCCCAAAGGAAAGATCTTCTGGTGGGGAGGCAGAAGAAATGGATTCCTCTGCATCGGAATCCTCATAAGCAGTCAGAGGTTGTTGTTCCTCTTCAAAATCTGAATAATCAGACTCCTCAGAATCCTGTTCTGTCAGTACTTCAGGAGAAAGGTCTCTTTTCCTTTTAGAAGTTGTGGCCTGACTACCCCTGATAAGGGTGATAAGATCCTCCACCATTTTACGCATTTAAGCTTGGGGTGGTGGAGCAGGAGTAAAATTGTGGCTATAGGTAGTTTTCCTAGGAATGGCCTTGCTTCTAGGCCTAACAATATCCATCGGTCTGAGAGAAACAGTAGTTGGATGAGAAGATGTAATTTTTTGTCTAGACTCGGTAGTGCGAAAAACCTCTTCGGAAGCCGGTGCCTGTGTTGCTGCTGCGGACCCAACCAAGACAGAGACAACCAAAGGCTCGGAAGACGAAGAAGATTTTTGTGGCATACCGGACTCCGAAAGGGTCTCAGTAGAGGCCTGCGAAGGTATCGAATCAGGCATCAGGGGCTGCGAAGTCTCCTCATTGAACTCCAAAGAACTGTTGACCTGCTTAGTGGCAGAGTTATTGTAAGGATTAGCCTTGTGTGGTCTGTCTCTATCTTTATCCTTACGTTTTTTTGGAATGTCTATGGATTGTTGGCTGACGAATGCCATTTCAGAATGGGAAGACGGAAGACGAAAATACCTGGCTATAATAACAGCTCTACGACGAATGGTTCTCGTGTTAAAGAGGGCACAAAACTGGCAGAGGGACGTCGTGGTCTGGGCCTAAACAAGTGACGCAGTATGAATGGAAGCCTCGGTGTGGGATTTGCTTTCCACAGGCGAGACAATTGTTAACTTTTTCAGACATCGGTTAGTGCAAGAAAAAAGGATCCCTAACGGGGTACTTAGCTTTAGACGTTTTCAGGTGTAATTCAAACTCTGGTAGCGACCGACCAGCACACTTGTGAACTGCTTCTGCTACGAGCTCCACGGCAAGAAAGACTGATGTAATGGCAATGGCTGCCTCCCTTTATAGCACTGACAAACTGACGTGACAGCAGCCGATGCAGAAAAACACTGACTCTGGTATTCGGGCCGGCTGAGGGCTACCACAGCAGAGATAACCCACAGGTGATGTCTACAACAGTGAAACACGAAGAACATTTGCACTGCATTCCTAGCTGCAGCAATGACCTTTCCTTTCGTTTTGGAGACTGCAGCCCTCACACAATCCTCATGTTACCAACATGTTCATTTGAATTTGAGGCCCCTACTAAAGATTTTAAGAGGATACAATGTTCACATTGCAAAGATGATTTTTATAGCATGTATTTATTATGAAATGTGTTTCACTACCATAAAACATTAGAATTACATAAAACATCTGCTACTTTATACTTTAACTACTAATACATTTCTTATACGGAAGCACCTTATGCCTCTAGTGCGCAACTGGCTTGATGACATTGTTCTTAAGGCTTTTTCTCTACTGCTGGAAATGAAAATAAAGGAATCTTCTTCCCTGCAAGGCTGGAAAAGATAATATGGTGAACAGCTCCTTACTTACTTTGCATCCTTGTACAATTTCTGTTAGTATACTGTACTTGCTGCATCTACTATTGTAAAAATGCACATCAGCTCATTCACAACTATAGTTCCTTTCTGTATACTCCTTTTTTAACATCCTTTTCTCCCTTTATGGTGCCCTGAATTTTTGGGACTGAATTCCTTAAATGATGACTTTTTAAAAAACAATATCCATACTATGAAAGGGCAAGGCATAGGAAACAAAATGGCACTAAGAAGATTTTCTACAATGTAATGTAGTACAGAATACTACAGTTTGTCCCTGTATAGTGTAAAATGTCATGGTAGAAGAATGAAGAATACTTGGTCACCGCCCTTGTATAATACACTAAGCTGGAGAAAACGCTAGCGGTCATCTAGTATTTTCAAAAATAATGACATCAAGGGAAGCCTTAACTGATGCTGGAGTTAAGTCTCATTGGCATGTCCATTAATTGGAATTAATGGACATGCTGCACCTCAGAAAATCCAAATCCCATCGAGCTACGCGCTCGAGAGACTTGAACCTCAGCACTGAAATAAATAGGACATGCTGGAGGGACAGATTCATAACCCAGAGGCTCCCTTCACTCTGGAATAAAATCCCAGTCCAGGTTAGGCAGAGTCACTCATTGACTCTCTTCAGGAGGAATCTTGATGAGTGGATGGGAGACAGTAGGTTTACCCCGGGTATCACTTCTGTGTCACTGTTAGACAGAGGCACAGTATACTAACCCCGAAAAAGGGCATAGCAAAATTCATTTAAAATGGGTGGCGAAAGCCAAACACACTCTGGCTAGGCTTATAAATGCCTAAGGCAGATAGCCTAGTATGAAACCTATGAACTTGTACTTTAAGTTGTACAGCTTGAGACACACTGAATAATACTAGCCCTATTAAATACGCATAGGCATAACTTTTTCCTGTTTTTGTAAATATTTCCTGTTTCTGTAAATATTTAAACATAATATAAATAATAAAATAATAAAATATTTAAACTCAGAAAAGCTTTTTCATAATCACAAGAAATTCCTAAGTCCCTTGAATAATAGTGCTGTTAGCATCATATGTCAAGGCTGTACAGTTTCCAAGATATGAAAAATCATTGTGAAAATTTAGAGAGAAATATTCTGGATTTTACTACATTATAATTTAGTATTCAAGTAAAGAGTAAGAGTGCATGCACTATCACTGTAGAGAAGCATCTTTGCTGAGCACACTGTTATTTGCATGGTTTAATGGCATGTACTGTCCAATATATTTATATTTCTTTGCTTAATGTTCTTTAACTTAATTTTTCAGAAAATGCTCAAGAATCTAAAAATGTCTGCACGCTAGAAGTGTGACATCCTACAGCTACTTAGCGTGAATGAGTTATGTTTTGTACAACTTCTGCCCTTTTCTGTTTAGGGTGCCCTTAAGAAGATGAGATTTATAAAATGATCTTGAGAGCTCACAATAAATTTACTTTGTGTTCTGCTCCACATTATTAGCGTGTGCTAACCCTAACCCTGAGACAGCCCTTAATTTCAAACCTGCCTCTTACCTTAGATGAACCTTTTCCATAATGTTATCACAACACAAGGCACACCATCTGCATCACACAAGCACAACAGTAAATTTAAATCCTTACCAAGCCCTAACCCTAAAATGCATACACTCCAATCCATAATGTTTAATCCTTCACACACTTGCTTTACCCACATAAACAGCACATGTAACTATGTTCACTAATGCCAGCACTCAATGAAAAACATGCTTGACAAACAAACCTTTGACCAATATTCTATGCATACACACACTACTATACATGTAGTACAGCACTGTTTTAATAGGAATCATACGCACATGAAATGCTTTGTAATTTCTTGCTCATTTTCTTGCCTAACACACTGTCCTGATCCTAAAAACAGAAGAAATACAGACATTTCAAGCAAATGCAGAAAAATTACTTAGCACGTAGATGTGAGAGGTTTGTCTATGAAGAAACACTGTACTTGTCATTAAATTTTCTGATGATTCTAGCTGTAAGTCAAATAGTAAGCCGAAACAGATTGCTCTGCATGTTCTAATTCATTACAGGCAGCAATTAGTTTAAAAATCTCGTAAAATGATTAAAATTACTTGAGGCCCTGCTGCTTCATTTCCATGGTCTTTTTGTCATTTGTCCCTGCAGGCTACCAGTTAAGTGAGACCCATGCAAGTCTCAGCTAACTTCATTCTTTGCTCATTTTTTTTGTAGTTTGTGAAATGTCAGGATTAACATATATATATATATATATATATATATATATATATATATATATATATATATATTTTTTTTTTTTTTTCAAATTGTACATTTATGTACTGGCAAATTGCACTTACAGGAATCATAGCTATTTCCAAGAGTTGTGAAATGACACAAAGAACAGCTGACTTTTGCCAGAGAGGGAGCTGAAAACAGACATAGGTAAAACTATTCTTGCACTGCAGGAAAAATTTATTTTTGCTAGTCATATTTTATTTAACTTTTGACAAGATGCTTTATGTATCTGTATGGCTTGGAAATGCTTCCTACTGAGACAAAACCTAATTCTAAGAGAAGTCCAGGATGCAAAACAGGACTATGAAAAATTCATGTAAATGAAAAAGCCCCTATAATATGTTCACAAGTTTAATAAGATACAAAACAACAGGATGAAGTCTTGGCTTACTCATGTAAAATAATTCAAAATGGGATGATCTGTCTGCTGCATGACATGAGCACAACGTAAAAGCTACAGCTAAAAGATATTACTGGGAGAGTAATCTAATCCTCAAGAACACTAAGTAAGCACAGAAGGGAATTCAGACTAGTGAGATGGACAAGGAACTGGCTACCAGTTATGAAAGAGAAAGTTGCACTTTAAGAAAATGATCCGGTGACAATCCAGTGGCCAATAGGTATTAAGGCAAAGTGCTGAAGCAGATCCTACTCGGCCTGTTAGGACTACACATACCACTATGTAAGGAGTGAAGCAGTGTGGTAATGTGACAATATAGCTGCAAGACGAATAAAAGCTAACAAGTCGAGACTGAATGTGGAGAAAGTGCAAGTCTATGCAATTTGGTATGGAATAAATGGGAGTAATATATATGCTAGAAGAATCATCCTATGTCGACACTAAAGAAATATTCTGTTGACATAACCAAATGCAGAATAAGTCATGTTTTGTAGTATGATAAAAAAAAGTATAGTGACTGGGTACTAGTGTGCATATCAGTTTTTAATGCCATGTACTTAAATGGAATTAAATCTAATTTCTTTTTCCTACAACAATGTCTTTACCTTCACCTCCATGTTAAACAGACGGTGCTACAGTAGTAGTAAAAGAGTTTGCTATGATGTGATAATTGTTGTCTATATTTTTGTACAGTTTAAAGTCTTTCTTCCTAAAATTGTATAACTACCTATCTACTGTAATTTGATGTTATTTTAGTCATTGTGGAGCTTTTCTCCCTGGTCCTCCACTGAAAATGGGTTTCTGACTCAGTGGACTTTCCCTGTTAATAAATGAATGAGTGTGCTTCTCTAACATTTTGGAAATATAGAGTATATTTTAGTGCATTTATTAAAACTGTATTTGCCTTAATATTGCTACAACTTACGTGCAAATTACGCGCTGCATCTGAATTGCTTTAGTGTGTTTCAGCTGCTTTTCTGTATATGTAGACTAGCTACTTATTCTACAATATTACTGCCTCTTAAATCGTTTTTCAGTTGTGCACTTGCCTTGCTTCATTTAAAAGGTTTTAAACTGCTAATTTTGTAGAGTTCTAATTGTATTTATTGTTTAGGGCTACAAACTCAAGTGTGTTAGCCTTTTATGTGTTTATTTAGTGTATTATTGCATTGTTTAGCCTGTTTTAACCAAAAAAAAATACTATCTTGTTTGCTCGTTTCCCGCCTTTCCAAGCTAGTATAGTCCAGATCCCAGGCTTGGCTGGTTTCAGGACTTCATTTTCTGTATTCAGAGCTATCCAGACGTTGTTGTGGTAGAGGGAAGTCCTACTGCTTACCAGTGGGAGTGGTGAGCATTGTACTGCCTTGTCTAACATTAGAGGAGCGGTTTCCAGCTCTGAAATTGTAATTTTAGCCATTTTGGGCTGATTTCTATCGCTTTCAACTTTCTGGCTTAAAATGCACGTGTTTGCACATTTTTCGCATCGTGCAGCACCACAGGGCTATGGTTAAACTATTCCACATGCCAGAAAGTCTGCTCTTCAAATTTTCCCTTAGAACTAGTTGGTTTCTCAGTAGAAACACTAAAATCTGAACCCCTGTGATTAGCACTTGCTCTAGAACCTGCTGGAAAGCACTAGGAAGCCTTAAATTGATATAACCACTAAACTCTCCTTAATAAGGAGAAATTAATCATAGACACTAAACCGCCTATAATTGTAAAGTACCTTGCAAAGGTAAGGTAAAACGGGTCTATATTAGAACATCGAAGTTTCAAAACTTCGAATGTTCTAATATCGAACCCTATTACGCGAAAGCTAAAAACACTGAACATACAGAACAGCAAATTTTTTCCTAGGGAAAAAATTCGCTGCTCCAAAACACACACACAACACAAGCACACCAAACAAACAGCAATCCACACACATACACCTAAAATCTTACACCTAACCCTACACTAAACTAGACACACACCACTAACTATCCACTTACCTTAACCCAAACCCTAACCCTAAGGTCTGTCACTATCGCACACTTACCTGACCCGCACCCTAACTCACCTACCCCACCCCAACCCTTACTTCCACACAATTGCACACTTACCTGACCCATGCCCTAACCCTACCTCACCAAACCCGCCCTAACCCTCACGTCCACACAATCACACACATACCTAACCCGCACCCTAACTCTAACTCACCTAACCCTCATGTCCACACAATCGCACGCATAACTAACCGGCACTCAATCGCACACTTACCTGAACCCGACCCGTAACTTTCCACCACAGCGCTGAAAATACCGAAGCAACAGAAACGGACAACCAAATTATTTCCCTAGGAAAGAAATGTGGTTTTCTGTTGCTTCGATTTTTCAACTTTCGCATAATAGGGTTCGATATTAGAACATTCGAAGTTTTGAAACTTCGATGCTCTAAAATAGACCCAGGTAAAACAGCTCTTGTACTTTACAAAAAAGCAAATAAACAGGCATGTCCAAGAGTCAGCTTCTGGTGATTTCTCCTGTCCACCTGGTTAATCTAAGCATACTGCCTCATGTACACAGACAACCCTCTCCTCCTGCCACCCAACACTACAACCTGCGAGAGATGCACTTACATAGCCAAACTGTAAGCAAAGCTCTGTCCAGCCAAGATTGTGCTAGACAGTCAAGAGGAGAAGGTTAATACCCGCACTACACCTCAACCAACACATAGCCCTTCAAAACCTACACCATCAACACCCAACACATAGCAACACTAAACCCACATATGCGGAGGCCCTTAACATTAACCTGCCCAAGCAACAAGGACCTCCGAAGCTGAAACGCAAACAAACACCAGTCACAACCAAAGTGACACATAGCTCACAACACCAGTGTGCCACCCAACAACAGCCCCTAAGGCAAGACAATGTACCCAGCACTTTAGTCATAAGTGACTCTATAGTCAGGCACACTGATGTCCCACTCACCAGGCTGAACAAGGAGAAAATTACAGTCAGCTGCCTGTCGGGTGCCAGGATCCGCCACCTAACGCATTCACTCAAGTCACTCCACAATAAGTACAAATACGACTCTGTCATTGTCCATGTTGGAGTGAATGACTTGAGACGTACCTCCCTGGACTACATGAAGAGAGACATGGAAGAGCTCTTGGATCATGTGGCTCAGGCAGGTATGACCCTAGCCCTGAGTAGTATCCTGCCTTCACCCAGAATGATACCACAGTACAAGAACAAAATGATTGACTTCAACAACTGGCTAAGCTTCTGGTGTCATTCAAAGGGGATCCAGCATCTGTCTGCTTAGGACGACATGACTGACAACCCACGATGCTTTGCCAGAGAGGGTCTGCACCTGTCACCCCTGGGATTCATGTTACTGGCTAAAGCTCTTGCCATCTCTATAGTGCATTTTTTAGGCAAGGTTCAAAGGACAAAACCACCACCATAACAGATACAAGCATGCAAAATCTGAAAGTAATGCTACTCAATGCTAGAAGTCTAAACATCAAAATGCACTCTCTCGAGGTACTCCTAAAAATGGAGAACATCGATATCTGTGCAGTAACTGAGACCTGGGTCAAGGCTCCAGAGACCACCCCTGCAATACCAAGCTACAACTCTTACCACACTTTTCGGCCGCCAAACCAAGATCGAAAAACTAAAGGTGGAGGAGTGTCCATATTCACCAAGGATATTCACACCTCCAAGCTAGTTGCCCAACACAATGCATCTGAAATTCTCCAGGTGCAACTAACACTAGGTAAGACTGCAATCCAAATTGTACCATGCTCCAAAATTCTCATTACACCTTTCTAAACATACTGGAAAATATTAAGATACAACCAAACACCCTAATACTGGGTGATTTCAACTACCCTGCCATTAACTGGGAAAACTAGTCGGGTACCAACACCTTTTCCCAACGGTTCTTGGAATTCATAAATTCTAACACTCTGGATCAACTAATCCATTGTCCCACAAGGGGCTCCAATATCCTAGACCTGGTCATTACCAACATGGGAGATAGATGCTCCACACCAGTGGTCACCCCTTCATTGGTTAGGTCTGACCATAAGCAAATCACCCTTGACATCCACATCCCACCCCCACCCACCAGTAAGGAAACCTCCGTAAAAAACTTCTCCAAAGCCAACTTCATGCTACTCAAGTTTGAAGTGACAAACTTCATGACACCCATGCAGACGGGAGCTGAAAGTTCGACTGCTGAATCCTACACTACGGCACTGTACGAGCACATCTACTCATGCATGAATCGTGCCATCCCAAATAAAACCAAGATGCTCTCCTCCAAAAAAAGGAAGCCAATCTGGTGGTCCCCTGCCATAAACAAACTATACAACAGAAGAAAGAAACTTACAGAAAACAGGAAAACCCCAGGATGAAAAAACTCCCTTACCGGCCTCAGTAAGAAGCTGAGATCCCTCATAAAATCCTCCAAAGCAAGTTACGAAAATAAAATTGCCAAATATTCCAAAGACAACCACAAGGCATTCTATACTTATGTCAACAATCTAAATGGCAATGCTCAGATATGCTCTGAGCTACAACAGAATGGCATTAAATATACTGATCCCAAGGATACTGATCGATTTAGTGCCAACTTCTTCCCCCTCTCACCCCCTAAACGGCCCATCTCAATACCAAAAGATTGCCAAATTCTGGTAATCAAAGCCACACAGGTAGATACCACACTCTCCAAAGCTAAGAATACAGCATCCATGGGACCAGATGACATCCCAGGCTGTGTACTACATGAACTACAAAATGAACTGGCACCTCACCTAAGTGTCATGTTTAATCATAGTCTCACCTCAGGCTTCATGCCCACTGAGTGGCGCACAGCTACAGTTATCCCAATCCACAAGGGGGGATCCACCTTGGATCTCGGGAACTACCGTCCCATCACTCTGACAAGCCTGATCTGCAAGGGCATGGAACGGATTCTCATGGAACTTATAAACAAAGACACTGGCAACCTTCAAACACTGGACCAAACCCAGTTTGGGTTCGTGAAGGGCCGATCTTGTCTCCTGAACCTGAATGACGTCTTCGAATCAATCTCCAGAGCTGTGGACAAGGGTAAGGCGGCCCACACAGCCTATCTGGACCTCGCCAAGGCCTTTGACACCATCCCCCACTCTGGAATCATAGATAAACTTACTACGCTGGGCATAAATCCCTATGTCACTGAATGGGTTGCCAACTGGCTTACTGACAGAGCCCAGACTGTAAAAGTAGCCGGCTCCAAATCCATCTAAAGACAAATAAAAAGTGGAGTACCTCAGGGTTCAGTCCTGGGACCACTCGTTTGGCATCTACTTCTTTGAAGTACAGGCCAACACTATGGGACTATGGCTAACAAAGTTTGCAGATTACTGCAAACTGGGAGCCATTACTGAATCCCCAAATGATGTGGATATTCTACAAAAGGGCCTTAGAGAAACAGATGCTTGGTGCCAGAGCCATGGGCTCAAGTTTAATGCCAAGAAATGTATAGTTATCCCCTTTGGGAAAACCATGTACCCGTGAATTACCACCAAGGTGGGAGTACATTAAACACAGAAAGTGTGATGAGAGACTTGGGGACACACGTGGACAGTGGTCTTACCTTCGATAACCACATTCCCACAACAGGCAGGAAATCCTTCTATGTGACACACCATCACTAAGGGCTTTTCATCCAGAAAAAAGGAGGTCATTGTCCCACTGTATGCATCCCTCACTAGACCCATTATAGAGTACAACGCCCTGTTTGGTATGTACCTCACAAAACAGCAGGAAAGGCCGCAGAAATACCTCACTATAAGAATCACAGGCCTAAAGCAGATGCCCTATGCTGGCTGTCTAAAAAAACTCCAGCTATACTCTATGGCATATTGTCTACTCAGAGGTGATCTCTGCTTACCATACAAGGCCATGTCAAACCCTGAGCTGTTGGACATGCTCCACTTAAAGAAATCCCAGTCCTTCAGAGCCACATGCTCCAGGGATCTAAACCTTGTCATCACAATGACCAAAACATGCTGGAGGGATAGGTCCCTGACCCAGAGACTCCCCATACTCTGGAATAGACTGCCCATACCTGTCAAGCAGAGCGCCTCTTTGGCCCTCTTCAAAAGGAACCTTGACAATTGGATGGGAGATAGGAAATTCACCCCGGGGATCACGTCAGTCGCCCTCTGCTAGACAGGGGTCCAGGGAAGTAAATATTGTGGGAAGAAATTTCCACGGAATTGCTATGGCTAGGCTTGTATAGGCCCTAGGGCCGATAGCCTAGTACCAACCTATGAATGAATGAATGATAAAATATGATGCAGCAGGGGTGATGAACTGAAATACATTCCTGAAGAGGATAGTAGAGCACAGGTTTACGGAGAGGTTTGAAGTGCCCGAGACAGATAAAATTAGAGATGGCTAACAAGTACACATCCGTGAGGTACTCACAATAAGAATAAATCCTCAAATAAAAGCTTGTTACTGTGAAAAGATTCCTTAATTATGGGTACTGTACAAAATACCAAGCCATCAGATGGGTAGGTCCAAAGTAGTCAGTCCATCCACAATTGTGTACTGCACTTTTTGATTTTCAAAATGTTTATGCTCAAACACATACCATAAAGAAACATACTTTTTGCTGTGATGAAAAATACACAGACCAAGAACTACAACAGCTAAACAGTCAAAACCCATAACACATAAAAAGATCCATAATGTACTCTAAAATGAGTACCTCTAGAAAGGAAAAAAAAAAAACATTCTTTCAATAAGACATGTACAGAAAATGAAAGAACATCTGACCCAACTTGAAACACCCATCACACTTCATTACTAAGAAAATCAAGGGCCTGAATAATAAAAAACCTAGGCAGACTATTTCAAAGCCATGTCCCTCTTTCTCAGTGTTATACAGGCACTACCTCGCTTATAGACCCTCGTCAGAACCTATCCTTTCAGACCTAATGCAAATTCACAAGTCCAGTGGGGGCATAAACACCCATTCAAGGGATCTAAATCTCTTCTGCCACTATGTTGGCAGAATAGATATATATATCACAAAGAATACCACTTTGGAAATGTCTTCCTCTCCATATAAAGTATAAAGTACTTATCTTACACTCTTTAAACATAATCTGGATGAATGGCCGGGTAACCACAAATTCAACCCTGGTTTAGCATCCTTGTCACTCATGAACAGGGGCAAAATGTGAATGTTTTGCTCGTCTCTGGGTTATTCTTAGTTAAAATATAACAGCTAAAACCGTCATGGGAATGCACAGCTAGTCTTCTAAAGATCCTCACTGATCAATAGTTTAGTAAGTTACCCTGAACCCAACTGTAACAAAATATTCTAAGCTTCAGATAATTTAGATAGTAAATTTGGAGATGTGATGAAGTAAATGTTAATTAGGAACATTTTTTTGGTGGTAGTGGGGGATAATGTAAGGAGTTGGCAGATTTCAAAAATTCCCTACAGAGTACTTTTGATAGAAATGTTGGGGGACCAAATGGCAGTTATTAAATAATTTATTTTTTGCTTTGATATAGGCACTGAAATGCCTAGACATAGTAAGGTCTTACTAGGTTTAATGTTTTTGGCTTCCCATAAAGCAATTACTAGAAAATGCAAATCAAAATTAAAACCAACTGTAATTCAAGTACTGAATATTGTAAATGAGATAAAAGAAATAGATTGCATCTTTAGAAAAAAGAAGAGAAGGGACAAACAATCCAATGTCCTCCTTCTGGCAGAAACATCAGTACTATAGGTTCATAGGTTCATAAGTTCATACTAGGCTATCTGCCCTAGGGCATTTATAAGCCTAGCCAGAGTTGTGTGGCTTTCACCACCCCTTAGGTTGAAGAACACTATACCCATTAGTTTGCCATGCCTCTGTCCAGCAGTGATACAGAGATGATCCCCGGGGTAAACCTACGATCTCCCATCCACTGGTCAAAATTCCTCTTGAACAGAGCCAGCGAGGTGCTCTGTCTCACATGGACCGGGATTCTGTTCCACAGCATAAGGAGTCTCTGGGTGATGAATCTGTCCCTCCAGCACGTCCTATTTATATCTGTGTTGAGGTTTAAGTCTCTTGCTCTTGTGGCTCTGGTGGATTTGGATTTTTTGAGGTGGAGCATGTCCATTAATTCCGGGTTGGACATGGCCTTGTATGTCAGGCACAGGTCACCTCTGAGCAGATGGTAGGCGACTGAATAGAGCTGGAGTTTCTTCAGTCGGGCAGCATATGGCATATTTTTGAGCCCCTTTATCCTTTTGGTGAGGAACTTTTGGGGTCTTTCCAATTGCTGCAGGTGTCGGGTAAGATACATTCTGAATGGGGCATTGTATTCAATCATTGGTCTGATAAGTGAAGAGTACAGGGGAACAATGACCTCCCTTGATCTGGATGTGAATCCCTTCATAATCAGGTGGGCAATGTAGAAGGTCCTCCTAACCACTTTGGCAATGTGAGTGTCAAAAGAAAGGTTACTGTCAACTTGGGTCCCCAGGTCCCTGATAACCTCTTCTGTGCTTAATGGATTGCCACCTATGTGGTAACTTGGGGTTACCTTGTTTTTACCAAAGGGTATGACTATACATTTTTTGACGTTTAGCTTAAGGCCATGGCTCTGGCACCAGTTATCCGTTGCTATGAGACCTCTCTGAAGGATATCTGTGTCTGATGGATTTTCAACTATGGCGCCCAGTTTGCAGTCATCTGCAAACTTTGTCAGCCACAATCCTCCTATGTTTGCCTGCACTTCTGAAAAGTAGATGCCGAACAAGAGGGGGCCCAGGACTGAGCCCTGTGGGACACCGCTTGTGACCGGCTTGGAGTCTGACATGGCACCAGCAACTCTAACCCTGTGGGTTCTGTCCTTGAGCCAGTTTGCAACCCATCTTGTGACATATGGGTTTACATTTAAGCTGGTGAGCTTTTCTATGATACCCGAGTGGGGTATTGTGTCGAAAGCTTTTGCAAGGTCAAGGTAGGCTGTGTGAACTGCCTTAGTCACCAAGGCCATTGATGAGGGTGTTTCAAAAAAGTCGACCAAGTTCAAGAGGCATGATCTGCCCTTGACAAAGCCGAATTGGGTAGGATCCAATGTCTGTAGGTCCCCTATGTCTTTATTTATGAGTTCCATTATGATCCTCTCCATAGCTTTGCAGACCAGGCTTGTTAAGCTTATGGGGTGGTAATTACCAGGGTCCGTAGAAGCACCGCCTTTGTGGAGTGGGACCACAGTTGCCATACGCCACTCTTTGGGTACGTATCCTGTGGTAAGGCTAAGATTAAACAGCAGCCTTATGTGTGGGTTTAGTTCCTCATTGAGTTCGTGTAGCACACAGCCGGGGACACCATCCGGTCCCATTGATGCTGTGTTTTTAGCTTTAGAGAGAGCAGCTCTCACCTGGGCATTTGAGATGATTGGGAGGCTACACTCTGCTGGGATAGATATTTCTCCTTTTGGGGGGGAGGGAGGAGAAATTTTCACTGAACCTGTCTGCCAGTATGTTTGCAATGTCTGTGGGTTCAGTGATTTTTGTATCATTTTGGACTAATTCTGAGCATATCTGGGAGTTTCCACCCAGATTTCTAACATAGCTAAAGAAGGCCTTAT
Source organism: Protopterus annectens (assembly GCF_019279795.1). NCBI lineage: Eukaryota > Metazoa > Chordata > Ceratodontiformes > Protopteridae > Protopterus > Protopterus annectens. The sequence continues at coordinate 770,589,844 of NC_056726.1, read as the reverse complement.
GAATGTCTTTTGAGTCCTTGGCGATTTTTCTCTCAAAGTTGGCCTTGGATGATTTTATGAGTGATCGTAGTTTTTTACTAGTATTGATCAGAGATGTCTTCCCTTTTAGGGATTTTGCTCTATCTTGTAGTAGCTTTCTCCTCTTGTTGTAAAGTTTGTTTATGGCTGGGGTCCACCAGATCGGGCGCTTGCCTTTGGTGGAAAGGGTCTTGATTTTATCTGGGATTGCTTGATCCATGCAATCCTGGAGGTGCTCGTAGAAAGCATTTGTAAGGGATTCAGCAGCGTGGGTTGTGGTTTCCAATGGCTCAGGGGCCTTGAAGGATACCACACCAGTCTTAAGAAGTGTGAAGTTGGCTTTTGAGAAGTTCTTCACTGTGGTCTTTTTGTTGGGGTGGGGCGGATGTGGATCTCCAGTGAGATTAGTTTATGGTCTGATCTCACCAATGAGGGATATACTTCCGGTGTGGAGCATTTTGTCCCCATGTTTGTGATATCAGGTCTAGTATATTTTCACCTCTTGTGGGAATGGTGACAAGTTGTTCCATAGCATTTGAGTTTATGAACTCCAGCAACCTTTGGGCTAGGGTATTGGGGCTTGAGTAATGTTCCCAGTCTATGTTTGGGTATTTGAAGTCACCCAATATGATGGTGTTTGGAGAGACATTTATACTCTCCAGTGTCTTCAGGAAGGCTGTGTGGGGTTCCTGAGTTTGAGTGGGTGGCCTGTAACATGCTACAAACTGTAGAGCAGTTTTGCCTATGGTTAATTGCACCTTAATGGTCTCTGATGCTTCGTGAGTTGCCACCAGCCTGGAGGTGTGGGTATCCTTGATGAATATGGATACACCCCCTCCTTTTGTGGTACAGTCCGGGTTTTGGGGCCGGAACGCATGATATGAGGTAAAACCTGATAGTGCCGGGGTGCTCTCAGGAGCCTTGAACCAGGTTTCAGTCACAGCACAGACATCGATGTTCTCCATACTGAGGAGGGCTTCGAGGGCGTGCATCTTGAGATTTAGACTTCTGGCATTGAGCAGCATTACCCTTAGTTTTTTTCCATTATTGTTTTCTAGGGCGGTGGGTTTAGAATTTGAGCCTTGTCTAAAAAAGGCACTATGGGGGTGGCAAGAGCCTTTACCAATATCCGTAAACCCAGGGGTGACAGGTGCAAGCCGTCCCTTTCGAAGCAGCGTGGCTTGTCAAGCATGTCATTCCAGGCAGACAGACATTGGATCCCCTTAGAATGACACCAGAAATTAAGCCAATTATTAAAACTGATCATTTTGTCTCTGTATTGTGGCATCATTCTTGGTGAAGGTAGGATACTGGTCAGGGTCAGGGTCATACCAGCCTGGGCTACATAATCTGAGAGCTCCTTTATGTCTCTTTTCATGTAGTCCAGGGAGGTACGTCTCAGGTCATTCACACCAGCATGGACACTGACTGAGTCATACTTGTACTTGCTGTGGAGTGACCTGAGTGCTCGTGTTATGTGGCAGATTCTAGCGCCCGACAGGCAGATTACTGTGACCCTCTCCTCATTCAGTCTGGTGAGTGGGACGTCAGTGTGTTTGACTATGGAGTCACCTATGACAAGTGTGTCTAGCATTGTGTTTGGCCTTAAGGGCTGTGACTGATTTGCACACTGACTTTGTGATCTATGTGTTGCTTGTGTTATGTCATGAGGTGGCAGTTGTTTGGGTGTCTGCTTTGGAGGCCTCTGCTGTTTTGGTAGATTTTTGATCAGTGCCTCTGAGTATGTCTTTGTGTGTTTATGTGTTTGATTTGTAGTTGTGATAGTTCTATGTGAGACTGGATTTATGGTGTGTGTGGTTACATTCTCCTCCTGTCTGGTTTTGCCAGTCCTGAGTTGAGAGAGCTCAGCCTCCAGTTTGGCTATATAGTTGCATCTCTCGCATGTATTTGTGTTTTGTGGGAGGAGGAGAGGGTTGTCTGTGTACATGAGGCAATTGTAACATTGCCTCAATATTCCCAGATTCACCAGCTGAGCAGGAGAGGACGCTAGCAACTGACCCTTTGACATGCTAGAAGAAATGAAAAAGTTTGCTGTGTAACTGAGTCAGAAAGGACCTATAGGGAAGTGGGTATTCAAGGGGGTTTTAAGCTAGTGAATTACTTTGTATAATATAGAAGTGCTTTAGCTGACTAAAAAATGCTTTAGGAACAAGTGCTGAGCTTTACAGATAGAGAATAGACTGTTTAGATTACAAGTAGAGCAGTTCTAAGGGAAAAAATGAAGAGCAAACTTTACGGAGCCAGAAATAGTTTAACCGGCGCTGCCCGATGGTGCTCTAGTGGCAACTCCGCGCTAAATGCAGAAAAGGCAATAAGTCAGTAGTACAGGCTAGCACACTTTAGTGGGCAGCCAAACAATTAAATTAAACAGCAAACAAACACTTTTCGACTTGAATTAGACTAATTTGACTAAAATGTACTTTTAAGTGCAGATAATAAAAATGCAGTAAATAACTATGAAAACAGTTAAAGCTTGCTCTAGGTAAGCAGTAGAAGGTAAAACAAATATAAAAAACAGCAGGATACTTAATCAGGAAAGCAGTCACTTTTTTTCAGTTCTCTGTAGCCAGGAAGACTCAACAGGACCACGTGGAGCTGTGTCTGAGCAATATGGCTTCAAAAAATGCCAGAGGCAGATTTTAACCAGGGAACTTCAAAATAGCTAGAAATGGTCCAAAATGACCAATTACTACAGCTTCTTGTGCTGAGGTCACTTCCCTCAAGGACAGGTAGGCTATTCAAGGCTCCCCACTCCCACTGGTGAGCTAAGAAACTTCCTTCTATCCAAGTAAGGCAATGGACAACACAGGAACTACAACACAGCCCAGGATACAGCAAGGCCTGTAAACTGGTCTAACTAGTTTAGGAGAGAAGGAAAACAAGGAATATTTTTTTGTTTTTTTTATTTTTAAATAGAAACACACAGAAATGCAGAAAAGGCAATAAGTCAGTAGTACAGGCTAGCACACTTTAGTGGGCAGCCAAACAATTAAATTAAACAGCAAACAAGCACTTTTCGACTTGGACTAATTTCGACTAAAATGTACTTTTAAGTGCAGATAATAAAAAATGCAGTAAATAACTATGAAAACAGTTAAAGCTTGCTCTAGGTAAGCAGTAGAAGGTAAAACAAATAAAAAAAAAACAGCAGGATACTTAATCAGGAAAGCAGTCGCTTTTTTTCAGTTCTCTGTAGCCAGGAAGACTCAACAGGACCACGTGGAGCTGTGTCTGAGCAATATGGGGGTATATCTTGGGGGCATAAAGGGTATATCTTGCCTTGGCAGAACCAGGAGAGAAATCTCTTGGCCTACAGCACAGTGTACAGGTAGGAACCTCCATACAGCCCAAGGTTCAATCCAATTTGCCCTAATTTCAAAGCTCCAACGAAAAGGCCAACTAAATCAGGGATGAGGGCCTGTATGGCAAGAAGAGTTTGAGGAGTGAAGAAAAATGATTGGATCACCACCCAGCCCAAAACAGGCCCAAGGACAGCAGGAGAAACGAGAGAGGATGGGAGGGCCCTTGGACTGCAATAATGAAATTACTCTAACATCTACTCTAAGTTCCTTATGCAACTGCACTATGTTCACTGCAGTATTCACTGTTGCAGCCATTACTCTTGGGAAGATTTCTGATGGAGAGATGAGGGGAGGTGGATGAACTATTTAGAAATCAGTCCTTGCAGGATAGCAGAGGTAAGTCTTGCTCTTGCCCTTGCCCAAGCCCCCAGAGTTGTAATGCTTAGAGAAGGTGTACACAAAGGACCATGTAGCTGCTCCTAAAATAGCCTGGGTGGAAACTCCTCTGAGGAAAGTTGTGGTGGCAGCTGTAACAAGTGGAATGTGCATTAAATGTGGCCTAGGAATTGATTCCCATTCAAAATGCAGTGCAACTCCCCACCTCTTGGAAAGGGTTTGCTTGCTGAGAGGCTTGCTTTCCTTCCCTTTTTCAAAGCAGACAAATTGCTGATTAATTTTCCTGATCTCTTTTTACTCAAGTAAAATTTCAGCTGTCTGAGTGGACTCAGGGGAATGAAGGGTCCTTTCTCTAGAATTCTGAGGCTTGGAAAATGGTCTGCAAGCTGAATGGTCTGGTTCGTGACCAATCTAGTAATCACTTTAGGTATAAAGGAAAGATTTGTTCACAAAGCCACTGTACCTTTTGGGTGGAATTGCTTAAATGAAGGTATGGAATACAGACAGGGTTCCATGGCAGACAAGCTGAAATAGCAGAAACGTGAACTTTTACAGATGTACAGCCAAGCTTGATTTGTAGAAGACTGATAGGTACTTCTAAGACCAATGCCAAATTAGCCTTTCTGGGGTCGAGGTCCCTTGAGTGGAACCAGAAGGGGAAAATTTTTTTTCACTTTGCTAGGTATGTGATGTTTCTTGTACTGGGTTTCCTAGCATCCTTCATAATGTTTAGCATGTTCTATGAACATTTGTGTCTGCCTGGCATTAGCATGAGATCATCCAGGCTGTCAGCTTCAACGTCCAAACTGGGGTGTAACAGGTAATCCCTTGTTACAAGTTAGAAAGTCTACTTCCTGAGCTACTACAGTATAGTACTGTTGTGTAAGCTGCACTTACTATTACATTAAATGCTCAGATTTTTCACAGCAGCAGTATCCTTTGGCAGTTTGGGTTGTATCCATCTCGAAATGCAATAACTGGTCAGATTCACAAAGAGCTGGCTCCCCAACACTTCCACTCTGAATGCCGATTGGATACCACATTTGTGGAGGGACATAAGGACATCAGCATTCCAACTGAAACAAGAAGTTATGTACTCACCATAACATTCGCTGTTATGTAGTCCATCTCGCCTCACATTCTTACCCGTGGGTTTGGAGCCGAACCTCGGCTCCGACTCGGCCATACTCTAGCTAAAAGTCTTTCAATTGGCTGGGCTAAGAGGTATGCCATGCTGCACTGCTCCCTTTCCCCAGATCTTGTTTGCTGCAAGCTCAATCACTCAATCACTCACCCTCCATACACACAACACACAGAGAAGGAAAAAACACTCCAATAATAAAAGGAGTACTGAAACCAGAACTAACCTCTAGGTCCTCCAGGATGTGGGAAGACGGGAGGGTAAGTAAGAATGTGAGGCGAGATGGACTACATACATCGAACGTTATGGTAAGTACATAACTTCTTGATGTTATGTAGTCCAATCTCGCCTACATTCTTACCTGTGGGACAGCGTCCCCAGCACCTGAACCCTGGGAGGCTCAGTAGAAAATACTCCTAAGCACTGTAGAAACAAAGGAAGATCTGCCTCTGGATACCAAATCCAATTTGTAATGAGTAATAAAGGTGCGAGGAGATGCCCATGTAGCCGCAGCACAAATATCATCCATAGACATCCTGGCCTGAAATGCTGTAGAGGTAGACATCGATCGGGTAGAATGAGCCTTCACTCTAAATGGTAAATCCTTACCACCGGAGGCATAAATGAAGGAAATACAACTAGAGATCCATCTAGACAAGGTCACTTTGGAAACAGGAGAACCAATCCTATTTTCTGAAAATGAGACAAATAGCTGATCCGATTTTCTAAGATCCTTCGTTCTATGCAAATAAAAATGCAACTGCCTGTCAACATCCAGCTAGTGAAATTTAAATTCTGCCCTATTAGAAAACTCTGGAAAAAATATGGGCAGTTCAATGGATTGGTTGAGATTACTAACCGAAGCCACTTTCGGCATAAAGGAAGGGTTTGGTCTGAGGGAAACCCTGTCCTTGTGAAATATCAAGTAAGGCGGTCTGATTGACAAAGCTTGGAGCTCCGAGACACGTCTAGTTGAAGTGATGGCTACCAAAAAGATGGTCGTCTTCCAAGTCACATATTTCAATTCACAAGTAGCTGCAGGCTCAAAGGGGGAAGAAGTGAGACATTGTAGCACAAAATTTAGGTCCCAAGGCATGACCGGGTCAAAGACTGGAGGGCGAAGCAGCATAGTACCCTTCAAGAATGCCTTACAAAGTATATGCGCCATTAGACTGGGTTCATTAGCGACATGAAAAGTGGAAATAGCCATCAACTGGACTTTAATGGTCACGGCTGCTGACCCCTGAGTGAAAAGAATGGAGAGATATTCCAGAACTGAAGAAAATGGAGCTGTATAAGGATCAATTTGTCTTGCATGAGCCCAGATGGAGAATCTTTTCCATTTACTGGAATAAATCTTTCTGGTCGAAGGCTTATAGGAAGAAGACAGAATATGAACCACTTCTGGAGAAAAATGATGAAGCCTGACTAGTGATGGCAGTGGAGTAGCCAGGCTGTCAACCTGGGGGTCTGAATAGAGGGATGGAACTGCCCTGACATATGAGTCAGTAGATCTGGCTGTGGGTCCAGAATCCAGGGGGCATCTGTGAGATAAGGATGGAGAAAGGGGAACCAAATTTTACGAGGCCAGTGTTGAGCAATCAGAATCATTCTGCTTCCCAAGGATTGCGCTTTCTGAATAACCTTTGTCAGCAGAGGAACAGGCAGGAAGGCATAAAGTAGACCGGAGGGCCAATCATGAACTAGAGCGTCCCTGGGTGACTATCCCTGAGGGGGGATAAGGGTGAAGTAGCTGCTGCACTTGGCATTGAGGGGACTGGCAAATAGGTCGCAGCAAGGCTGCCCCCATCTGTGGAAAATCTGCTCCGCAACTTGACTGTTCAGGGACCACTCGTGAGGCATCAGAATAGCTCTGCTCAACCTGTCGGCAATCACGTTGGACTTCCCCGGAATATGCGTTGCTACGAGAAAACATTGGGAAGACACTGCCCACTGCCACACTCGAATGGCCTCTCTGCAAAGGGGGTACGAATTGGTTCCTCCCTGCTTGTTCAGACACCATACCACCGACATATTGTCTGAGTGGATTGCAATTGTCCCAAGAGAAAGAAAGCTCTGAAGTGCTTGCAACATTAGTAGCACTGCTCTCATCTCCAAGATATTGATATGCAGATGTATCTCATGTTCCTGCCAAGTGCCTTGGACTGTCCTGCCGAGATAATGCCCCCCCCCCCCCCATCTGGGAGGCATCCATGGTCACTGTGGCAACAGGAGGGGATGGGACGAAGGGTTTTCCCATATTGAGGTTGCTGCTGTGAAGCCACCAGCGTAGATCTTGCTTGCACTTGTCTGTGATCATTATAAGATGAGAAAGCGGAAGATGTTGTAAAGACCATTGGGTGAAGAGCAGCCACTGAAGGAGCCTCATGTGTAGCCTCGCCAGAGGAACCAGCATAATTGTTGCAGCCATTGTCCCTAACAATTTGAGAACCGTTTTTGCCTTCACTTTTTTTAGAGGGAGCAACGCATATACCTGTTGTTGCAAACCCTGAATCCTTTCTTGTGGTAAAAACGCCCTCATGAGCATGATGTCTAACTCGGCGCCTATAAAGGTGACACTCTGTGAAGGCAACAAGGCAGACTTTTCCCAGTTTAGAGTGATGCCCAATTGTTGACACAGCTTGATAGTGGTGTCTCTGGTCTGTAGTAGCAGATGCCTGGTGATGGCAGAAAGGAGCCAGTCGTCCAGGTATGGAAACACTTGGAATCTCTGATGTCTCAAGTGAGCCGTCAGCACTTCCATACATTTGGTGAACACCCTGGGGGCTGTGGTGAGATCAAAGGGCAGGGCACGAAATTGAAAATGACTGGCTCCCAGCCGGAAGCGTAGATGACTTCTGGATGCCCTGTCCATTTTATTGTCGTAGTAAGCATCCTTGAGGTCGATGGAGCACATCCACACTTCTTTTCCCAACAATGGGAGAATAGATTGCAACGTGACCATTCAGAACTTGGACTTCTTCACGTGAAGGTTCAAGCGGCTGAGATCCAAGATGGGTCTCAGGTCCCCTGTTCTTTTCGGCACCAAAAAGAATCTGGAGTAAGTCCCTAATCCGATCTGGTCTGAGGGGACATGCTGGATGGCTCCTTTTTCTAGCAGCTTTATAACCTCTGAAGCTGCGGAATCCCTTTGATTGGGTGGAACGTCTGGGATTCTTTTGATCGGTGGGAGGGGGGCAGAAGAGAAGGGAATGTGATATCCTACGGATACTATTTTTAATACCCACTGGTCCTGGGTGATGTCCTGCCAGGCTTCTGGGTATACTGAAATGCGACCCCTGACTGGCTCCGGAGATGCCCAGTCGGGCCTCCCATCATGAGCGCTGGTAGGGAGAACCACAAAAGGAGTCGTGGTCTCCCTGGTTACGCGGGACTCCTCTGCCTCTAGGGTGGCGTCTACCTGAGTTACCATACCCTCCCCTGCCTCTGGAGGGGGGATCACTTTGTGTGTCATGAAAAAACTTCTGCGATTTCTTGAACCACATTTTTCCACTCTTCTAGACCTTGGGATAAGGTCTAGAAGGCATGGAAAAACAGACTCCACTGGAACCATCAAATGGGGCATTGGTGAATGTAGACTTGAAGGCCTATGCGAAATTACAGAGACGCATCCAGGAGTGCCTCCTGAGAGAAACTCTGGAACTCACTGCCCTACTCGCTCCTTCAACTGCGTAAGAGATCAGCCTCATGGAAGAGTTAGCAATAGAATTAAGGGTAGATATCTGAGCGTTGACTTTCTGAGTCACTGCATCAGAAACGTTACTCTGCAGAGAATCACCAAGCTCTTTCAGATCTCTTTGGAGCCGTGTAAAATGTGATAAGTAATTCAGCGACCGCACCTAGCTATGAAAATAGCTTTTGGAGTAAAATTTTAATCAAAGAAGACAAAAAGTTATACTTAGCCACAGCCAAGAGAAAGACCACGTCTGAGATTTACTAGCGGCAAATGAGATCTGGGGAAAGGGAGCAGTGCAGCATGGGATACCTCTTAGCCCAGCTGATTGAAAGACTTTGAGCTACAGTATTGCCAAGTCGGAGCCAAGGTTCGGCTCCAAACCTACGGGTAAGAATGTAGGCGAGATTGGACTACATAACATGATTACTTCAGAATTACTTCAGGACTTTCTTGCCCATAAGTATAGCAGTGCTATAATCTAGAAAAAAATCATACATTAGAAATTAGGAATTATGTACTTATCATAACTTGGTATCTGTGTTGTCCATTTTCATTCTTCCTCACAAATGGGTCTAGGATCCAATCCTCGGATCCGACTCAGTGACATATGCAAGACCCTGGATTCAATTCTGGAGCTCCTCCCTCTATCCGTAATGTTCTATTCTGTCCTCAACTCCTCAGATCAAGTTTGCTGCCTAATTTCCTGCTTTATTACAAAGACAGAAAAAGATATAAGAAAAGTTTGAGGGTCAAACCAGGAACTAAAAGGTTCCAATACCATCTGACAGATACTTCTAGGAGTGACAGGACCTAGGGATGGATGGGAGGGAAGGTGAAGAATGAAAATGAACAACACAGATTCCAAGTTATAGAAAGTACACAACTCCCAAATCTGTTGTTGCCTTTTTATTCTTCCTCACAAATGGATCAGAGTCCTCAGCTACGTTGCTCTTGGGAGGCCCTTATGGAAGGACATGCTGAAGCATTGTCGAACCAAAGGAAGCTCTGATTCTGGAGACAATGTCCAATTTGTAATGTGTAACAAAAGTATGAGTCTTTGACCAAGTGGTTGCAGTGCAAATGTCATCAATGGAAGTTCTCAACTAAAAAGCACATGAAGTAGCCAAAGATCTAGTGGAGTGAGCTCTAGGGGGTCGAGGCAATTCTAATCCTTTTTGAGAATAAATCAACAAAATGGAATCAGTAATCCATTCGGCTATAGTAATCTTAGAAACTGCCTGACCCAAGCGGTAGGGGAAAAAGATACAAACAGCTGCTAAGACTTTCTGTACTGTTTTGTCTGTGAAGATAAAAACGTAAATGTCTATGTACGTCAATAAGGTAAAGCATGTATTCTCCCTTATTTGCAAATTTGTGAAAGAAAACTGGTAAATGTATAGACTGGCTAATGGTAGTCTCTGTTGCCACTTTAGGAAGAAAGGAAGGTTTGGGTCCATACATACAACCCTGACCTTATGAAAAATAATGTAAGGAGGTCTAGCTGATAGGGCCTGAAGCTCAGAAATTCATTTTACTGAAGAGATAGCACTAAAAAGATAGCTTTCCACGAAAAAAACTTGATATCCCATTTGTCCGCCAGTTCAAAGGGTTTCTGAGTTAAATCCTGAAGGACCATAATAAGATCCCAAGGAGGAGAGGGATTCTTTCTTGGGAGTCTGAGGTGGAAAAACTCCCTTCATGAAGAATTTACATAATCTGGACAAGGCCAGAGAGAAGTATTTGTTTGCTGCAAACTGAAGTTAAATAGTAGAAAAGCTAGCTCCTTCCTTAAAACATTAGTGAGAAAAAGTAGAACGGCAGAAGTAGGTTCTGAAAAGAGATCAATACTCTGACTGGAAGCAAAAATAGAAAATCTTTTTCATCTGCTTCTGTAGAGTTTCTTGATGAAAGCCTTCTAGGAGGCCAAGATTATGTCACAAACCGGGGAAGCAAGCCTGAACTGTCTATTACTGGAAGTGGAGAAACCATGCAGTTAGCTAGAGGGTATAGAGCTTTGGATGTTGAATTCTGGATGGATGAGATAGGAGATCCTGAGTGGATTCCAGTATCCAATGGGGATACTTCAAGTGAGACCAGAGGATGGGGAACCAGACCTGAAAGGCCAGAAGGTGGCAATCAGGATGATTGAGCTCTTCAGCCTGTGAGCTTTTTTCAAGAATTTGGGAATCAGAGGAAGAGGAGGGTAAGCAGAGGAGAGACCTGGGGCCCAGTCGTGAATCACAGAATCTCTCAGTGACTCCTCCAGTGGAGGATTCAAAGCAAAGTACTTGCTCTATTTGTTGTTGAAGGGCAAGGCAAACAGGTCACAGCAAGGCTGGAACCATTGGCTGAAGATCATGTTTGCTACTGACTGATTGAGAGACCACTCATGCGGAATCAGAATGGATCTGCTGAGTCTGTCTGCCAGCACGCTGGTTTTCCCCGCTATGTGTGTTGCAATGAGAAAGTGGTCTGAAGAGATTGCCCTTTTTCAAACCCAAATGGCCTCTCTGCACAGTGGATAAGAATGGGGTCTTCTTTGTTTGTTGATGTACAAGACTTCTGACATGCTGTCAGTGTGAAGTGTAATTGTCCCCAGAGAGAGAACGTCCTGAAAGGCATGCAATGCTCTCATCTCTAAGATGATATAAATTTGGTCTCCAAGGGGACCATGTGCCTAGGATAACTTTCCCAGGAAATGCCCCCCTCTCCTAGTTGGGAAGCATTCATGGTCACTATGGTGACTGGGGGAGGAAGGGAGAATGGCCTGGCCAGAAACAGATTATTGGGATGGATCCACCAGTGATCAGGCAGGATGGACTGAATCATAACCATTGGGAACTTCATCTTCTTTACATATCATTTCAGGTTGCTTAGACCCAAAATGAGTCTTAGGTCCCCTGTTTTCTTTGGCGCTAAAAAGAAGCAGGAGTAAGTTCCAAATCCCATCTGTGGGACCTCCTGGATGACTCTTTTGAAGCAACTTTCCTATTTCTGGAGCTGCATATTCCCTCTGACTGGGTGGAATGTCATGAAGTTTCTTGATTTGGACAGGAGGAAGGAAAAATGATATTCATTAACCTCTGGATAGGATTCTTAGCACCCATGACTTTCTTGTGATACTTGTCCAGGCATCTAGGTGCAAGGAAAAATGACCCTCGACCACTTCCAGAGGCAGACAGCGAAGCAACGCTTTAGGAGTGCTGATAGAGGAGGAGTCTCTGAAATACTGATTCTGTGGACCACCTCTGCCTCTGGAGTGATATCATGCACTGAAACCTCCTCCTCTGTCTCTGGAGGAAGTGTCCCTGCGTGAATCCTGAAAATGTCCCTGAGATTTCCTGAACCACATCTTTTTATCTCCTTGCTGGTTTCTAGAGAATGTATGTTGAGAGACAGAAAATTTGATTCCTATGGCAGAGAGTCTTTCCCCTCCTGTTTGCTGCAGGTGAGCATATCTTTAACTGATGGCTCAAACAAAGAATAGCCATCAAAGGGGGCATTAACAAATGACACCTTAAAGGGTTCCAAAAAGTTGCATAGCCTCATCCAGGCATGTCTGCTAATGGCTATGTCTGAACTGGAAGCTCATGAGGCACTCTCCACTGCATGGGAGATCAGCTTCATCAATGCATTAGAAATGGACAGAAGAGGAGCCAGTTGGAGAAACTTTCTTGAGATCCTCTGCAGACATGGACTCTCAGAGAAACTTTGAAAGTTATTTCATCAAATCTCTCTGCAGATGACTGACGTGTGCCAGATAGCTCAAAGACCTCAGCATAAACATAACTGAGGTGTACACGTTTTCCAAATCTGTCCATCACTCTGGACTCCCTGTTCGGTGGATGGACACGGGAGCTTTGTTCAGCTAGCTCCATCTTAGACGCTTCCACCACAACTTTGGCATCAAATGGGATTACCTTGCTCCAGTGCGGTCTATCAGATGGGGGATCTAAAAACTTGTCTGGGCACTTGGAGACAGGCTCTACAGTGTCCAGTTCCTTCAAAGCTTGTTGGGACCAGGTTAATACGTTCATCCCCTGGGAGTCACCAAAGGCATAGATGGGCCAGCACTAAAAGCCTCCAGAAACACAGATTCCTCAGGAGAAGGAGAGTGGGAAGACCAGCCACCCTTATGTATGAGGATTTCAAGAATGTCTCCAAGGTAGACATCATCAGGTGGAGACCGGGGGATCCTTCTACCTTATCAAAATCAGTGTCTTCCGTGAGAGACTCCACAGATGAGTCTATGTGCCTCCTTTAACATGTTTCTCTTCCAAGGGACCTCTTCATTGGGACAGTTATCGGAAGTGGGGGGGAAATCCCTCTGGAAAAAATGTGTGGAGGCTTCTTGGAATTTGCTAACCCTAAGGAGGAGGTATGATGGGCTCAGAGCTCGGACTCAATGAGGGGCGTTGGTTAGGACCCAAGGTAAGAGAGAACGGCTCTCTGTGCAAATAGAAAACCCTTTCTACCACCTGGAAACCTGATGGACTCAGGGAACCCTCTCCCCCTTCTTCGGAGCTGAAGCTACCAAAGATAGGAGGTCAGGGCTGTACCCAGATCCGAGCCTTACAGGGAGAATTGGATCCGAGCTGCCCAAGGCCGAGGATTTGGTGAAAAGGATGGATCTTACAAAGTTACAGCTGAACCCAGCCCCTCAGATCCCACTCCAACCTTTCAGATCAGAGACCCACTCTGGTCAAAGGGAACCACAGCAGGACTGCTCAGGGACACCATCAGAGTCCAAGTGGGAAGCTTCCTTGGATCTGATGCCAAACCTTTCGGGGATCCCGTATCCTGGGAGTCTGAATCCATGGGCTGAATCGATGGAGGAGAAAGAATTGGCTGGGCAGGTGCACTCATGGATCCGAGAATACAGAGAGTTGGCAGGACCCCCATCTGAATCTTAACCCTGAGAAATTTGCGCGTCATCCTGTCCACATCTACCTCTGTCAGACTCCTCAAAGACCTGGACGATGTTGTGGAAGCTTGTCTGGAATGCTTCCTCAGCATCTGGAGCAGTTGTGCAGGTAGGGCCGGACAGAGAGGCTTTAAAACATACTCCAGTATACAACCTCTACTGGACAGATCCAAGAATTTAGGATCCGAGAAGGAGGTGGGCGGTAAAGAAGAGCTCACTGTACGGGCAGAAACATTCAGATCTGAGGGGGCTATGGATCCAAGGATAGCCCAAAGGACTTTGAATGCAAAGAGGTCAGATCCAAAACCTTCCTAAACTAATCTGAAGTTTCCAAGGAATCACTCTCAGATTTTTGAAGAGGTTGTTTCCTGGACTCAGAGGAAACTTGCAATGTTTTGGAGGGGACTTGAGCCCTAGTAGAAGCTGGAAGTAATCTGATTAAAATTAATTTATTACATCTGTCAGAGAGCATCCTAGGGTTGAAAGTGGTGCAAATGGCACATGGAGAATCGAGATGGTCAGCTCCTAGATAGTAAATGCACTTCTTGTGAGCATCAGAGTTAAAGATTTTTATCCCCACAAGATGTGCGCTTGTTGAAACCCGTAGGTTTCTCAAATATTTTAGTTAGAGTGGAACAGTAGACCCTAACAGGGGAAAAGGGTTATACACAAATGAGTGCAACCTGAAGAGAAAAAGAGATAAACGAAATAGTAAACCACACACTTTTTATATATATATATATATATATATATATATATATAGGGGGAGGGAGAAAGGAAATACCTAGAAGCAGGAGAAAATACAGCACAGTACCAAGAGTGGTATGAAGAATAAGAGGGGAAAAAAGCCCTAGCAATAGCTAGATGGAGGAAAAAAAGTTGCTACTAACTGTAACAGTAAAAAGAAGAAACTGTAGTCAAAGAAATTTAAGATAAATTATCCAAAAAAGATATTTCTTCCAGCTCGACAATGATTGTCCGTCTTACCACGATGGAGGTAAATGAGCTCTGAGGAGTTGGGGAGAGAACAGAGCATTATGGGTAGACACTGGAGCTCAAGAATTGGATCTGAAGTATTGTACATATGCAGTAGAGTCGGATCTAAGAATCGGATCCTATACCCATTTGTGAGGAAGAATGAAAAGGACAACATCAGATGAAAAAGTTTATATCCCAAACTATATATCCAGGAAGGAAGATGGAGTGTGGGTGCTGTAACTGCAGCAGAGAGGGATTTGAACATCTGCTGTTACGGTAAGTGCAACTTACACAATTGTACTATGTTCATCATTCACGCTACTGCAGTAACCTTTGACTTTTTATGCTGATTAACAAAGTTTGTTCAACCTGGAAGAAGGAGGAATGTGGATCCAGGAGCCCCTTGAGAATGGTCCTAGCAAAAACAGTCTTAGACCTAGAAAAGAAGTCCAGCTTTGTAAAAGTATATAAAGAGTACCTTGTAGTTGCCTCTAGAATGTGTCTAAAACTCACCCCTTTCTAATATGCCATCAAAGAAAACAAGGATCTATTAGAATGTGCCTTAAATCTGCCTGGAGATGATTTACCATAGTGGGAATAACAAGAAAACATATAGGAAAGAAAAGAAAAGGTATAGTAAGGAATAACCAACTGGAACTATCTGAACTGACAAATGTGGTCATTTTCCAGTCCCATACTAGAAAGTTCACAGCTGTATAGCTTTCCTAAAGTACTTACTTCTGACAAGTTGCAAAAGCATGACATATAGAATCTACTCTCCATGTTATTTAAATTCTGAAACAAATGAGGGACACTGACGGATAGATTCAAGATACACACAAAGTAGTATGGCATATATGGGGGAATGTATTTTTCTCTACAAATAACCCTATAAGCATGGAAAAGCAAAAGGGTTAACCTACCAATGAACAGAAACCCAGATACTCTCTTGTAGATGACAGAGCAATAAACCAGTCTAACAAAAGCAGCCAGAATACGTTTCAATTAGCTTTCTCAGCAAAAGGTAAACATCCCGATTACGTGCTACCTGCGTAACAGAAAAGCCTGCATATCAACAGAAAAGCCTGTTTGTAGAACAGCTTGAGCCAATTCTGAAATGAAGAGGAGGATCCGTGAGCAGATAAGCTGAAATGGTTGACAAATAAAAGGAGTCAACAGATCATAGGACAGTAATTCACACAAATGTTTTACAACCAGTGGTAATAACTGCACACAGGGCACTGGCTATTGGTGAGGTACTGATTAGAAACCCTTCCCTACTGGTTAACAAGATTTGCTAGTAGCAGATTTTCTTGCTTCCTTTAGTACCATCAACACATCCTCAAGAAAAAGGTACCAGAACTGAATCATTCAGGCAGAGTCAGTTGAAATCTTTTGAAAACAGAAGGTATTAACTCTCCGTCTTATGCAAGTAGATCATATGTGTAAGGAAGCTTCTGGTAATTTTCCCTGGTTTATTCCAAAAGAAGGGAAGACCAGTAAGTCGTCACCAAAATTTTTTGGAGAGTCCTTCTGAATCTTCCGAATGACCCTGGATATCAGTGGAAAGGTGAAGATGCACACAGGAAGATTCTCGACCACGGGACTGAAAGTGCATCTGTATTCCAGGCCTGCCTGCAAGGAGTCTTGGGGGAGAATTTACTTATTTGTCTGTTTTGAAAGGAGGTGTGCAGATCTATTTTAGTTGTCCCTCACAACTGAATTCATTCCAGGAAGACCCCCTTATTCGATTTTCATACAAGATCTGTCCTGGTCCTTTGCAGTTTGTGTGCTACTACATTTTGCTCTGAAAAAATGTAACATGCTTGAAAGGTTAAATAATGATGCAGAATTAATTCAAAAGCCATCACAGCCAACCTGCACAGGGGGCTAAGACCTGGTGTCACCCCACCCCCTCCCTTTTATATACCACATCACTGTGTCTTTGTCTTTAACCATCTGCAATGGTTCTGGCGACCACAGGTCTTCAAGAGATTCTAAAACATGGATCACAGCTAACATCTCATTGACATTTATGTGCTTTGGTCTGTCTGAACTGTCCCAAAGGCCTCGCAGCTTTGCCCCTTAAAAACTGCTCCCAAGCAAGAACTGATGTGTCTTACTGGTTCCATCAATGCTGTTCTTTATCTGTTGATAAAGGCCAAAAATGGAATCTGAAAATCCCAGAAGATGAGAATGCTGGATCCACATTTTCCAAAAAATAATTTTCTCATGTATAACCTGGCAAGAAGAATCATGACAATCTCAGAAGCCATGAATTCTAAAATCCTTGGATATTCTCTAGCCAACGCCACAAACTGATTTGAGAAAAACAGAAAAGTTTCTGGATACAAATTTATCTTTTCCTTCACTAGGAATGCCTTTGAAGAGACATACCTAGAAGGCAGTCTAACAGCATAATCCTGTGAGATGGAGTCAGGGTGAATTTTTAAACATTTATAGGGAAGCCCAGATTGGTAACGAGTGAAGAAATCCACGTTAAAGACTCCTGACAACTGCCAAAAGGCTCTACAAATATCAGTAAATCATTTAAATAAGGAAAAATGTGACAATAAGTATCTTTTAGGTCCATCATTACCATAAAACTCAGAAAAGGAATGAATGGTAACAGACACTGAAGGGTCAACAGTTTGAATTTTGGTGCTTTCATAAATGAGTTGGGAAAGGAAAGATTTACAAACTGTCTCCAAGAAAGCTTGTTCTTTGAAACCAAAAACATTCTTGAGTAAAAACCTTTTTACCTTTGGTCTTAAAGGCACTGAGAGTATGACTCCTGTGGTAAAGCATGTGTTGAAGAACCTGAGGAAAAAACTTTGGTTCAGAGGGTAGGGAGCAATTCCCCTAAAGGAAATGTGTGTATCCAGTGACATCAGTAACCCTCTTGACACAGTACCAGTACCCAAGAGTCTGAAACAATCTGTTGCTAAAGGAGAAGGTTGAAAGCCAGTCTACAGGAGAGACAGAGATGTAGGGACAGGAAGGGGGGGGGGGGGGTATTGGCATAGTCATTCTGAAGAAAGTGTGTCCCTTTTTCTGACTGGATCACTTTTTTTGTTCCCCCTCCTGCCATCTCTTTTTTTTTGTTCCCTGGTTTGCCAAAAGATGGCAGGGAATGATATATAAAAAAAAAGAAGCAGAGGGTTTGTATGACTTATAATGGGAGGCTTGCAACATTTTAGTAACTCCATGAATTAATTTGCCACTTTCCCACTATCATCAAACTGTTTGAGAACCTGAGTAGAAGCAGGGTCAGACAAAACCTCCTTATCTGCATTAAAGATTAAAATCTCGGACTTTACCTCATTGGAAAACTTTTGAGTATGAATGCAGGCTTATCTTCTCAAATACATACCCTTCAAAGTGCATTTAGACACATGAAACAGGTTAGAAATTGTAGGATTCAGACAGGAAAAATGTCTGAAGGAAGGCGTGACAGAACAATCCCACAAGCTGTCCACACCTACCAAAAACAGACTAGAAGAAGAATTATGTTATGACATTTGTATAATACTTTACCTACTTATCATCAAGGATAGGGTTGGTATTACTAGGTGTTCTGCTTTTTTTGGGAGAGACTAGGTGCTCAGGTCTAGTGTTATTGTAGCCAGCATTTAACACATCACCCAAGAATGGCATAACAGAAGGAAAGGGCATAGCATGAGGTAAAGTCACATGCAGCATATCATGTCATCTTCTCAGTTTAGGGAGAACATCCACTTGTTCCCAGAAAAATACATCATTCATCCTAGAACTAGACTTAGAAAATGAAAAAGTCTTGAGAGTCAGTCAAAGAAAAAGCTCTGTCTATGCCAGAATCCTCTAACATATATTTTCTTCATGAATGATCTCTGCTCTCCAGAATAGAAAGCTTGCAATAAACTACTGGCTAAGGTAATAAAACCATCCTTACAAACAAAGTATTTGGATGAGCACAGTCTAACCTTCAATTTCTTATTCCATTCCCCGGTCACACTGAGAAGAACCTCCTGGATAAAATCCTAGACAAAAGAAGTTGGTTCTTTCATGCATAGATTGGACACTGGAAAAGCTGCAAAGTATGTGTCTAACTACCCGCCCATGGTGGCAGAAGGGACTGCACTAGAGGAACCTACAAAAACCTACAAAAAACACCAGCGACAGCAGCACTGCCTGAGCCCATGGAGATGGTAAAGACTCCAACTCTGTTTTTTTTTCCCCTCTTTAGGTACAGCAGGAGAAGAAACAGCAGGACCGGTGTAAGAATCAGTGCAGTAGCAATGGAAGAAGCTTGATTGCCTGTAAGTGCTTCTGGAAAGTGTCATTTAGCAGGTAAGTGCTCAGACAAGCATCCATCAGCAGCACACTCACACTTCCCTACAGTCTCTCAATATTCAAAAGTAAAAGCACAAGGTATACACAAAAATTCTGTCAGAATTCCTAAGCTCCTTTCACAAAAAATTCACTGAGGAAAAAACAAGAAATAAACGAAAGATGCCATGAAGTGCACTCAAGACCAGACATAAAATACACTTCACACTGCTTAAATATAACTTCAAACAAAACCTGTCAAGCAGTAAAATAAAGGCAAGCAGTCACGATGTGTACACAAGCACCAAAATGGTCAGTGTTTTAAGTAGATGAAAACATTTCCCAAGCTTTAAATCCTTACACTTCTGTTAAACCATCTCAAAAGCAGTACATTTTTTCTTACAAAACCAGCCACAGTATTCAATAAAAAACCCTGTTCTAAAAATATAAGTTTCTGACAAGGAACTTCTGATATTAACAAAACTGATAGCATTCTTCAGAAAATACAAAATACATTAAAAGTATTTAAAAAGGCAATATTTTCTGATGTCTCCGCCAAAAATGAAGCCTGTAGCCAGTTGCTGTTTCTGAGCACTGTATCAGCTGTTATTCCTTGAGGTTGCATGAAAGTTCTGAAGTAATCCTCACTTAGAATGCTGACTACCCAATCAGTACTAGGAATGAAGATGTCAGGGGAGCCAGAGCTTTATGAAGCTGGCAGGTTGTGAAATCCTGGGCAGGATACAACACAAATAGCCAAAGGCTACTGCAGCACTGAGAATGATAAACATCTCTTGCTTTTCTCTTGCCAGGTGTTACAGGAAAGTGAATCAATTCTGCGTTGGCTAACAGGAAGCTATGAGAATCGTTTTTGGCTTGTCCTCCTGTACTTCTGTCAAAACCACAGGACAAAATGATATGGAAGAAAGCATATATAAACAGACTTGTCCAATCCAAGGAGAAAGTATCTGTCATCCAGGCTTTTGGATTTGTTAGCCTTCAGCAAAACTGTCTTGGCTGTCTATTCAGAGGAAAAGCAAAAAGGTCTGCCTCGGACACACCCCACTTGCTGGCTAGATCTAAGACTGCCTCTCTGTATAGCATTCTTTCATAGGGGAGGGGGGTCGGCATAAGTCCTGCTTAGCTTGTCTGCTACTGCATTCTACTCTGAAGGGATATATGTGGCCTTCAGAGATATTTCTCACTCTACTGCAATGTCCCATTCTTGCACTGTTACTCTGCAAAGTAGGTTGGCGTGGATCTCTTCTTACTTATGTACCACAGCACTGCATTGCTGTCTGGTTATACCTGTAGGATGCTCCACCTGAATGGTTGGGAGAAAGGTTTTGAGTGCTAGAATGAGGAGTCATCATTCATTTGATGATTTTTTTTCTCCTCGTTTTGTGCCCCTAGGTACCCTGGACCTGGTGTTCCCCTATGGGCTTTCCAAGCCAGGTTTGAGGAGTCTGTTTTCAGTGTCATAGTATGCTTTGGTGGTCTGAAGGGCAGTGCATTGTGTAGAACACAATGATTGGTTCACCATGAGATTTCTTTCCTTATACATGATGGCAGGAGTATAGTAATTTCCAAGTGGTGGAGATGTTGGCTCCACCTGGTTCTCAAGTACTGCAGCTTTCTTATATGGAGCAAAGTCAACGGCATTTATCACAATGCATGTGGCCATGTTTCCTAGTAGCCTCAAATGCTCACTTGCTGTGACTTTTGTTTTTTTTAGGAGAATTGGAAAACAAATCTGGGAATATCTCCCATTAGTCCTGAAGCAGGACTAACCCTCCTACCTAGCTATGGGAGAATTGAGATTGGTCTAAAGTCTTTGCAGTACTGTGCTATTGGATTTTTGTAATGCAGGTTACTAATGCTAGTTTTCAGATTTCAGGCATAGTGCTGGTTTTAACACAGCTTCAGTTAAGGAGGATGTTTACAAGAACTGTGAGTGAAATAAAGACTATGGGGAAAAAGAATGTAGATTTTGGTATGATGATGAGATGATGGGTATATACATTTGGATAGTTGATTTATGAGGAATGGGGAGTTGGGTGGAGCTGGGGGTAGGTAGTGGTAGGATAATATGTCTGAAGTAGTTGTATGTGAGGTTAGTATGTTTGTTAAAATAAATGGGAGGTAAATGGTTAGAGTGGTTTGGGGATGTCAATGGCAAGAGTAGAGATCTTAAAAGTAAATGGAATGATATTTTGTCGGTGGTAGCACTGGGCTTTACAGTTATGTATCTAACTTTGGAATAGGTCTTGTGTTAGGAGGTAGCATCCTTTTCTTAATTAGTTCAATTCGGACTCACCCAGTTGTTAAAACACAGCACAACATAAAAGGCATATTACATTAATTTAATACTCTCTGTTACAGATTCACAAAACATACTAAATATTGCAAATAATGTCATAACATTCATAAAAAAATATGCTGCTTTCAATTTCAAATAAGAACTTAATGACAGCCTGTCATTAAGTCCAGGCTTTTCATCAGAATTAAGTTTAATTTGCCATTTTAGCTGGGGGGCTGGTGATAATGGATGTTAATGACTACATTAGCAGGATGTTTGAACTTGTACAGTGATACCTATACAGAAGTCTCCCGTAATGAACTCAACATTGCTTACAGAAATGTTGATTTAACATTGGTTTAGTTGTACTACGGAACCCAACAATTTTTGGGATCCCACAAATTCATAAATCTATCACCAACCCCCCATGCCCAATAGTGGAAGTAAAAGCATCAAAAACATTTAGTATTGCAAAATGTGTGGATTTTAAAGTTAAACGTGCTTGAGAACAGGGCAACATTGCTGAGAGATTCTTGGGACTTTCTTGGGAAAGTTAGACAAGAAATATATGATGATAATTTACTAATGGTAACTATAGATATTTGTGAGTTGTTTTCAGTCATCCCACATGAACATGGGATTGACTGGTTTTGTGACTAAAGTCAAAAACCTAAACATGGACTGTAACACTGTCTCTACTTTGAGGGTGTGCCTCGAACTTGTGTTAGAGAACAACTTTGTGAGCTTTGAAGGGCATTTATTTAAGCAGAGGCAGGGGGTAGCAATGGGTGCATGTTGTGCCCCTGTCTTTGCTAACATAGTGCTAGCCCAGTGGGGAGGATCTTTTTGTCTTTAATTCACCATTTAAAGATTGTTGGGTGCTCTATGGCCGATTTTTACATGATGTGGTGCTATTTTGGAAAGACAGTGAGGATAGGCTGAATTAATTCTTTCAATATATTAATAAAACGACACATTTTCTGTGATTTACCATGTGTATGGACAGAGATGTGCTTCACTATTTGGATGTCACCATTAGAAAGGATTATAAAAAGTTTTTTTCATCACATCTTTATAGGAAGCCTACTTATTCTAATTCCTTGCTGCAGTACAATAGCTGGCACCCTACACATCAAAAGAGAGCCTTGGTTAAAGGCCAGTTTGTAAGATTGGCCAGAATGGTTTCTGTACTGGATGATTTTCCCCAGGAATCTGAGATTCTGGAAGGTATGTTAACTAGAAGGGGGTACCCAAAGGAGATGGTGGTCAGCATAATGAGTGAGGTACAGACGAAAAGGAATGAAGGGGTGTATTATGTGTTGCTGGACAACACCACTGCTGTTAGCAACCTATTAAGTCACTATTTGTCCTTTTCTATGTCATTTAAAACAGACGTTAGCTTTTTTTCATTGTTTACAGGTAAAGAAATATACTTTGGCGAAGGCCAAGTATTAGTCCTTGGTACGTGAAAGCCTAAATTTAAGTTATGTACTCACCATAACTATACATATGTGTTGCCCATTTTCATTCTTCCTCAACTGATGGGTCCCAGCTCTGGCTCATTTACTAAACTCTCAGATCCTAATCTTGAGCTCCTCTCTCTACCGATATCCCAATTACCCTGGGTGGAAAGTTGAGGAAGAATGAAAATGGACAACACAGATGCACAGTTATGGTGAGTACATAACTTAAATGTCTGATGTCATTTTCATTCATTCCTCAACTGATGGGACACAGTCCCCAGCTTTGTGAACCTTGGGTGGCCTTCAAGAAAGGATATTCCAGAGTACATCAGCAGTATGGTTTCATGCCAGGAAAGAGCACTACAGATGCGATGTTTGCTCTGAGAGTGTTGATGGAGAAGTACAGAGAAGGTCAGAAGGAGCTGCATTGTGTTTTTGTAGACTTAGAGAAAGCATATGACAGGGTGCCTAGAGAGGAGTTGTGGCATTGTATGAGGAGTGTCAGAGAAGTATATAAGAGTGGTACAGGATATGTACGAGGGTAGTGTGACAGCGGTGAGGTCTGCTGTGGGAGTGACGGATGAGTTTAAGGTGGAGGTGGGGTTACATCAAGGATCAGCTCTGGGCCCTTTCTTATTTGCAATGGTGATGGACAGGTTGACAGACGAGAACAGACAGGAGTCCCCATGGACTATGATGTTTGCAGATGACACTGTGATCTGTAATGAGAGTAGGGAAAGTACAGTTGTGTACACTTACCATAAATGTAGATGTTGAGTGTTTCACTGTTGCGTCATTACATTTGGGTAATCTGCTGGCAGGTTGCCCTCAGTCGGCCTGATTAACAAAGTCTTGGGTCCTGCGTCGGTTGCTGTCCCTTCTTCCATGACGTCAGGTCGTCAGGGGTATAAAACATGCAGCCGACGCCATTACATCAGTTTTTTTTGCCCCAGATGTCAGGTGCCCTCCAAATGGGGTGCCAAATAATTAATTAATTAAAAAAACACAAAAATATACCTCCAAACAAAAGCAAATACACCAAAAAGGTTTTTAAGCATAGTAAAGGAAAGTAGAGGTATAGTAAGAGAAAAACAGGGGGTTGGAGGGAGGGTAACCAGGACTGCATCAGTGAATACACTCGAACATCTACATTTATGGTAAGTGTACACAACTGTACTATGTTCTTTGTGTTTCACTGCTGCAGTCATTACATTTGGGTATATTCCCAAAGCTATGGTTGGGAGGATGGATACATACAGCATTAGGACCAGCTATAAGGCCCTGCAGGACAGCAGTGGCAAAGCCAGCTCTGGATTTAGAGAAGAAAGGTAAATGGTAATGTTTGGTGACTGTATGAACTGAGCTCCAGGTAGCAGCTTCTAGAATGTCTCTGGTAGGAACACCTCTGAGAAAGGCTGTAGAAGTAGATGCTGCCCTGGTGGAATGAGATCTGATCCCCTGGGGGATAGTTTTACCATGGTGCATATAGCAGAAACGAGTACAATGGCTTATCCATTTGGAAATAGTCTGCTTTGAAATAGCCTTTCCCTCTGCCCCTGCAGCAAATGCCACCAGTAGTAATTCAGATTTTCTTAGAGATTTTGTCCTGTTTAAGTAAAATCTAAGTTGTCTGTGTACATCCAATGAATGCAGAATCCGCTCCCCCTTGTTCTGTGGATTGGGAAAGAAAGTTGGCAAATGAATGGTCTGATTAAGAGCCACACTGGATACCACCTTAGGCATGAAGGATGGATTGGTCCTGAGAGGCACCCTGTCCGCATGAAAAATAATGAAAGGCTCCACTGCCATAAGAGCCTGTAATTCGGAAATCCTTCTAGCTGAAGTGACTGCTAAAAGAAAAGCTGTTTTCCAGGAGAGAAATTTTTAATCTGCAGTAGCAGCTGGCTCGAAAGGAGGGAGAGTGAGTTATATTCCAATACAAAATTGAGGTCCCAGGCAGGGGTTGGAGCTCTCCTGGGTGGTCTTAAGTTTTTGGCCCCTCTGAGATATTGCTTTAGCAGAGGATGAGAGAAGAGGGAAGGTTCTGTGTTGTAATGAGCTGAAATGGCTGAGGCATGGATTTTTATGGAAGAAAAGGACAGGCCCTTGTGAAGCATCACAGTTAAATATTGTAAAATCTGAGGAATATTGGGCATTGCTGTGTTTATTCCTTGTGATTGATTCCAGGCACAGAATCTTTTCCATTTGTCAGCATAAGATGTTCTACTACTAGGCCTTCTTGCCTCCAAAATGACCTCCATCACAGGTTTGCTGATGGATGCTAAAGGTGAATTTAGGTAATTAGCCACGCTGCAAGATTCAAAGTTTGGAGCTGAGTGTGCAGAATTTGGTTGTTTTGCTGAGACAGTAAGTAAGGTGTCTGAGGCAGGTGCCACAGTGGAAGGTGTGACACATTGCGCAGGAGTGGGTACAAGTGTTGGCAAGGCCAGTCTGGAGCAATCAAAATCATTTTTGGTTTGTCCTGTCTGACTTTTAGTAGAACTTTGGAGAACAGAGGCAGAGGGGGGAAAAGCATAGACTGGTAGGGCATCCACTTTCCAGGCTTTTTTGTGATGAGTTCTTGTGAAGAATTTGCCCAACTGATAGTTCTGGGGTGAGGCAAAAAGATCTATGTCTGGACTCCCCCCATTTGGGTGTCAACATGTTGAAAATCCGTGGTTCCAGTTTCCATTCGTGTGGGTCCATGAGATTTCTACTTAGTTCTTCTGCCAGAGTATTCAGCTTTCCTGGCAGGAATTGAGCTTGTACTTGTATTTGGTAGGTCAAGGCCCTGTTCCACAATGCCATGGCTAGTCTGCAAAGGGGGTAGGAGTGTGTACCCCCCTGCTTGTTTATGTACCACATAACTGTGGTGTTGTCTGTCTTTATTATTAATTGTCCTTGATGAAGGTAGTCCTTGAAGTTTGTCAGTGCATTCTGTACAGCTAGCATCTCTTTTTGATTGATATGAAGGTGCATTTGAATTGGGCTCCATTTGCCCTGAATGCACTTTCCTGACAGATGAGCCCCCCCAAGCATAGTCTGATGCTTCTGTAGTTAGGGTTTGGGTAGCAGGGGGTGGAGTGAATGGCAGTCCCTTGTTTTGGTGGCAGGCCTCTGCCCACCATAGGAACTCTAGTTGCAGGCAAGGTATGATAGGAATCATTGTTTCCAGGCTGTGACAATGTTGATTCCATAAACCTTTTAAGTACCACTGAAGTTTCCTCATATGCAGTCTTGCATATGGAATTAGAAGAAAGCAGGAGGCCATGAACCCCAAGGCTTGCAGAATTTGACTTGCAGATAGCAGGGTTTTTGTGGCCACCTGTTTGAAGTAAGTTACCAAATGAATTTGCTTTTCTGGCGTAAGGTAAGCCATCTGGGCAGTTGTATTCAAGCTTGCACACAGGAATGTAATTTTTTGAGAGGGTACCAGTTGTGATTTCTTTTCGTTTATGGTGTACCCTAGACAAGTTAGAACCCTTTTTACAAACGCCAGATGTTTTAGAAGAATGTCCTTGTTTTCTGCCTAAATTAGACAATCGTCCAGGTATAGATATATTTGAATATTTCTTTGCCTGCAAAATGCAATTACTGGAGCCAGACACTTTGTGAAGACCCTGGGTGCAGTAGATAAGCCAAAGGGCAGTGCAGAGAACTGCTAATGCAAGTAGCCTGCTTTGAAGCGGAGGTAACTTCTGCAAGATTTCCTGAA
The DNA here is from genome assembly GCF_019279795.1 of Protopterus annectens. Taxonomy (NCBI): domain Eukaryota; kingdom Metazoa; phylum Chordata; order Ceratodontiformes; family Protopteridae; genus Protopterus; species Protopterus annectens. The sequence continues at coordinate 770,563,582 of NC_056726.1, read as the reverse complement.
TGGGATATGCAGGTAAGCCTCCTTTAAGTCTAGAGTTACCAACCAGGCATCTTAGCCTAGCATAGGAAGTAACTGTTGAAGAGTCAGCATCTTGAATTTTGGAATGTCCAGAAATGTGTTTAGCGTAGGTAAGTCCAGAATTGGACGCCATGATCTGTCTTTTCTGGGTACCAAGAAAAGTCTGGAATAGAAACCTTGTCCCTTTTCCTCTTCTGGTACTGGTTGAATAGCCCCCATGTTCATGAGGGACAGTACTTGTTTTTGGGCCTCTGTCCACTGATTTGGGGGCAGGTCTGGCCATCCGTTTGGGATTGGCAACGTGTGGAAATGAAATCTGTATCCCTGGGATGCTATATTTAAAACCCATTTGTCCTGAGTTATAAGTTGCCAGTTTCTTGCATGAAGTGCCAGTTTTCCCCCCAAAGGGGCGGCTAAAAGGTAAGTGTAAAGGAAAGTCATTGAGGCTGTTTATCATAGGGAGGTGCCTTGTTGTTTCCAGATTTGGAGGAGGAGGCACACCATTGTTTTGTTCTAAAAGTCCCTTGTGACTGAAACCTGGAGCCTTTGGAATGTCTGGGTTTGACTTGAATGGCTCTCGAAGGAACTGGAAAGGACCAGTTCTTAGTAGGCCAGTGCCTACTAAATCTTGGAGGTTGCACTTGTAAGAAATATTTCAGAGTTTGCATAGATTTAGCTTTATCTTCCATCTTTTTTAAAACTTCTTCAGCCTTATTATCAAAGAGACGGTCCTGCTGTAAAGGAGCATCCAACAATTTAGCTTTAACATGATCAGGCAGAGTTTGCTCCATGAGTCAAGCATGCCTTCTTAGCACAGACCCAGTTACAGCAGCCCTGCAAGAGGCCTCTCCAAAGAAACAAAACCACATTGCAAAGTATGTTTTCCAACTTGTTCAGCTGAATGCAATAAATCCTGTAAATCTTTATTTTCCACACAGTCAGAAATTAACATAATTTTCTGTTTAAACAGTCCCATGATATGCTGTTGATATTTAAGCATATGAAATTGACAGTTTAAAGCCCTGATTGCCAAGGCTGCAGAAGTGTAAACCTTCTTACCCCATCAATCCAGCGCCCTGGAATCTCTATCAGAAGGGGTAGGATTTTTAGCAGTAGAGGCCTTGGGACTCTGAGAAATGGTTTCAGGATATGCAATAGGATTTTTGAAGAGGAATTTGTGGGAGTCAGGAACCCTGTAGTATCTGTCTGGTTTACAAGGAGCCGGAGGCAGAGAATCAGGAGCCATACTAGATTCTGAAAAAACATCAACAACAATGTCTATAACAGGAGGAACAGTCAAAGGCCTATGCTGAAAAAGAAGAAGAAAATCCCCAAGTCTCTTTTTAGATTCAGAGAAATCCTGACTTTCTCAGTGGAAATGTTTCCTTAAGGTATGTAAAGTTTCCCCAAAAGAAAAATCCTCAGGGGGAGAAGCAGAAGGAATGGAATCTTCTGCATCAGAGTCCTCATAAGTAGGTCTAGACAAATCCTGTTCATTAGAAGTCAGAAGAAATAGAATCCTGTTCAGAAGATTCATAATCAATGTCTTGCCTAGGCCTCTTAGAAGGGGGGGGGGGGGTTGGCTACCCCTGATCAGAGTAATTAAATCTTCAGCCATTTTGATCATTTGTTTTTTAGGCATAGGGGCCTGCATATGTGGCCCAGGCGTCGGTTTTTTTAGACACAGATTAGATTTTGGCCTTAGTTTTGAAGTTGGCGCCGGTCTAATATACAAATCTGTAGGCCTGAAAACACCCTCAGAAGCCAGTACTTGCACAGGGGCTCCGAACCCATCTAAGGTAGAGACATCCGCGGGTTCCATAATTGAAGCATCTCGTGGCATACAGGCCTCCGAATGGGTCTCAGTAGAGGCCTGCGAATCAGAAGTAGCGGGTATCAGGGGCTGCGAAAACGCCTCACTGAGTACCGGCGAACTGGCGACTGGCTTAGGAGAAGCGCTATTGTCAGTTTTGGACCTCGACAGCCTGTCTCTGTCTTTTTCTGTGCATTTTTTAGGTATTACTGTAGTCGGATTGTTAACCGACAACATTTCTGGATAATTAAAGCATGAGAAAAAATATTTAGAAGCAAAAATATATTGACGTTTAATAGTGCGTTGATTAAATTTAGCATAAAACCGACAGCAAGGTACGTTGTGGTCAGGGCCTAGGCAAAGAATACAGTACAAATGAAAATCCTGTATTTGCTTCCCACAAGTAATGCAATTATTAACTTTTACTGACATCGGTAAGGAGCAAGAAAAAGTTTCCCCAACGGGGTACTTAACTTTTTAGTTGAAGACTTCAGTTCTGAAACTCGAAAATGAAAATTTCAGGAGTCGGCCGACTGGCACTTGCGAACTGCTTCTGCTTCGGGCACCGTGCAGCAAGAAAGAGTGATATAATGGCGTCGGCTGCATGTTTTATACCCCTGTTGACCTGACGTCATGGAAGAAGGGACAGCAACTGACGCAGGCCCCAAGACTTTGTTAATCAGGCCAACTGAGGGCAACCTGCCAGCAGATTACCCAAATGTAATGACTGCAACAGTGAAACACGAAGAACATCAGGTGGAGGAGACCCTGGAGAGATCGAGATATGCTCTAGAGAGAAGAGGAATGAAGGTCAGCAGGTCTAAGACAGAATATATGTGTGTGAATGAGAGGGAGAATAGAGGAATGGTGAGAATGCAAGGAGCAGTGGTCGTGAAGGTGGATGATTTTAAATACTTAGGATCAATAGTTCAGAGTAATGGTGAGTGTGGAATAGAGGTGAAGAAGAGAGTACGGGCAGGATGGAGTGGGTGGAGAAGAGTGTCAGGAGTGCTTTGTGACAGACGAGTAACAGTAAGAGTGAAAGGGAAGGTCTACAAGAGGGAAGTGAGACCAGCTATGTTATATGGGTTGGAGACAGTGGCATTGACAAAAAGGCAGGAGTTAGAGATGGATGTGGCAGAGTTAAAGATGTTAAGATTTGCAATGGGTGTGACGAGGGTGGACAGGATTAGGAATAAGTATATTAGAGGGTCAGCCCAGCTTGGAAGGTTTGGAGACAAAGCCAGAGAGGCAAGATTACATTGGTTTGGACATGTGCTGAGGAGGGATGCTGAGTATATTGGGAAAAAGATGCTAAGGAAGAAGCTACCAGGTAACAGGAAAAGAGGAAGGCCTATGATCCGATTTATGGATATGGTGAGAGAGGACATGCAGGTGGTTGGTGTGACAGAGCAAGATGCAGGGGACAGGAAGAAATGGAAACAGATGATCCGCTGTGGCGACCCCAAATGGGAACAGCCAAAAGATGATGATGATGCAGAACCAAAGGCAGCCCTGCTTCTGTAAGTCAAATCCAATTTGTAATGAGCAACAAAGGTATGAGCATTGGACCAAGTAGCTACAGCACAAATGTCATCGATTGAAGTCCTTGACCAGGAAGTGGATGAAGTGACCATGGACCTGGTGGACTGTGCTTTAGGAGGTATGGGTATGGACAAACCTTGTTGACTGAAAAGAAAGGATATGCAGTCTGTCAGCCATCTGGCCAAGGTAAATTTAGAAACTAGTTTACCCAATTTGTTGGGAGAGAATGAGAAAATTTGTCTGTGCTTCCGTAATCTTTTGTTCTAGGGAGATAAAAACGGAGCTGTCTGTACATCCAAGACATGAAGCATGCATTCGCTTTTATTAGCGAAGCTAGGAAAGAAAACAAGCAAATTAATGACTTGGTTGATATTCACCTCTAAGACTACTTCAAGTAAGAAGGATGGATTGGTTCATAAGGTAACTATCTTTGTGGAAGATCAATATGGAGATTTGGACGAGAGGACCTGCAGCTTACATACTTATCTTGCAGATTAATAGCCACTAGAAAAGCAGTTTTCCAAGAAAAAAAATTAAGTCAGATCTAGCCAATGGTTCTAAAGGACTCCAAGTCAAATCTTGCAGCACAACTGTTAAATCTCAGGGTGGAGGGGCCTAAGCGTATCTTTAAGGAAAGCCTTCAACAATTTTGATGAAGCTAAAACGGCAGCATTATCACATGAATGAAAATTAGATTTTGCTGCCAATTGCTCTTTGATAGTATAGAAACTATCCCCTTCTTGAAAAATACATGCTAAAAACTCCAAGACAGCAGAAATAGGAGCAGTGAAGGGGTCTAACTTTCTCAGGAGAGTCCAAACGGGGAATATCTTCTATTTACTCTTGTAGATCTTTCTAATAGAGACATTCTGAGATGATGATATCTGTCGGACCAGGGAGGAAAGCCTGGGTTGTCTAACCATCAGTGGAATTGGAGACCAAGTGGTCATCTTGAGGCCTCCAATATCTGGGTGATCCATCCCCATGGGATGAGACAGAAGGTCGGGAATGGGGTCCAGTATCCAGGGTGGATATAGATGGTGAGAAGAAAGAAAACAGAACCACTCTTGACTAGGCCAAAAGGGGGCAATGAGGATGACTGCGTACTTCAACCAAGGTGCCTTCTCTAAGAATTTGGGAATTAAAGGTACGGGGGATAAGCATAAAGGAGACCAGAGGGCCAAATGTGGACTACAGCATCTCTCTAACTCCCTCAGAGGAGGGAACAGGGCAAAGAACCTGTTGTACTTGTTGCTGTGGGGAGATATAAACAGGTCATAGCAAGTTAACCCCATAAAATCCTCTCAGCTACTAATGGAGATACCACTTGTGAGGCATGAGAATGGACCTGCTGAGTTTGTCCACTAGTATGGTGGACTTCCTCGGATGTACATTGCCATAAGAAAGTGGTTGGAGGAGCTCACCCACTGCCACACTCTCAGTGCCTCTTCACAAAGGGGATAAGATCAGGTCCCCCCCCCCCCCGTTTGTTGATGCACCAAACCACAGACATGCTGTTGGTTTGAATTGCAATCTTCCTGAGAGAAAGGACATTCTGAAGGGCCTGCAATGCTAGGAGGACCACTCTCATCTCTAGGAAACTGATCTGTGAACTAGTCTCTTGAGAACCATATGCCTTGGGCCGTCCTTCCCAAGAAATGCCCCCCCACCCCCACCCAATGGGAGACATCTGTGGTTACCGTGGCTAATGGGGGTGGAAAGACAAAAGGACAGCCTTGACAGACTTTGCCCAACTGCATCCATCAAAGCAGGTGGTCTTTGCATAGAGTGAGTTTGACTGGTGAAGACAAGGGATGGCGAAGATCTGACCACTGAACAGCGACAGCCCATTGAGGAACGCACATATAAAAGTGAGCCACAGGAAGGTACAGTTGTATAAAACCTTACCATAATGGTCGATGTCCTTCTCTTCACTGTTGCAGTATTCCTATGCCAAGGGCGGCCTGACATCTGGTCAGTATACCAAAGCCTTTAGGTTGCTAAGGGTACACCATACGTCACACACACACTTGTTTTGTGCAGTGTACAGCGTAAAGGTGACATCTAGGCACACCATCCTCAGAAGTGAGATCCCCAGTAGGAACGTCAGTCCAAGGAGTAGAGAGGTAACAAGTACATCTAGAAGGGAAAAGAACCAGGGGGAGGAGGAAGTGAATGAATACTGCAACAGTAAAGATAAGGACATCTACCATTATGGTAAGATTTTACATAACTGTATTATGTCCTTCCATTTCACTGTTGCAGTATTCCTTACAACAGGGAAAGTGCAAAAGCTCAGAAAAAAGAAAAGGAGGAAGAAGGACCAACAGTGCCTTCTAGGAACCCTTGAAGAATGGCCCTAGCAAAACCAGCTCTAGCCCTGGATATCACATCTAACTTAAAGTGTTTGGTAAATGTATATACAGAAATCCAAGTAGCTGCCTCAAGAATAGAGTTAGTATCTAAACCCTTAACTCATTCACTCCAGTGGAGCTCAGGAAGTTTGCACTGTAACTTCTAATGGGCAGAGCCTAAGCCTTTTGACAGAATCAAATTATGTCCCCGTATTTCAAACAAATGTTCATACTTCTGGAACATTATGAAAGAAGTATAAATGGCAAACTCTTCAGCACAAATTATTTTTATAGTGGTAATATTCTTTAGGTTGTAGGTCTTACAAGTCACAGTAAACACAGTAACTATAACATTTACAGTATTTTATAAACAACTTACAATATCTCAGCATCTGTGTTACTTGGTTGTTGAGATGTTTAGAAAAAATGTGAAAATTATATATATAAATTAATATCCTACAAGTAACAGTTAATATCTATTTACCTTCACTAGACAGAGGTCAAATATTAATGCAGTTGAGTTTGACACTGAGTAAGCTTTAAGATGAAGTCTTTTAAAACCTTGTACATAACATGGTTTTGGAATTACTGATGCAAATACGAACAAGCAATATTTCACGCCTAGAGGTGTCAGTAGGAGTTAACTGCAGATGCACTTGGAGGCATCACTTGGATGTAATGAGTTAAAAAAAAGCAACAGAAGAAGCCACAACCGTAGTAGAATGACCCTTAACAATGGCTCTTGCCATGAAAAGAATAACAAAAATAAATGGCTTTAGAGATCCATGACGAAACAGCTTGCTTGGAAACAACCAGTTTTAAAGATCTAGAATGAAATGAAACAAAAAGATGATCAGATTTGTGAAAAGCTTTGGTCTTATCTAAATAAAATATGCGTTGTCTATGTACATGCAAAGTGTGCAAGACCTTCTCACTAGCAGATTGTGGAGAAGGGAAAAAAGTGAGCAAATGAATAAACTGGTTAAGAGACAACTCATTCATCACTTTGTACATAAAAGAAGGATTAGTACGAAGGGATACCCTCTCCTTATGGAAAACTAAAAAAAAAAAGGAGGAACAGCCATAATGGCTTTTGGCTCAAACATCCATCTGGCAGAAGTAAGGGCCAACAGAAGAACAGTTTTCCAAGAACAATGCTGCAAGGAAGCTGAAGCCGCAGGCTAAAAGGAGCCTGGGTCAATTTCTCCAAAGCAAAATTAAGGTCCCAGGAAAGCGGGACAGGCTTCCTGGGAGGTCTGATATGAAAGCTGCCTTTAAGAAACTGTTTAGCCTCAAATCTATAGGCTAAAGGGGGTGCTAAAAACAGACAGGCAGAAATAGCTGACAAGTGGGCCTTAACAGAAGAATATGCCAACCCAGCACTGAGCAGTTCACACAGATAAGACAGAACCAAAGGAACATCCAGTGAAAGTGGATCCAGGTTATGAGAAAGACACCAAACAGAAAACCTATTCTATTTGGATAAGTAGGATTTCCTACTAGTGGGTTTTCTGGCCTCCTGGAGGGCACTAAGCACATCCTCAGAAAAAAAGGTTTACCTTTAGAAAGGCGATTTACACTTGGGCGAACAGCAATTGTTTGAAAGGCTGTTTGCAAATGCCGAATGAAAAAAGGTTTGAATGTGCAATGAGCGAATGCACAGTTACATTTGGTCATTGCACATTCGACATTGTGGGTCAGATCGCACTATAGTGGGGTTTGGAAAATGGTCCCTTTCTCCACTGTAGTGCGATCTCGGAGTTAGAATATTAAAGTGAGGGGGTGTGGGGGGTGCAGCCCTCCACATGGGGATTGCAGGGGGGCTTGCCCCCTGCTTTACACTTCTTTTTTTTCATTCGACATTAATGTTCGAAAAACAGCAAATCTGCTTTTCGATTTGCTGTTTTTCGAACATTAAGGACTATTGCCGTTTTCACTTTCGTGGTTACGAGTCGCTCATATGAGCATTCGTACCACTGTGATTCTGCTTAGGTAAACCCAGAAAAAAAGGTGTCTATATGGAATCAAAATCCTATCACCCACAGTGTCAGTTGAAGAGTGGACAGGTGGGGATGGATGAGAGATGCCTCGTCTTGTGAGAGTAGGTCCATCCTGTGAGGTAACTTGTGATGATTACCCTTGCCTAAATGCAGTAGAGGGCCAAAATACAGTCACCAGCAAGGTTTTTGGAATATCCTGCTTTATCTTGATGACCAGGACTTTTGGAATGAGAGGAAGGGGGTGGAAGGCATAAGGAAACATCCCCTTCCAGGAAAAAGAGAGGGTTGTCCACCTTCCAGGCCACAGGACATGGGGCTCTGGCACAAAAAAAATAGGAAGTTGTCTGTTCAGGGGGGAAGCAAAAAGATCTACTTGAGGAGTACCCCACTGGTGGGCAAGGTCCAGGAACACAAGCCCTGTGAAGCATCCACTTATGGGAATGTGATTTGGGCCTGCTCAGAGAGTCTGCCACAATGGTCTGACCTGAGGGAAATGTAAACTGCTGAAGCATCACTTGATACCGGATAGCTAGCTCTCACACTTGAAGTGCTAACCTGCAAAGGAAATAAGGTCTTGTTCCCGCTTGCTTGTTGACACACCACATGTCTATGGTATTGTCTTGTAAGTACCTTGAGGAGCCCCGGAGTGAAAAGGGGATGAAATGCTTGAAGATCCAACAGAAGAGAACTTCTCTCTGACACTGATGTGGCCTTTCTTTTGCTGAAGTGACTAGAGGCTCTGCACCTTTGGAGAGCCAAAGGAAGCTCCCATCCCATGTCTCAAGCATCTGTGAACAACCCCTGAGGGGAGTGGAGGTTGAAAAGGAAGCTCTAGATTGAGTGACAACTGCCAAATCCACCACTGAAATTCCAGGTTGAGGCATAGAAGAAGAGGGACTATAAAATTTGGAGGACAGGAGTGCTGAAGCCAAACTAACTTTACAAACCACTGAAGCTTTCTCATGTGGAGATTCACTAGAGGGAGCATGGGAAAGGTGCAGGCCATGAAACCCAGAGCTCTCAGAAATTCCCTGGCTGTAATTGAGGCCTGAGAAAGAAGGGACTGAAAGAAGGCAATGAGAGTTAAGGCCTTGGGAGGAGGCAAGGATGCCAGCATTGTAACAGTGTGGTTCCTGCAACCCAGAAAAACCTGATCCTGTGAAGGAGTCAGGAAGGACTTTTGGAAACTGCTAGTGAACCACAGACTTTGGAGGAGAGAAATGGCAAAGTGAAGACACTGCAGTAGAATCTCTGGAGACGAGGCCTGAAAAGGTAGGTTGTCTAGGTAGTGAAAGACCTATGACTCCCTTAGCCTGCAAAAAAAGCAATCACAGGAGCAAGGCATTAGGTGAATACCCTTGGGGCAGTAAAGAGGCCAAAGAAAAGAACTGAAAATGCCAGGAGGGAACAGAGAAATGTAAAAACTTCCTGAAGAGGGGGTGAATAAGGATATGAAGATAAGCATCCTTGAGGCTCACAGAAACAAGAAAAACCTGAAGAAGCAGCAGAGAAAAAAGTCTGAAGGGACAACAACTGAAAGGAAAGGACCTTCAAACAGGTGTTTAGGTAAGAGAGATCCAGAATGGGTCTCCAAGTCCCCTCTTTCCTGGGGACCAAGAACATTCTAAAATAAAGCCCCTCCCCCCTTTGAGGAAACTGGAACTTCTTAAATAGTTCCCTGCGTCAAGACATCCTGAAGCACCTCTGGAAAAAGGGCTAACTGTTCCTGAGGGGGCTGAGGAATGCCCATGTAAGGGAGAAGAGATTTCCAGCCCATACAGTACCCTTGGCAAATTATAGAAAAAAACAGGAATCTTGACTAATATTTAACCAAACAGGAAGAGATAGGGAAAAATGAAGAGAAAGAGGAATGTGGCTGAGAAGAACAGGATAGTCAGACAGCACCTGGTTTGTCAGGACAAGGAGATTTCTGAGCTACACGAGTCCGGGTAGCCTTAGCAGGAGGATCCCTTCTACCACCCTTACTTCTGGGCGGAGGGCGAGACTGCCTACGAACAAAGGCAGGCTTACTGGGGTAATTCCTTTGGAATTTAGGTACAGAAGAAACAAAACTATGTTTTAGATCCTGTAAGGCCTTAACCTTTTCCTGTAGAGACTGAAACAATTCTGCAGCAGCACCACCAAACAAATACTTATTATTGAGAGAAGCATCCATTAGGAAAAGGTTGAAGCCAAAGCCACAAATATTTCGTCAGCACAGAACCAAAAGCAGCAGCCTTAGAAGAAGCATCTGCTGCATAACAACTGCATTTAATAGAATGGCGAGCTGCCTAGGAAGAAGTCTCTAACAAGGAGAGAGCAGACGTCTTCCCCTCAGAGTCAGGAAGGTCAGAAATGGCCTGAGACAGAAAAGCCAAAATATATCTTGTTATATGGGTCTGATAATTTACAGCCCTAAAAGCAAGGGTAGCCAAGGTATCTTCCTACCCAGTGTTTCCATAGTTCTGCTGTCTTTATCAGAAGGAAGCAACTTTGCAGAAGGCAGTAACTTTGACGTTTTGTCAGATGCAACAGACACCACAGAATGGTCAGCAGAGAGGCACTTATAGAGGAACTTGAAATCATCAGGCACCTTATAAAACCTATAACGCTTTTTGAGAGCAGGAGGTTGGGAATCAGGAGCAGTAGAAAGGGCATCCAAACAAGGAAGCCAGAACAGGAGGAACAGCCAAAGGCCTAGGAGAGTCCATTTGCAGAAGCTTGTAATACCTGTTCTGAACCTCAGACACATGGGCACAATCCCATTTGAAAAATTCCATCATTCTGGAAATTGTGTCCCCAGAGGAAGAGGATCATAGGAGGTTACTAGGCTATTGGCTCTGAGGCCCCTATAAGCCTAGCCAAAAGTTTAGCCCATGCTTAGACAAATCAGCACCTGATGCCCCTGTCCAGCAGGGACACAGGTGGAATCCCAGGTTTTTATTTTCTGTCTCCCATCCAGTTATCCAGGTTGCACTTAAAAATGGATAAAGAGGCACTCCGCTTGATGTGGAGAGGGAGTCTATTCCATTGATGGGGGAGTCTCTGGGACACAAATCTATCCCACCAAGAAGTCTTGGTGATGTCACAGACCAGGTTGAGGCCACGCATGCGGGTTACTTGAGTGGAGCTTGACTTGCGGATATGCAGCAGTCCCATCAAGGTGGGGTCCGTGATCGCCTTGTATGTCAGACAGAGGTCACCTCTGAGGAGTCTGTATGAAACTGAGTAGAGCGATAGAGTTTTTAGCCTATCTGTGTATGGTAGATGTTTAAGACCCTGGATTCTCCTGGTGAGGAATTTATGTGGTCTGTCCAGTTGCGGCATGCGCTTTGTGAGGTACATGCCGAAAGGGGCATTGTTCATAGGTTCATAGGCCAGTACTAGGCTAACTGCCCTTGCGAGCCATTTTAAGCCTAGCCAGTTATCCCCTGTGAGATTCAAACCCTGTACCTTGTGTTTGTAAGGCAAGCACCTTAACCATTAGGCCACCCTCCCAACCCCATTTGTGCTCCATAATGGCCTTATAAGGGAAGAATAAAGGGATGTTATGACCTCCTTTGTCCCTGGATGAGATACCCTTACGTATGAGGTGGGCCATGTAGAAGGCTTTCCGTATAATGGAAGCAACATGATGGTCAAAAGTCAGGTTGCTATCAACCTGGGTGCCCACATCCCTCACGACCAACTGAGTGCTTAGGACGTTATTAATGTGATAATCTGTGGGGACGTCACTCTCTCCAAAGGGGATGACGACAAATTTTTTAGTGTTCAGCTTGAGGCCATGTTTCTGGCACCAGTCATTTGTCTGAGTGAGACCCTCTTGGAGGATGTTCACATCACTAGGGGGAACTGATGACAGCACCCACCTTGCAGTCATCTGCAAACTTGGTCAGCCATAGCCCACTGGTTTTGGCCTGTAGAGGCCCCAAGACCGAATCCTGGGATGCGCTACTTGTTATGGGTCTACTACTTGAGGTGGCCTACTTTGACTACGTGAGTTCTATCAGTGAGCCAGTTGGCTACCCATCTGGTAACATATGAATTGATGCCTAGTTGATAGAGTTTATCTATTATGCCCGAGTGGGGAATAGGATCAAAGGCTTTGGCCTGGTCAAGGAAGGCGGTGTGCATGGTCTTCTCCTCTTCCATGGCTTTGGAGACTGTCTGAAAGAAGTCAACCAAATTTAGCAGACATGACCTCCCCTTAACAAAGCCAAACTGTGTGGGATCAAGTGTTTGGAGGTTGCCAATGTCCATGTAAATGAATAACATGATAATTCATTCCATGGCCTTGCAGATCAGGCTAGTTAGGCTGATGGGTCTATAATTTCCTGGATTGGTGGATGCTCCACCTTTGTGTAAAGGGATGAAAGTGGCTGTCCTCCACTCAGCTGGGATGAAGCCACTACTCAGGCTTTCGTTGAATAGGGTGCCTAATGGTGCTGCAACTTCCTGCCTGAGTTCATGTAGGATGCTGCCTAGGATGTTTTCGGGTCCCATGGAGGCTGTATTTTTTGCCTTTGAGAGAGCAGTGATGACCTGTTCCCTAGATATAAGGGGAAGGGGGCAGGTAATGGGGATGTCATGATTTACTGATGGTGACAGAGGGGTAAAGTTTTCACTGAATTTGTTAGCCAGCAAGTTTGTTACATCTATGGCATTTATATATGTGGTGTCCATGGAACCAGTTCTGAACAGATCTGGGTGCTTCCTTTGAAGTTGCGGACCTATGTGAAGAAGGCCTTATGATCGTCTTTAGTAGATGTGGCCAATTGGGACTCAAAGATTGCTTTGGAGGATTTCACTAGTGCTCTTATTTGCTTGTTCAGGCTAAGGAAACATTGTTTCCAATTGGGCATCTGCTCCTTCTTGGTCTTGGACAGCAATTTTTTCCTTTTGTTATAGAGTTTATTTATTGCAGATGTCCACCAGACAGGTTTACTCTTCCTTGCAGAGGATGATTTAGTCCTGTCATTTATTCCTGATTCTCCATGCATCTATATAAATGCTAGTATAGTGCTTTGGTGTAGCTTTGGATATTGGTGTCAGTTCCTACAGGGGGGTGGGGGGGGGCTATGAAGTTGTTTATACCATCCCTCAGGAGGCTGTAATCAGCTTTGGAGAAGTTTTTATGTCTGATCTTAGCTAGAGAGGGGGTTAGGAGAGATGGTGACTTCGAATGTAACCACTCTGTGGTTGAATCTTACCAGGGAGGATGATACTATAGGGATGCTGCAGTGGTTACTCATGTTGGTTAATACCAAGTCCAAGATATTATCACATCTTGCGGGTGTATCAACTAGCCGTTCCAAGGCATTTGCATTGACAAAATCAAGGAATCTCTGGGCATTTGTGTTCTGGTATGAGTAGTTCTTCCAATCTATGTTTGGGATGTTAAAGTCATCCAGGATCAGGGTAAAGGGTTGAATCTTGATAGATTCAAACAGGTCCAAATAGGCAGATTGGGCATCTTGAGTCAGATTTGGGGGCCGGCAGCTAGCTATGATTTAAATAGGGGTCTTTGTCAATGGTTAACTGCACCTGGAGTGTCTCCTGTGCATCATACTGTTTGACCAGCCTGGAGATGTGTATGTCTTTAATGTATATTGAAACTCCACCTCCTTTGGCTTTACTGCCCACAGTTTGGGGTCTGAATGTGTGATAGGATGAATAACCAGGGTAAGGCTGGGTTGCTCTCTGCAGCCTTGAACCAGGTTTCTGTGACTGTACAGATGTCAGCATTTTCCAGGGTTAGGAATGCTTGCAATGCGTGCATTTTCATGTTTAGACTCCTAGCATTTAGCAGCATGATCTTTAATTTGTGTTTTGTTTAAATTTTTATGTTGGTAGTTTTAACCTCATTACTTTTCATAAAAAAGGCACTATTGGGGAGGCAAGAGCCTTGGTCAGAAGCCAGAAGCCCAGGTGAGACAGATGCAGGCCATCTCTGGCAAAGCTTCATGGTCTGTCGAGCATAGCTTTCCAGGCTGTCAGGTATGGGATCCCCCTGGAATGATACCAGAAACTAAGCCAATTGTTAAAGTCAATAATTTTCTGTTTGAATTGAGGCATCATTCTGGGTGACGACAGAATGCTGCTTAAGGCTAGGGACATACCTGCCTGGGACACAATCAGCGAGCTCAATCATGTCTTTCTTCATATAGTTCAGAGAGCTACGTTTCAAGTCACTCATGCCAACATGGACTATGACAGATATAAGAGTACCTGTTGTTAAGAGACTTCAGTGCGTATATGATGTGGCAGATTCTGGCACCTGGCAGACAACTAACCATGACTTTTCCTTATCCAGCCTGGTGAGAGGCACATCTGTGTCTCACAATGGAGTCTCATATGACTAACATGTTGGGTTTGAGGTGAAGCCTTAGTGGCTGTGAGGCACAGGTCTGTGGACTATGTATGTTATGTGGTGTGGAGGGCTGTGGAGATCGCGTGTGTTTTTGCCTCAGAAGTCTCCTTTGTTTGGGTATGTTTATGTGGCGGACCCCGCATATGTAGCTGTGTAGGTGTGGGTGGTGTTTGAAGTGTAGTGATTGTGCTGACAATCTTTTCAGTGCCAGATATACTGTCTTGAGGTGGAGAGAGCTTGGACTGTAGGTTCCTAATGTAATTGCATCTCTTACAAATTGTGTTCCTAGGTGGTAGTAGTAGATGGTTGTCCATGTACATGAGGCAGTTGCTACACTGTCTCACGATGCCCATATCAATCAGACTGGCAGGAGAAACTGTAAGAAATTGTCCATCCATATTTGTCAGAATCTGTGGGAGAAAGGCCAGGGAAAGCTATGGGTTGGGCCTAAAGCCCAAGTGCTGAAACCAAAAACTAAGAGCTTAGAATAACACTTAATTTAGACAGGCTACAAACAAGCAGTAATAAAAGCAACAGAAAACATCCAGTTGAACACTTTAGAGAACAGGCAGCAAGTAGTAGGAAAAAGCAAAGCAAGATGGAGTAACAGAGTAGTAGGACGATACACAAATTAGAAAAATATAAGCAGCTGAATAAAGTTTTTTTTTAATAAAGTAAAAAAGGGAGAGAGCAGGAACAGAAGATAATTCAAGGTTAAGGGACTAAGGGGTTTGGCCTTCCCAAATGATACTTGTATTAGGTAAAATGAGCTTAAGAGATGCGACTGAGAGGAATGTCCCAGATCAAATTTACAGTATGGGCGGGCAAAGTACAGTTGTGTACACTTACCATAACTGTAGATGTTCGAGTGTATTCACTGTTGCAGTCATCACATTTGGGTTATCCCTGCCAGGTGAAGCCCTCAGCCGGCCCGAATACCAGAGACTTAGTATTTCTGCATCGGTTGCTGTTGCTTTAGGACTGACGTCAGGTCATCAGTGGTATAAAGTAAGGCAGCAGACGCCATTGCATCAGTTTTTCTTAATATTTCCAGATTGTTTGAGAAGCACTCTCAGTCAGAACAAAAGGAGATTCTAGCGATGATATGAAATCTCCTCAAAATGAGAGGCCAGATTAGTGGACGCCTCTCCCTCGTAACCACAGTCTAATGGTGAAGGAATCTGGGAAGAATGCAAGTGATTCCTCCTCCTCTGAGGAATCTTGTTCCCCTAGGCCTCTTAAGAAGACCAAGGCATTAAAACAAACCATGAGTGAAATTCTGCCATTCATTCTGGGGGCCCTTAGGAGCAGGAAAAACATGTTTAGTTTTTTGTTTCTTCTTTAAAGGGATGTCAGCCTTGTAAAACTTAAAAGGCTAAGTTTGCTTTGGAGGATTTCAGTCTATAATCATAGTCAGTATCTACTCCATAACTAAAATCTGCGGAACACCCCTAGGTCCTTCAGTAATAATTGTTATTTAACCACCATTTTCTATGTAACCTAATAATACTATTTAATCACTGCTGTCTATGTACATTATTTCTGGAGCTTTTGTCCCCAGGCCTCCACTGAAAAAGGACATGTGTCCAGTCGGTCTTTCCCAGTAAACAAATGTAAAATAAAATAAATAAATAAAAAGAAAAGAACAAAATTGCAACAGAGCACTTATCTGTAAAATGGCTTGGCAAACTCTCTGGCCCTCTTCAAAAGGAACCTTGACGACTGGATGGGAGATAGGAAATTCACCCCGGGGATCATGTCAGTCGCCCTGCTACTCAGGGGACCAGGGAAGCAAATATTCAGGGAAAAAATAGCCAGGGAATTGTTATGGCTAGGCTTGTATAGGCCCTAGGGCCGATAACCTAGTACCAACATATGAACCTATGAATCTGAGTGAGTGTTAAAACAGATGACTGAAGACTGCATTTGGAATGGCTGCAAAGAAGCTCTGAGGATGGTACATCCTGGCGTTACTGGGATATCCAATCTCTGAGGCAGTAATGAAGGAGCCTGAATCCTCACCACTGACACTGGAGAGGGAAGTTCACTTGGAACAAAAATAGATACACACAGTATTTCCAGATGCAGTTCTCCGCATCAAACACAATTCCCCTTAAGAGTTCACAGGGAACACATTCAGTCCAGGGTCTGGATTTCTTTCGGTCTCCCTCCAGGTCTCCAATAAGCCTCCCTACTGGCACAGCTATAGATTTGAGTCCTCTGCCAAGTGTCCAAGCCAAGTCCTGCAGCACCCTCTCTGTGAACTAGTAAAAACTGATGGAAAGACTGAGTTAACAACACAATAAACCAAGAAAAAAACTCAGTTTGGCACACTGGATCCAATAAAGACATCAAATAGTACAGAGTGCAACAAATCTTTCTCAACCATTTGGTTAAGTTCCAATATTTCTTTATGTAAATCTTCCATTAACCTAACATTGTTTTTAATAATAACCCACATCACAGCTAACCCACATTCATGTAAAATGTCAATAAGCCCATTAAAAAGTCAGAACTATTAATTATATTGTTTGGAAATTTTATAATTCTCAGTCCCTTGGGAACATACTTTCTTTCAATGCTCTGCTCCAAGAACCAGTTGTCTAGCGCTAATGATTTGTATTTAATAAGTTTGTTTTTTAATCGGTAAATCATACCTTGATTGGAAAAATGCTTATTTCTAGGTGACTGTACAGAGCTCCTAATCCTTCTTGCAAGCCATGCATTTAAATCCAAATGAGTATACGGTTCCTCCATTCCATTTAACTGATTGTGTCTCCCTGGTTCATAAATTCTGGCTTGCAAAACACCAGATGGCCCCGGGTTAACATTAACGTTCACAGCATCCGTGTTAGGCACCACAGTAGAAGAAAGGCAAATGCCACTACTTCCTGTTACCTATGAGCCGGGAAATTATATCACCTCACCCTGTCTCTGCCGAAAACATGGAATGGAATCCTCGATTTCTGTCCCTGGGGTTTCCTCTTGTGAAAACATATTGACTAATTTTGTGAGTTCACCCAACAACGTACGTACGTTCGTTCCTCAAAGGTAATCTATTGCCCCCGAATCCAGATCCAGCCATATTCACTGAATACATGACCAATAACTAGTAAAAACCAACATGAGCAACACAATAAACCAAGAGAAAAACTCAGTCCAGCAGGGATCCAATAAAGGCACCAAATAGTAATCACAGTCCCAAACAAGCATTACAAATATAGTAACAACTTTTAATATTCACACACTTTAACATAAGATTAAGTAATTTCATTCCACACAGGGAACTTCATCAAAATACATTGCTATTACCATCAAACACTTAAACAGCATCATTAATTAAACTCAATAAAAGTCTATTGGTCGCTAACTAAAATTAAAGGAAAGCTCAATTAAACATTATATCCACCATACAAGTGAGAAAAACATAACAAAACTTTAACATGTAAAAATCAAAAAGACATTTCATCCTCTCTGTGAAACCAGTGCTTCATGTCCGTGCTCCAAACAGCTGATGCACACACTCTGAGATTTGATTTTCACAGACACACACACACACACACACACACACACACACACACACACACACACAAGAAAGGCTGGCACAGATTTACTAGCTATGCCCCCTTCTACCCAGACTAGAAGGTAGTTCCTGCCACCAGACACTCCAAAGTCAGCTACTGTAAGGCTCTTACAAGGGTACCCAATAATACTTAGTGAAATTAATATTAGAACAAATGGTAGTGCTTTGACCAATACAGTAAGGCTTTCATGAGTGGCCACAGAGTCACCAAATAGATGAGAGTACTTTCAAAGGTTAAAATATTCTCTAAAGGACCAGACACAATGAAAAGTTTAAGTATATTTAATATTTAAATAATAAAAGAACACGACAATACTAAATATCTATTTACAATAAACGTCAGAGTTTCATTCACAGGAAATATTAAAATAACACAGATGAACAGATTCACACAGATACAGAAAAACAGTACTTAAGTAATCTCACTATATTTTCCTGACTGATCTAAAGAATTGTTCACTTACTGGAACAAGGCAAAATGAATTAGGCGATGGATCCTTCTATGACAAGTTTCAAAAACAAAGTGCTCTGAGACTTCAGTCTCATCTAGTATTAAAAAAACATAATTTGGGTGATGAATTACATGAAGATATCACATACATCTGGTCATCTGACTTCTGGTTTCCATACCACTCCCTTTCCTAGCAAATGACCTAGAATATTGCACTTGTGTGTCAATAATACATACACACAGGGCTGTGCTACGATATGTTGCAGCTTCTGGAAATCATAAAACAATTTCAAACATCCACCCTTCCAGAGTAGCAATTAGTTCACTTCTACAGACAATACAGAAGGCTTCATAGTACTTGGTTTCCCAGACATTTTGTCTCTGGCTGCAATCAGAACTGTAAGATACAATCTTTATGGTCTAAATTAAGTAATTTAATTTTACACTATTTCTCAAAGTTAGCTGGAGCTGAGCTTAACCTCTTCTCTTCCAGTATCCTCTGTTGAAATATACACATTTCGATAGTTACAACAGTACAGTCTGATATAAATGTATATTTCTTTTCTTTCCAGCAGTGAAACACTGTTGATACATTTTTAATACAAGCAGCTTTACAAATACATTTTTCAACACAAGCATCTGTACAAATTTATCTGATATATAAATGACCTATAATTCTTTACAAATTTCAATCCACCTGTGCTGGCATATGTTACACATACACTGCCATAGTTCTCCTGGCATAGCTGGCAATACCTCACATCGTCACAGTCACCTTTACGCCCTATGTTACATGTGAAGAGCACACATGTGATGTACGGTGCACCCTTAGCAATCTAAAGGCTTTGGAAAACTGGCCAGATGTCAGGCCCCCTTGTCGGTGGATCCCTATTGTAAGGAATACTGCAACTGAGAAATGGAAGGACATCCAAGGTTATGTCTGCTGCCATCAACCTTAAAGTTTGAAGGATCAATCTGGCTGGAGGAAAAGAGTGTAAGATAACTTGTTTTACTTGATACCTGATGATCCGTTCTCTGTTCAGTGGAAAAGATGCTGACAGATTGTGTCCAAATGAGCACCTATGAAATCCAGGCTCTGAACAGGCTGAAGACGTGATTTGCAAAAGTTGATTGTAATGCCCACGGACAGATGTACCTAAAGCAACTAGTCCCTGGATTTTTCAAGGAGAAGCCTGGTTGGGGAGGTGATGAGCCAGTCATCTACATATGGAAACATTCGGAATCTTAGTCTCAAGTGAGTTGCTACCACTGCCATACATTTGGTAAACACCATGGGGGCTGTGGTTAGACCAAAGGGCAGGGCTCTGAACTTATAGTGACTGGCCCCAGCTGAAAACGCAGATGTCTCTGGAAGCGTCTGTTCATGTTGATATGATAGCACTTGTCCTAATGAGCAACAGAGCACATCCAATCATCCTTTCGCAGAAATTGCAGAATGGACTGAACAGTGACCATTCAGAACTTTGTTTCTCTTAGAAACTGATTCAGTTTGCTGAGATCTAGAAATGGCCTCAGGTCTCCTGTTTTCATTGGCACTAAAAAGAATCTTGAGTAGGTTCCAAATACTTTCTGGTTTAGTAGGACCTCTTGGATGACTCTATCTTTTGAATTTCTAGTGCTGCTGCCTCTCTCTGACTGGATGAAATGTCACAGAACCTTTTCCTTTTGTTTGCGGGAATTCATAGGTTCATAGGTTGGTACTAGGCTATCAGCCCTAAGGCCTATACAAGCCTAGCCATAACAATTCCCTGGCTATTTCTTCCCACATTATTTACTTTCCTGGACCCCTGTCTAGCAGGGCAACTGACGTGATCCCTGGGGTGAATTTCCTTTCTCCCATCCAATCGTCAAGGTTCCTCTTGAAGAGGTCCAAAGAGGCACTCTGCTTGACATGTATGGGCAATCTATTCCAGAGTCTGGGGAGTCTCTGGGTCAGGAACCTATCCCTCCAGCATGTTTTGTTTATTGTGATGACAAGGTTTAGATCCCTGGAGCATGTAGCTCTGAGGGATTGGGATTTCTTTAAGTGTAGCATGTCCAACAGCTCTGGGTTTGACATGGCCTTGTATGTTAAGCAGAGATCGACTCTGAGTAGATGATATGCGACAGAGTATAGCTGGAGTTTAAGGCGGTCAGCGTAGGGCATCTGCTTTAGGCCTGTGATTCTTTTAGTGAGGTATTTCTGAGGCCTTTCCAGTTTTTGCAGATGTCTTGAGAGGTACATACCAAATGGGGCGTTGTATTCTATAATGGGTCTAATGAGGGATGAGTACAGTGGGACAATGACCTCCTTTTTTCTGGATGAAAAGCCCTTCGTGATGAGGTGTGCCACATAGAAGGATTTCCTGACTGTTGTGGCGATGTGGTTATCGAAGGTGAGACCACTGTCCACCTGTGTCCCTAAGTCTCTTATCACACTTTCTGTGTTTAGTGTACTGCCACCTATATGGTAATTCATGGATACATGTTTTTTTTCCCAAAGGGGATAACAATACATTTCTTGGCATTGAGCTTGAGCCCATGGCTCTGGCACCAAGCATCTGTTTCTGTAAGGCCCTTTTGTAGAGTATCCACATCATTTGGGGATTCAATAATGGCTCCCAGTTTGCAGTCATCTGCAAACTTTGTTAGCCAGAGTCCCTTAGTGTTGACCTGTACTTCAGAGAAGTAGATGCCAAACAAGAGTGGCCCCAGGACTGAACCCTGAGGTACTCCACTTGTCACTTGTCTGGAGCTGCATTTGGAGTCGGCTACTTTTACAGTGTGGGTTCTATCAGTAAGCCATTTAGCAACCCATTGGGTGACATAGGGATTAATGCCCAACTTAGTAAGTTTATCTATGATTCCAGAGTGGGGGATGGTGTCAAAGGCCTTGGCAAGGTCTAGATAGGCTGTGTGGACCACCTTACCCTTGTCCATGGCTCTGGAGACTGATTCAAAGAAGTCAATCAGGTTCAGGAGACAAGATCGGCCCTTCACAAACCCAAACTGGGTGGGGTCCAGTGTTTGAAGGTTGCCAATGTCTTTGTTTATAAGTTCCATGATAATACGCTCCATGGCCTTGCAGATAAGGCTTGTCAGACTGATGGGACGGTAGTTTCCGGGATCCAAGGTGGATCCCCCCTTGTGGATTGGGATAACTGTAGCTCTGCGCCACTGAGTGGGCACGAAACCTGAGGTGAGGCTATGATTAAACATGACACTTAGGTGAGGTGCCAGTTCATATTGTAGTTCATGTAGTACACAGCCCGGGATGTCATCTGGTCCCATGGATGCTGTATTCTTGGCTTTAAAGAGTGCGTTTTGTACCTGTGTGGCCGTTATTACTGGAATTTGGCAATCTTCCGGTATTGAGATGGGCCATTTAGGGGGTGAGAAAATGGTAAGAAATAACCTCTGGATATTTTTTTTTTTCATCCAAATATCTTTTGTGATTCAAGCCCAGGCATCTGATTGCAGTGACAAGCGCCCCTGACTACTTCCAGACATGAGCAGCTGGGGAACCATTCAAGAATGTTGAAAAGGTTCATCCGAGAAGGTGTGTTAGAAACCATGGTTTTGCAGTCATCCGCTGCTGCAAGGACAGTGTCTTCCATTGGAAATCCACCCGTGAGTCTTGGAAAGGACTGTGGGACTTACAAATCCCAGATTTCCTCACTGATTACTGGTACAGGATCTCTGAAGAGTAGAAAAATGGACTCCCACGGCAGACAAAGTCTTTACATCCTGCTAACTCCAGGAAAGCATTTCCTTAACAGTGGGGTCAAACAAGGACGATCCATCAAAAGGAGCATTGATGACTGAAGACATGAAGGGCTCCACAAAATTGCGCAAGCACAGCCAGGTATGTCTCCTTACAGGTATGTCTGGAACCCACCACCCTTGAGGTTCCCTCAGCAACAAGGGAAATTAACCTCATGGACACATTAGATAGGGACTAAAGAGTGGCCAGCTGTGATGAAATCTTTTTGTGGTTCTCCACAGACATGGACTCAGAAAGGGATTTGGAAATCTCTTTAGTCAAATCCCTTTGCAGCAAGGTGAAATGTGCCAAATAGTTCAGTGACCAGAAGGCAGAGGTTGCTGAGGCAGATTCTGTTCAATGCTCTGGACTCCCTGTTAGGGAGATACCACCACAACCATGGCATCAATGGGGATCCCCTTGTTCCAGTGGGCCCTCTCTCCAGGAGGAGCAAAAAACATACTAGGATGGCAGGGAATAAGTACTGCAGTTTCCAGTTCCTTACATGCCCAGCATAAGAAGGAACCTGTAAGCTCATCAGCCAAGGCAGTCACACAAGACGTACACAGGACAGACCAAGAAAGCTTCCAGGCACACTGACTCCTCTCCTGGGAAGGGGAACTGGAGGACCATCCATCTTTTTGTTTGAGGATTTTTATGATGTCTCCAAAGAAGACATCCGCTGGTGGAGACCTTGGAGACCCCTCTCCTTCACTGAAATTAGTGTCTTCAGTGAGCAACTCCTGAGGGGAATCTATGTGCTTCCTCTTGCATGTTCTCCTCCAGGAAACCACCTCAGTGGGATGGTCTGGAAAGGTGTCCAAAGAAAGGGGAAAGTCCTCAAGGGGAACTATCTGGATGCACAATCGGGCCATCTGTCCCTGTGGGATAGGTATGTGAGGGTCAGAGCTCGGACCCAATGGTGGCAGTGCTGTAGGATCTGAAGAAAAAAAGTACGTCATGTCTCTCAGACGACAGAAGACTCTCTCCACCACCTCAAAGGCAGAAGGACCAGGAGAAGCTGTAGCTGGCTATACCACAGCCAAAGTCCCAGATGCCACCATGCCCCAATCTTCCCCAGATATCTGTCTCCAGGAGGGAGTAGGACTTGAGCCATCCAATGCCAAAGCTCTGAGGGGCAAGGATGGGCCAACAACCTTAGAGTCGAACCAAGCCCCTCGGACATGCCCCCGATGCTTCGGCTCCAAAATTTGTCCTATTCCAAGGGGATCAGAATCGATCAAGTCAGGTAAGTGGTCGGAATCAAAGACCTAGCAGTCTTCGGATCTTACACAGGCACTTTGCACTTTATGGGTCCGAGGGCTCTAAACTGGCTGGTCAGATTGGAGAAAGAGAAACTGCAGTGTTGGAAACAGAAACAAGGCTCAAAGATCCAATGGGAGAAAGAGGTGAGGAAAAAAGGTGAAAGTGTAACAAAATTTAGAAAAGAAATCAGACTTACTGCAAAAAACTACACTCTAAACCGCAACGAGAAGGATTTCATCTGTAGAAATAAGGTGGCAAACAAGATCTGAGGAACTGCAGGATAACTAGGGCATTATAAGTAAAGAGTTGGATCTGAGTCTATTAAATGCAGCTAAGCCAGATCCAAGGATGGATCGGAGACCCATCAGTTGAGGAACGAATGAGAATGACATCATCAGATCTTGAAGTTTGCAATTTCATTTAACAACTGTTCTAAGTAAAACACGCATCTCTTCAGAAGACTTAGGGTTATTCCTGAATACCTGCTTTTTTAAATTGTTAGGTAGTACCTCTTTTATGTTTATCGGTAGCCAAGATTTGTAGAATTTTACTTACATTACTGGCAAAAGGACACATTACATAATCTACTTGTGACCATACCAGTCTCACCATATGGAATATCCAGTTGTGAAACTTAAGGGACTATACAGATCCAGCTCTAACCAAAATTTGTTTCAGTTTCTGGTAATTGTCACAGTCATCACAGTCCTTAATGTCTACCTTTTTAGTGAATCTCTAGTGAAATGTGAGGGCAATATCCTGGGCCACTTGACTCGGCAGTTTTCTCTAGTAGCATATCATTCAAATGCCATCAAATAATCATCCACATCAACTCCAATCAAGAATTAATTTGCAGCTTCACTGGCTTTTAGGAATCTCTGTTACATTAATGGCTGGTTCATCACTGTGGATAGCTGTAGGTCAGTGCTGACCAAGTGTCGCCCAGTGGTTGAAGTACTTTCTACAGTGCTAAGCAGATGTTGGTCAGAGGCTGCATTTTTTTTTTCCTAAAAGACTTAAGTACATTTGCTAGTTGCTGCACTTTTCTACCAAAAAAATGTAGTAGAAGTCACTACAGCATCTGTTATTTTTCCACATTAAACATAGCGCCTACACGTTCAATACACCCAAGTTTTTGATTTCACAGGAAAAGTTCACCAACCAAAAGTATCTTCAGGGCAACACTTCTTACTGTCATGAGGATACCCTTTGCAGTAATAAATCCCCATATAGGCTCAAGGAGTTTCATGCTACTCACTCACTTTAGAAGACAAATTAAGACAAATCAATTTTCACAGTCAATAAGCATCATTTTAATCAGTAGCATTTTATTCAGGAAAGTTGCATTCCTTTCAGAAGTAAGGAAAACAAATTAACCAGAGCAAGAAGCTTGGGAAGACAGTTTATATAAATGTTATTTTGCCCACTACAGTTGCTGGATTAGCATTTTTATTGCTTACAAAATTAGGGCAGTCCACAGAAACAGCTACATTCTTAGATAAAATTTAATCACAAGAATAAAAGAAAACCACTTTCTTCTAATAAAACATGGGCATTAAAGACAATAAAATCCAGTCCATGTAGAAGCCTTTTCAGACTTCAATTCACATTTGCAGTATCCTGTCCTACAAGGTTTTTCAAAGTAAAACAGCTTTATCACACAGGAAGCAGCAAATACTACTAACTTCTCAACAGCTTGCTTCCTTGTTCATTTTTCAGGGATATCTTCTAGACTGCCTTCTGTAGTAGCCTGGAGACTCCTCTTTGGAATTTTCTGGCAACCCAGTGGTCAGGAATCTAATTTTTCATAATACATACTGGTTACAGTATAACCAATGATGCATCTACCCTTCAGTGGTTGTGGCAGAGACTTGCCCCCTTCTAATTTGCCTGCCTAATCAGTACAGCTGTACCTACAAAATCTCACAATAAAAAGTAATAATATCATCTGCCACTCTAGAATACCTTATGTGGGGAGTTTTGCACCATACCATCTTATTTCTGTATATCAGCTCCAAGGCCATACAACCATGACTGAAGAATATACATATACTAAAGCAGCTACAGTCAACCAAACCAAGATGGACTGCTGTTCAAATCATCTTAGAGTGATACTGATGGTGTGTGAAACCTCACACACCTGATGACATCTGACATTGACAAACCGCCCTACAACTAAGTGTGCGTGTGTCTATATATGTAAATATTTTGTATGCACACTCACCCGTGTCATTATACATGCACACAAAAATAAGTTTGTGTATATCTTTCTCCTTCTGTCGACATATCTATACATATATGTGTGTGTATGTATGTGTACTTATATAGATATGTGTGTGTGCATGCATCTGCATGTGTGTATATACACACATACACACAAAATATATACATAAGTATAAACTCCACTGCGGTGTTGCATTGTCATGTCATATGCTTGCAACCATAGACTTCACTTCAGTAACTTATATTTTGCATGCTGACTCTATTTAGCCATGTTAAAGGATTATGATCTGTGAGTACTGCGAATTTTCTTCCATAAAGATAGGGTTGCAGCTTCTGCAATGCCATACTATGGCTAGACATTCTTTCTCCACAGCTGCATAACATTCTTCCTTATGTTGAAGTCTACGGCTAAGATGTATCAGTGGGTGCCCTTCTCCTTCTGAGGAAACTTGGCTAAGTACAGCCCCCAGCCCGTAATTTGAAGCATCTACCTGCACAACAAATTCTTTGCTATCATCTGGGCTGGATAACACAGGGGGTCCTCCCAAAATCTCAAGTTTTTGGAATGTCTGCTGGCAATCTGTAGTTCACACTACCTTACCTGGTTTATTTTTCCTAGTTAGGTGAGTAAGGGGTGCAGCTATTGTACTATAATTGGGCATAAATTTTCTATATTACCCTGCTGTCCTTAGAAATGCTCTCAATTGCTTTTTAGTAACAGGAGCTGGCCACGCTTCAATAGCTTCCACTTTGACCGGTTCTGGCTTAATCTTACCATGCCCCACTATGTGTCCTAAGTAAGTTATCTCTGCCATATCCACATGACACTTATTGGGTTTAATGGTTAACTTTGCCTTTTAAACTGGTCTGCAAATGCCCATAGCATAGTCTTTAATGTAGAGTTTAACCTGAAGCCCATTAGTTTGGGGATGATAGGGGGTGGTCTTTAGATGCTTCACACCACAACGCTTCCATAGACAAATCAGCAGGTCTGAAATGAAGTTGGCTTCTTGATCAGTCAGTATCTTCTTTGGAAAACCTACCCTGCTAAAGATTTTTAGCAAAGTATTTGCCACCTTCTCTGCCTCAACAGAGCCACTGCCTCAGTGTATCTGGTAGCATAATCCACTACCACCAGTATATATTTCTTCCCTGTAGAATTTGAAGTACTCAGTGGCCCCACAATATCCACAGCAATCCTCTGAAATGGCTCTTCAACAGGTAAAGGCATTAACAGAGCCTTGACCTTATCCCCCTGTCTTGCCAACATGTTGGCACTGTTCACAAGTCCTACAATATCCTACCACATCCTTTGCAATCTTAGGCCAATAAAAATTCTGCATAATACATCTCTTAGTACTTTTTATATCCATATGACCTGAAAACGGGAGGTCATGTGTGATGGCTAAAAGTGGCAGACTGTAAGCTCCAGGAACTACCAACTGCTGTATTGCCTCACCTTTTAGCCCACCTTTAGGAGTCCACTCTCTATACAACAAACCTTTGTTCCAGTATACAGACTCCCCTCTTCCTTGAGCCTCAAGTGCCTCCATAGCCACCTCCCTCAAGCTTTGTAAAGTAGGGTCTGTAAGTTGAGCCAGTCTCAACTCTACCTTTCTGACCCTCCCCAGCTCCCATTCCACAGGAAGCCTAGTAACTTCCAGCAGCTGTGCCTCATTGTCAATCCAGATACTACCACTCACCTATGTCCTTGCAGTCACTGTGTCCAAGGGAACATCAATACCTACCAGCAGCTGTGGCTCACTTTCAGACCTACTGCTACAGGATAGCTCATTCTCTGAAAAGGCACCATGCCAGTCCCAGGTTCAGGTATGATATCTGTCTGGGTCTCCCCCAGGCTACCAGACACACATGCCAGTCTCCAAGCCTGAGTGCATGTCACTGCATGCACACAAGGTACTGCATCAACAAAGTCATTCCCCTATCAGGACTTCTGCAGGAATATCCTCAAATGCACCTACCTGCTTGCTTCCTCTTCCACCCTTCCAGTCAAGATGAACCCTAGCCAAAGGTATTTAGAATGTGGTCTCTCCCAAAGATCTGACTGGAGTGGAGTGGACTGTCCAAGCAAGTACTGCCCTTTTCTAACCACTGCAGGCCTCACAATGGTTATATCAGAAGCTGAGTCTCTCTTGGCAGTAATCTGTTTACCATCTACTAAGACAGGATATAAATTCTGGTGATAGTTTGGCACCCCTGTTATTTCCAAACAACTTACCACAGGCAGTTTGTTCATCCTCACTTGCTGGCTCCGTCACCTTTTGTTTCTCACCTTGCCTCAATGGACATTTGGCTGCTATGTGGCCCCTCTGGTTACATTTGAAACCGATAATACCTAACTGTGTACTTGGACTAATAGTTTCCACTGTTACTGGTGTACGCTGTTGGAACTGTTTAGACTGCCCCCATTGGATTCCCTTATGTCCATGTGCAGCACTGGGTATACCTTTCTTATGCAATGGTGCTCTGCTTGCTCAGTAGAGATCCCCTTTTCTCCCAACTACTCAGCAGAGTTACACTCAGTCTGCTAACCAGATTCTCATGTCATCAGGCAAATTACTGAGGGGCTTGTTCCCTCACCAAAAGGTCTGCCATCCCTCAAAAGTGGTGACCTGACACCCACTCACCCATCAGTGAAATAAGTACTTAAATCAGCAATATAATTATGTACACTTTCATCTGCCTTGCGTCTATGTTCACAAAACTTTTTTCTATAAGTTTCAGGTGTTAGCTTAAAACAACGAAGACAGTTTTTTTTTTTTTTACTTTATCATAATTGAAACAATCTACATCAGACAATTCTGACATGGCCTGAACAGCTCTGCCATGGAGTAAGGGAGTCAGGAGCCAAACCCAGAGCTCACGGTCAACATTGTACTGTCTATATACCCTCTCAAATATATGAATAAAACTATCAAAGTCATCCCCATCCCTGTATTGAGGAAAAAGCTTACTGACCTTTACAGCTCCTGGCGTTCGGTTATTTCCTTCCCCATTACTTCCATGACCCTTTCGTAGGGTAAGATGCTCCACTTCATGCCTGCACGCACTCTCATTTTCCATGGCTTCTAAATTTTTGGCCTCCAGTTTATACTGATGCTGTTTCTTCTCAGCCTCAAGTTGTTTGATCTCCAGGTTCAGTCTCTCTGTTGATTCCAATACAAGATATTTGGCTTCCAGTTCATACTGATGCTGCTTCTCTTCAGCCTCCATTTCATATTGGTGCAGTTTCTCCTTTTCTTCAGCACCCACTTCCAGTCTCCTTAACTCCAGATGGGTTCTCAGGTCCCCTGAAGAAAATGTGGACTCTCCTGTTTCAGCAGAATGCATATCCCCAATACCAAACTGGTTATCCTCCAAACAGCTGGTCTGAACTGAGGCTGCAACTAAGACTAAAATTATTGCTTCCTTAGTCAGGTTTGTTAAGCACCAGTCCTCTGGCTTCACACTCCTTAGTCATCTGATTCTTTGTCAGCTGGCTATAGTCTTCAGCTGACATCTGTGTTTGCTTTCCCTAAGTAAAAATAAATAAAACTGTGGTGGACTGAAATTCTACACGTTTATCTTGTGGCTGCCAAGAGTGCACACCTTAACGAAAATTACACACAGGCTACTGAAGTCCAATTAAAAATCCCACTAAGCTGCCACCAATATGTGACATCTGGTTAATATCCCACCGAAATGAAACCAATATGTGAAATCCCCTACTATCCTAGGTCAGTAACTAAGGAACTTCAGTCCTCACTGCTGACTCCAATGTGAGACCATCACTTTAACAGGAGTAATATTTCACAATTTCCCCTAAGAGCACAACAGGAACATGCTCTATAACCTGGGACTGGACTGTATACTTCTGTCCACCACTAATGTAACTCCTTGTTACATACTCTAGAGCAATGTGTCCCAGTTTAAGACCTCTGATACACTCATACTTAAATTGAATTTCACACATCCAAACACTTCTGGGAAAGCCTGACACAGATTTCCAGCTCTGTCCTTTCCTCAAAATAATATGTTAACAGGCTGCCACCAATAAGACCATCTACATGCCCTTTTAAAGAGGTGTACAATTATTAAAATTAGATATTAAAACAAATGTTAGCATATGACCTAAAGCAGTCAGGCTCTCTGAGTGGCCTGGAAATTATCAAAGCAGGTATAAGCACACTCAAATCACTAAAAAATACACTAATTGATCAGCCATAATGTAAGATAATAAAAATATTTAATAATGAGCAAAATGATCAAAAATATAAAACATTAATTTCAGTAAACAAACAGAATTAAATCACTAGGAAAATGAAATTAATACTGAAGGACAGAACACCAACATTTAGAAAACTCTGACTAATTAGCTATAATTTCCTGTCTAACTGAAGAACACCGTCCCTGATCTAAACTAAATATTACAACAGAGCAAAGGCAGGCTTACAGTTCTTGGCAAGTCCTTTGGGTATCCATTGCTCAGTACAAGCTGTGAACATAACCCATTGCTCAGTACAAGCTGTGAACACAACTCAGCTCTGAACACAACTGTTTAAACTGTTTTCAGCAGGCTCTTTTATATACTAAGTTAACTTTCTCAGCTGTTCCAGTTCTTATTTTCATTTCACTCTTTGAAAATCACTAAACAGCTAAGTTCCTTCCGGTCTTTCAGTCTCCAACAGCAATAGTAAACACAGAGCATCTGAACACATTCCGATGACAATCTGTAGATCAGCTGACTCTGAGACGGTCTGCAATTAGAATCTCCTGCATAAACATGCTCATTTAAAAATGTAACAGAACACTTTTCAACTTTTTTAAACATCCTGTACAAACAGCGTATTAATCAATATGTAATAACTTATTTACAATATCATAGCTAGTCATGCTGGGATATAATACACAGGTTATATCTGACATTACGTACAAAACTTCAGCCAAACATGCTAGCACAAATGACACTGTA
Organism: Protopterus annectens; assembly: GCF_019279795.1. NCBI lineage: Eukaryota > Metazoa > Chordata > Ceratodontiformes > Protopteridae > Protopterus > Protopterus annectens. Next base: position 770,533,224 of record NC_056726.1, on the reverse strand, counting down.
AACACCCAAGCACCAAAAACTAATAAAAAAAGCAAACCGACCAGCTCAACTTGACCTCAGTTTAATGGTATGGCAAGCGCTTTCAACCGGTAACACCAGCCTTCATCAGACAAATTACATAAAGCTATTCCAACTTTTATATGCTAATACAATTAGTTAATTGGTCAATTAACAACCAATAATGTTCAATACAACTTTAAATACAATTTTTAACCCAACAGCCCCCCACAACTCATAATAAAACCAATAAATGCTTAAACAGAATTCCAACTTCATCTGTTAAAAGCTTTCATCTTTAAAATACTTGTTATAGAAATAGTTTAATTTAAACAATATAAAACTTTAAATTTCTATGATGTTGTCCTTTTAAACAGCTATTCAGGTGAGCTGAGAAATTTACAGAAATCAGAGGCTGAAATAAAGGAAAAACTTTGCCTTTAAAAGTTGGTATCCCACAATTCCACTGGAGTGGGTGTGGTTCCTAATTACATATGAAAATATTATGTTAATCAGCGTATAGATTTTTGGCCAGTTGTACCTATTTTTTATGAGCCTTTGTCCAGATGTTTTATGATTCCATGTTGAGAGGTATAACGTACAGTTCTAGCTCCAACTTAAATGCTAGGGTATTCTTGATCACTTTTAGTAAATGAGAAAATAAACAACCAAAAGGTTTATAGGCTACACAGTATGAAACTGAAATGAAATAATATGAACAACAACAAAAACCTACAAGCATCTGAGATCATTCACGAACACAGTAACTCAGACTACAGTACATCTATGACACTATATAAAATGAGGAAATCTGAAGAGCTTTAATAGTCAGCTATGACAGAATACTAACTTAGCAGCACCAAAACATCTCGTGAAAATTGCATGAGCACTCCCATGATGTGGTAATCTAAACAGTGCAATAACTAAAGGTTCTTATACTACAAATCTTTTTAGTGCATATCAAAATACTTGATATTTTAAACACAGTTTTCCTCAGCATAAACCTGACTAGTCTTACGTTTTCAACAGAATTAGCTTGCACCACTGTTGAAAAACACCTTTACTGAAATGATTCTGCTTACTATGAAGGATAAAAAAATTTGGGTTGCCTGTGTAATACTATACCTACCTTTAACACGGCAGAGTTCACTAAGGCTTAAAGATACACATTCAAAGGGGATCTGGAATATGATACATGATATACTTTCTACAGCAAGACGATGGAATGAGTTTGGCAATGACTGTCAAACTGTTCCCTAATGATAAATTACAAACTACTTTTTTGTACTGCATGAGATAGACAGATGTATTTATTTTAACTATTTAACCATTTATTTCTGTTTTTATAGTCTGAATTACTGCTTCCCATTTTTTGATGCATTACTCATTTTCAGCATGGATTTGTTTGGTTTCCATTCAAGTTTATGAATAGGTTGTCTCATGAGTAACAACAGTCTGCAACCTTGCATTATAGACAGTTGGACTACCCTTGTTTCTCCTGCCAACCTTGTTGACTTATATACTCTGCACTAATCCGACCCATAATTGAGTATAACGCCCAGTTTGGCATGTAACATACAAAGCACTTGCTGCAACTGGAGAGGCCTCAGAGGTTTCTAACAAAGCTCATCAACGGGCTCCAGCATGTCCTTCTCACTATACTCAGTATCTTATATACTTCTTAGGGGAGACTTACACCTTTCCTACACAGCAATCTGATACCCAAACCTAATGAACGTGTTGCATAACAGAAAATCAAACTGGACTATGGCTACCCATTCCAGAGATCTAAATATGGCCTGTGACTTAAATAGGACATGCTGGAGGGACAGATTTATCTTCCAGCAACTGCCTCATCTTTGGAATAGGTTACCAATTCATATGAAGCAGAGCACCTCTATGACACTGTTCAAGAGGAACCTTGACAAAAGGATGAGGCACCGTAAATTCTAACCGGGGTTAGAGCCTGTGATGACCCCTCTCTGGGTCAGTAATCAAGAAGGCTGAATCCTCAACACTGACACTGGAGAGGGATGTACACTTGGAATACAAATGCATACACTCAGTATTTCCAGATGCAAACCTCTCTGTATCAAGCACAATTTCCCTTTAAGAACACACAGGGAACACACTCAGTCCGGGGTCTGAATCTCTATCTGTCTCACTCAAGGTCCCCAATCAGACTCCACACTGGTAACAGCTGCAGGGTTGGGTCTTCTGCCGACTGTCCAAGCCAAGAACTCCAGCACCCTCTCTGTAAGCCCAGTTTTTGGTGTCTCTGTTTCAAGTAGCTGACACACACCCACTGTGAGATTTGATTTTACACACACACACACACACACACACACACACACTGGGAAAAGCTGGCATAGATTTACCTGCTCTGTCCCTTCTGCGAGAGTATAAGTTAGTTATCACCGTTACTAGACACTCCACAATCAGCTACTCTAAGGCCCTTAACAAAGGGTGTGCAATTATACTGTGTAATATTAATACTAATACAAATGGTAGTAACTGAGCAAGACAGCTAGGCCTTCTGGAGTGACTGACACAGTGTCACCAAATAAATATAAGCACTCTCAAAGCTTAAATATTTTCTAAAAAGGACCAGCCACAATAAAAGTTTTAAATATATTTAATAATAAAGAATAAAAGAACAAGAAAATACAAATTATATATTTACAGTAAACTGCAGAGTTCAAATCACAGGAAATGTTGAAAATAACATTGATGGACAGACTCAAACAAATAAAGAAAAACAATTCCTAAACTAAACTTCACTATATTCCTGACTGAATCTAGAAGAATTGCTATTCCCTAATAACTTACTTGATAGAGCAAGGCACAGTGAAATACGTGAGCAGTCTTTTTAGTCAGGTTCCCAAAAACAGAATACTCAATACTCATTACTCCCTGTAAATTATAACATCCAAGATGGCTTGCAGAATGACCTTATCTGGTCACCTGACACTAGGTTTTCACAGTATCCCCCTTTGAAGCTAAGACAGGAATTTAGCATAGACAGCTACAATACACATCTAAAAGTTTATGAACAAAGGCTTCTTCCGGCCCCACCATCTCCAGTCCTATTCGGCATTGTGGGGTAAAGTTTTAATGGTTTAACAGCTCATTTACATTTCCCTTATTTTTCTTAAATTAAGCTAGCTGGTTAACCTCTGCTGTCCCAGTATCCTCTATTAAAACATATACATTTAATTCAGTAACAATAAGACATGTACATTTCTTTTCTTTTCAGCAGGGTGCACTGTTGATACATTTTAACACAAGCAAACCTCACAAATACATTTTTTCAGCACAAGTATCTGTACAAATCAGTTTGATATACAAATGACAATTATTTACAAAATTACAGCTAGCTGTGCTGGCACAAGACATACATCCACTGCTCTACTTCTCCTAGCATGGCTGGCAGTACCTCATATCGTCACAGTACCCACAACCCTCCTAGACATGTGCAGTCATCACTAAATGCATTCTTGGGTACTGAATAGCATTTCCACGGTACTTCATTGGGATGAAATGCTTAGGCTTAAAATGACCTCCGGTCCAATAGTCTAGTAATCTCCTATGATATTTTTAAGACATGTGAGTTTGTCATTATTCTAGTTTTGTACAGGGGCTATGATATGATTTTTTTAGTTTTGTAGTTCAAACCATCTAAAAATTACAGTTTGTAAAACCAATAAACGTAGAGGTCCTTTTCTTCAATGTGGCAAGTATTTCTAACTGAAGCAATCTTCTGCCAATAATAGCCCAACATCTGGCCAATATACCAAACCTTTTAGTACTTACAGGCACCATACGTCACATGCAAAGAGTAGGGTATTAAAGTGATGTATGGAAGCACACACTCAGAACTGTAAAAAAAGACCCAGTAGGAACAGAATATACCTAGGGATAAAGAACATGCACATCCCAGAAGGAGAAAAGCGAGAACAGCCTCTCAGCCAGGAGGGAAAGAAGGAACAGGCTGGAGCAGAGGGGGGCATGAGAAAGTGAGCGAATACTGCAACAGTGAAGAGTAGGACATGTACTGTTATGGTAAGATTTTATACAACTGTACTATGTCCTTCCACATCACTGTTGCAGTAGTCCTAACTGAAATGAGAATAAAAAAAAAAAAAGCTCAAGAGGAAACCTGAGAGAAGGAGGGCACTGAACAGCCCTCGAGAAACCCATGGAGGAGAGCACTGGCAAAGCTGGCTCTAGCCCTGGAAACAACATCCAACTTGTAAATCTTAGTGAAGGTATGGAACTGGCATCTAGTCCCTTGAGAAAAGCACCAGAAGAGGCAACAGCTCTGGTACAATGAGCCTTTACTGATGAAGAAAGTCATTTACCATGAAAAGAATAACAAAAAGAAATGGCCTTAGAAATCCAGAAAGAGACAGTTTGCTTAAAAATAGCTAAAAAACCAAAGACCTGGAATAAAAGGAAATAAAAAACTGCTCAGATTTGTGAAGAACCTTAGCTTTAGTAGTAAGCATTCTTTGATCCCAAAGAATCGTGGGTTTGCACCTCTGTTGGACTGATTATCCAAATATCTGAGCTGTCTATGAAATCCAAGGTGTGACGAACCTTCATACTGGCAAACTATGGAGAAGGAATAAAGGAAGGAAGATGAATAGACTGATTAAGAGAAAACTCATTGACCACTTGGGCATAAAAGGATTAGTACGAGGAGACACTGTTTCAGTGAAAAACTAAAAAGGGAGGAAAGTATAGCTGTGCAAAATTTTACCATAACCATAGATGTGCTTCTCTTCTATGTTGGCTGCAACATGTGGCAAGTCCTCCGCCCAAGCGACCCAATGTCCAGCCTGCATACAACAGCTTTTAGCTACTGCCAGGTACGTGGAACGTTACACATATTTGCTGACTTCAGCCATAAAAAGACATCTGCACATACAATCCTCAGAAACGTAATCCACCAGAAGGAATACTGCAATACAGAAGAGAAGGACATCTATGGTTATGGTAAGATTTTACACAATTATAATGTGTCCTTCTATTCAATGTTGCAGTATTCTTTACATGTGGGAGAGCACCAAAGCTTAGTAAGAACCCTGGGAGGAGGAAGAAGGAGAGGAGCTTTTAACAAATCCATGGAGAATGGCTCTAGCAAATCCTGCTCTAGATCTAGAAATGCTGTCCAACTTATAATGTTTGATGAAAGTATGCAGAGATGAACATGGAGCAGCCTCTAAAATAAAGTTAGTGTCCAGGCCTTTAAAGAATGCATTTGAGGAAGCCACAGACCTAGTGGAATGAGCCTTAACAGGAGCAGGAAGAGTCATCCCATGGAAATAATAACAAAACAAAATTGCCTTAGAAATCCAAAAGAAATTGCCTGTTTAAAGACAGGCAAATCCACAGGCCTGGGAAGAAAATAAACAAATAGCTGATCAGACTTTCTGATAGCCTCAATCTTATCCAAATAAAATCCGAGTTGTCTATGCACATCCAAGGTGTGTAAGATCCTTTCACTGGAGGATTGAGGAGAAGGGAAGAAAGTGGACAATTGAACAGATTGATTAAAAGACAACTCATTCACCACCTTGTGGAAAACCAGGAAAGGTGGAGAAGCCATCAAAGCTTGAATCTCAGAAACTCTCCTAGCAGGCGTTAAGGAACTGTTTTCCAAGTACAAAACTTTAAGGAAGCGGAGGCTGCAAGTTCAAAAGGGGCCACAGTAAGCTTCTCTAAACTGGTTTCCATAGAGGTTTAAGATGAAGGACACTTTTAAGGAAAAGTTTTACTTTTAATCTGGAAGCCAAAGGTGGAGTTAATGGCAGACATGCAGAAATAGCTGACAAGTGAACTTTCACAGATGAATGAGACAAACCACTGTTAAGTAACTCAGACAAGTAAGCAAGAATCACTGGAACACCCACTGAAAGTGGATCCAGATTTTGTGAAAGACACCAAATTGAAAATCTCTTCCATTTGGATAAGATTTGCTAGTACTGGGCTTCCTGGCCTCCTGCAAAACCTAAGCATGTCCTCTGAGAAAAGGTGCCTGAAAGGAATCAAAAGCTTATCACCCACAGGGTTAGTTGTAAGGTTGGCAAATGTGGATGAAGCAGAGATCCCCTTGTCTTGTGTGGGCAGGTCCACTCTGTGAGGTAACTTGTGATAATTACCCTTGGCTAAATGCAGAAGAAGAGGGAATCAATGCTGTCTTGGCCAAAAGGGAGTCATCAGCAAGATTCTTGGTTTGTCCTGCTGAATTTTCAGCAGGACGTTTGACTGACAGGAAAAGGGGGGAATGCATAAAGAAACATCCTCTTCCATGAAAAAGACAGGGCATCCACATTCCAAGCCAGAGGATGTGGGAGTCTGGAAAAAAATAGAGGTTATCTGTTCAGAGGGGAGGCTACAGAAACACGTCCATGTGAAGCATCCATTCATGGGATTGAGTCATGGACCTGCTTAGTGTGTCCACCACAGTGTTTTGAGCGGATGGGATGTAAACTGCTTGAAGAGTCACCTTGTACTGAACTGCCAAATTCCATGCCATAACAGCTGACTTGCAAAGAAGGTAAGACTTTGCCCCCCCCCCCCCCCACGACATACTGGAAAACTTTGGTGTTGTCGGTAAACACTTTCAGAGGACCTGGTTGAAAGACATGATGAAAAGTTGGCAGAGTTACAATAACAGCTCTCATTTCCTTGATGCTGATATGCGCTTTCTTTTGAGAAAGGAACCAAAGGCCCTGTACCTTCTCTGATGTAAATCTTTCCACCCAAACTATGTCTGCGGCACCCACGAACAACGGGACAGATGAAGCAGAAGTACTGGATTCAGAGCAAATTTCTGAATCCACCAAAGAAGCTCGGTTTTTAGGCATGGGAGAATAGGGATCACAAACTCCAGAGGGTGATCATGCTGCATCCAAACTGATTTTAGGTACAACTGAAATTTCCTCATGTGGAGTTTTGCAAGAGGCAGCATGGGCATTGTAGATGCTATACAACCTAGAAGTCTGAAAGTCCTGGGCTGTAATGGAGGAGAGATGCAGAAGGTTTTTGAAGAAGGAAGTGAGGAACCGGATCTTGTCTACTGGAAGAAAAGCCATCATAATGTCTGTTCTGAATCTGCACCCTAGAAAGATGCAGTCTTGTGAAGGGGACAGGAAAGATTTCTTGAAATTTGTATTGAACCCCACACTTTGTAGGAAAAGGATAGCAAATTGCAGAATTTGAGTCAGCTGTTCTGATAGAGGAGCCAGAAAGAGAAGATTGTCCATGTATGGATATACCTGAATACCCTTGACCCTGAGGAAAGCAATCACAGGGGCAAGCACTTTGTGAACACCCTTGGGGCCAGCTGAAAGTCCAAAAGGGAAGGCAGAGAACTAAAAGTGCAAAGAAGCCACAGAGAAATGTAAAAATTTCCTGTAAAGAGACTGGATGGGGATGTGAAGGTAAGCATCTTTGTTGTCTATAGAAGCTATGTAAGACTGAGGGGGAATCAAGTCTGTAAAGACAGCATGCGGAAAGTAGGCACTTTTAGGAATCTGTTTAAGTGGGAAAGGTCAAAACTGGTCTCCAAAGACCATCTTTTCTGGGGACAAGAAACATTTTTGAATAAAAACCTCTGCCTCTCTGGTCCATTGGTACCTGTTGAATTGTGCTTTGAGAAAATAAACAACCATTAGAACCTGTGGAAACAAATTCAATTGGTTTGTAGAGGGCTGTGGAAACCACCATGAAAGAGGGTAGATTTTTCCAGGTCATGAAATATCCCTGTTGGATAATGGAAAGAACCCAAGAATCCTGAGTGATTCTTGCCCAAGCTGGAAGAAAGAGATAAACGATGAGATGGAGGGGTAGGACTTGGAAGAGGCTGTTAATCACACAGTACTTTGCCTGGCTGGAAAGGACTCCTCAGAGGAAGATGTAGAGCTAGTAGTCTTAGATTGTGGAGGTCTCCTAGCAATCTTTTTAGGTCTTGAGGAAAAAGTAGAGGAGGAAGTCAGGCACACTGGTCTTCTAACAGAGGAAGTATTTGAAGAAAAATTCCTGTGGAATTTTGGAACTGGAGAAACGAAAAGGTGCTTCAAATCTTGAAGTTTCTTTCCCTTCTTTTGCAAGGACTTAAATAAGTCTGCAGCTGCAGAACCAAAAAGAGTAGATTTTTCTAGAGGTGTATCCAACAATTTTGCTTTTATGTCATCTGGCAATGGTTGAAGCCTCAACCAAGAGTGGGTGCCAAATACTGAACCAGATGCTGCTGCTCTGGAGGATGCCTCGCCAGCATCATAACTGCATTTAATTGAATCAGGGCTCAAAGAAGCTGCTGAAAAGGTATCCAGGGGGCAGCCAGAACAAGGGGAACAGCAGTTTGGCAGACTCCACCTGAAGGAGCTCATAAAGCCTTTTCTTGATATCAGAAACTTGAGAACAATCCTACTTAAAGAATTCCATCATACAGGATAACAGTGTCACCAACAGAGAGCTCCTCTAAAAAAAAAATCTGAACTGATAGAATCCTCTTCCTCTAAACCACAATCCAAGAGGGAAGGGATTTGAGAGGAGTAGGCTAAGGACTCTTCCCCAGAATCCAGATCCTCATCAGAGGAATTCAGTTCCTTATGTCTTCTAGGAGGAGCGGAAGACCAAGGAGAGGCAGGCACAGACATCCCTTAAGGAGGCTTTAAAGCCATTAAAGCATTAAACAACCACCGAGTAAAATCCTGCAATTCACCCTGGGGATCCTTAACTGCGGGGGAGGCATGTTTGGTTTTCTGTTTCTTTCTGTGCGGGATGTCCACAGAAAATACCCTAGGACAGTGAGAGCTTTGGTGACACTCAAATAAGAGTAGTAGGGAACCTCCTTCTCACTAAATTCTGCGGAATACCCCGAGGTCCTTCTGATATAATCAGCCGAGATTACCCCTCAATGTTTGGAGAAGACATCTGTAAAGCTTCCAAGGATATGCGAGAAGTTGGATCCACGCTGGCCTCCGATGGAGTCATAGCACAGGAATCTGAATTAAGCATCGGATGATCCTCCAGGCTTTCACTTGACCTCAAGAGAGACCTCTGAGGGAGGCAGGAGAGCAGCCAATTTAGAAATAAGTTTTTTTTTTTCCTTTTTTTGGCAGATAGATGACCCTCAGGATGGGAAGACTCCACCAAAGTACCTTATGCCAACAGCTTAAGACATTGGTTTTCAAGGTAAATTGACAAGCAGGAGAGAGACTACACAGGGTCTTAGGGACAGAAGCTTGGCAGGTACAATACTGCATATGATCGTGGCAAACATCCAAACAGAAGAGAGACACTGGTTGAGGCAGTCTTTATAGGGACTGTCTCCCACACTAATACCTTCCCTTTCTGGATGACATGAAACCAATCAATAAGAAAAAGAAGATACAAAGAAACCCCAAGAGGGCATTTATTCAAAATAGACAGCTCAGTAACCAGCAAAGAAGAAAGGCATTCAGACTGACGTTCAATGATGGCATTTGAACTGGTAACAAAGAAGTTCTGAGTGTGTGCATCTGTACGTTACTGTCACACATCTCTCTATAACACAGATGACAAGTATGGGGGTATTTCGTTTAGATGCCTTAATACACAAACACATCAGGATGGATAGCAGCATCATAAAATACGAACAAACTAGTTAACAGACAGACCTTGCATACATACATACATGCTTATATCTCAACAGTTTACTACAAAATGGCAGTCTAGCTTACACGTGTTCAGTATTTACACATTTGTGCAAGCCCTTGGGTAGCTTCTTAAAGGTATATACACACACTGATCTACATCATCCCTCTTAAAAAAGATTGCCCTTTGTGGGAAAAAAACAATATCAGAATTATATATGGATTACTATAGACATTAGAAACAAAACACAATGTTCATGTCCAAGTTGATTCATATCTGTTACAGGGTTTAGATATGCGACCGTATCTCATAACATAACAGTCTGGACCAGATTTACCAACAGGGACAGTCTGCGGTGCACAACTCATATCAGGAACTTCTGGATTTGTCATAGGAATGGGAATGTCCTCTGGAACTTCCTCAGGAACTGGAACACCGGACAACTCGCTCTGTGATAGAGAGTCCCCCTCACAGGCTATATGCTGAGGTATAGGCACAGACACTGGCCTCAAATGCTTCCAATTCCGCCTAAAGACTCCTCCTTGTGATTTCACAATGTAGGATATCAGCTCTGGGCAAATATTCTTCACGAGATCAATCCAATCATAACCTTTGAACGTGTGCATTCATACCACTTCACCTTTTCGTAATAGATTGAGCGGTTTGCTGGTTTTATCGTAGTAGGACGTCTGGGTTAAACGCTTCTTCAACAGACTGGTTTTCACTGACCTGTTCTACACACATGGAACCAACAATTGACTACTGATTGATAGTGTGGTTCTGGTTTGCCTCGATACAAGTCTCTGAGCAGGTGAACCAAAATGTTTATCATGAGGAACATTTCTGAAATTCAAGAGATTATGGAAAACATCACTATTATCTCGTTTTGATTTCTCAGGTAATTGTTTTGTACTTTGCACTGCACGTTCTGCCAAACCATTTGATTGCGGGTACTCTAGGCTACTTGTGACATGAGTAAATTCCCATTCTTCAGCAAATCTTTTAAACTGTTGGCTTGTAAACTGTGTGCAATTGTCAGACATAACTGTGTGTGGACTACTATCTACTGCAAAATGATGCTTCATCATAGTAATGACTGTCCTGGATGCTAAGTTAGGAAGTACATCAGTCTCGAACCAATTGGAGTAAGAGCCTACTAACACCAAATAATGTTGACCATTCCACTTGAAAATGTCCGTGGCTACTGTTGACCAAGGTAGTTCAGGAATCTGGTTTAGCTTAAGTGGTTCTTTCTGTTGATGTGGCTTAGTACTATTACACACTGAAGACGATAAAAGTGCTCTCTCAATGTCTAGTGACATAGAAGGCCAAAATACTAGCCCTCTCATCCTTCTTTTAGTAGAATCGACTCCAGGGTTACCACAATGCAAGATGGTAATGCACTCTTGTTGCAAGGACTTTGGAAAAATTACTTTCGGAACTTTCATGAAGATACCTTTTCAGACAAAATCTTATCTCTGTATGGAAAATAAGATTGCACTTCTTGAGGATAACTAGATTGCTTTGACGGCCATCCTTGAATCATAAAATGGTTAAGCCTCTGTAAAACAGGATCTGTGTCTGTGTGGTCTCTCAGCTCATCAAGACATGTGGAAGAAAATTTTCTCACATTCATGACTTCATAATCAAAGTTCTCATTCTCATGCTGTTCTGTGGTGCGTCTGGGTGATCTGGATAAGGTAACATCAAGATTAGGAAGTTTGTCTTTCATGTAGACAAGATTGAGATCATACTTTTGTAATCTCACCATCATACGCTACAGTCGAGCTGGAGCTGAATGCATAGGCTTTCTCAAGAGTGACTAAAGGTTGGTGGACTGTTTCGATCTGGATAGGTCCACCATAAACATAATTATGGAACTTCGCACACGCAGACACAAATGCCAAAAGTTCTTTCTCAATCTGGGCACACTGCATCTCAGTTAGGATAAGAGTTCTCGATGCACAGGCAAACAGATTAATTCTCTTGTAAAATGACTGCATCAAGACCAAATTTTGAAACATCACAGGAAAGTGTAACTGGCTTGTGAACATCACAGTATCGGAGAGTTGGTGGGCTAGTAATTCTCTTCCAGGACATCAAGTGCTCCTTGGAGTTGCTCTAACCAAGACCAGGATACATCTTTACATATCGGCTCTCTGAGTGGTGCTAAAAGTTGGCTCAGGTCTGGAATGAACTTGCCTAGGTAGTTGGCCATGTCAAGAAAATGCTGCAGGGCTTGAACATTGTCTGGAGCTCGCATCTCAAGAATGGTTGTTTGCTTTGATGGGTCTGGTCATAAGCCTGTACTCGTAAATAAATGGCCATCATAAGAAAAGTACAGTAGTGCACACTTACCATAAATGTAGATGTTCGAGTGTATTCACTGTTGCAGTCATCACATTTGGGTTATCTGCTTGCAGTAGCCCTCAGTCGGCCTGATTATCAAAGTCTTTGGTCCTGCGTCGGTTGCTGTCTCATCTTCCATAACGTCAGGTAGTCAGGGGTATAAAGCATGCAGCCGACGCCATTACATAAGTTTTTCTTGCCCAATATGCCAGGTGCCCCCACAATGGGAAGCAATTATATACAAGGTTACACTTCCAACAAAAAAGCAAATACACCAAAAAGCTTAAAGCATAGTAAACAAGAATAGAGATATAGTCAATAGAAGTCAGGGGGCTGGAGGGAGGGTAACCAGGACTGCAACAGTGAATGCACTCAAACATCTACGTTTATGGTAAGTGTACACAACTGTACTATGTTCTTCGTGTTTCACTGTTGCAGTCATCACATTTGGGTAGATTCCCAAAGCTAAGGAAGGGAGGAGGTAATTAGATAGCATTAGGATCAGCTATAAGGCACTGCAAGACTGCAGTGGCAAATCCAGTTCTGGATTTAGAAAAAACTGGCAAGTGGTAATGCTTGGTGAAGGTATGTACAGAACTCCAGGTAGCAGCTTCTAGGATGTCCCTGGTAGGATACCTCTGAGAAAGACTGTAGAGGTAGATGCAGCCCTGGCTGAATGTGATCTTATCCCCTGTGAGGTAGGTTTTCCATGATGCTTATAGCAGAAATTAATGCAATGGCCTACCACTTGGAAATGGTTTGCTTTGAAATGGCCTTCCCCTCCGCTCCTGCAGCAAATGCAATCAGCAGCTGTTCAGATTTCCTGAGAGACTTAGTCCTGTCCAAGTAAAATCTAAGTTGTCTGTGCACATCCAATGAGTGCAGTATTTGTTCCCCTTTGTTCTGTGGATTAGAAAAGAAGGTTGGCAAATGAATGGACTGATTAAGGGCCACACTGGATACCACCTTGGGCATGAAGGAGGGATTGGTCCTAAGGGCCACCCTGTCAGCATGAAAGATGATGAAAGGCTCCACTGCCATGAGGGCCTGTAATTCAGACACCATTCTCGCTGAAGTGATGGCTTGAAGGAAGGCTGTTTTCCAAGAAAGGAATTTCAACTCTGCATTTGCAGCTGGCTCAAAGGGAGGTAGAGTGAGATTTTCCAATATAAAGTTAAGGTCCCAGGCTGGAGTTGGGGCTCTCCTGGGTGATCTTAAGTTTTTGGCCCATCTGAGGATTTGCTTCAGCAGTGGATGAGAGAATAGGGGTGGTTCTGTATTGTAATGAGCTGAAATGGCTGAGGCATGAATTTTGATGGAGGAAAAGGAAAGGCCCTCGTGAAGCATCTCAGTTAAGTACTGAAAAATATGGGGTAAATTGGGCGCTGCTGTACTGAACGCCAGAGTTTGGCTCCAGGAACAGAATCTTTTCCATTTTTCAGCATAGGATTTTCTAGTACTAGGCCTCCTTGCCTCCAGGATGACATCCATCACTTGCTTACTGAGCGATGGTAACGGAGAGATCAGGTAATTAGCCAGGCTGCCAGGTTCAGGGTTTGAAGTTGTGGGTGCAGAATCTGGCCCCCCCTGCTGGGACAGCAGGGCAGGGGTCTAAGGCAGGTGCCATGGAGCCAGCAGTGACACATTGCACAAGAGGGGGTACCAGTGTTGGCGTGGCCAGTCTGGAGCAATCAGTACTTGTCCTTGGTTTGTCCTGTTTGATCTTTAGTAGTACCTTGGAGAGGAGAGGCCGAGGGGGAAAGGCATAAACTGATAGGTTTTTCCAGGTGAAGGACAGGGCATCCACTTTCCAAGCTTGTTTGTGGGGAGTCCTTGGGCAGTATTTGTCCAATTGGTAGTTCTGGGGAAAGGCAAACAGGTCTATCTCTGGGCTTCCCCATTTGTTTCTCAACATGTTGAATATCTTTGGTTCCAGTTTCCACTCGTGTGGGCCCATGAGATTTCTGCTTAGGTCTGCCAGTGTATTTAGCTTATCTGGCAGGAATTGAGCCTGTAGGTGCACTTAGTAGCTCAAGGCTGTGTTCCACAGAGTCATGGCTAGTCTGCAGAGAGGGTATGAGTGGGTTCCCCCCTGCTTATGTTCCACATAACAGTGGTGTTTGTCCATCTTTGCCAATAATTGTCCTGGAAGAATGTGGTCCTTGAAGGCTGTCAGAGCATTCTGTACAGCTAACATTGCTTTTTGATTGATATGCAAGTGCATTTGATTTGGGTTCCATTTGCCTTGAATGCACTGCCCTGCTAAGTGAGCCCCCCATGCATAGTCTGATGCGTCTGTTGTTAGGGTTTGGGTGGCAGGGGGAAGAGTGAATGGCAGTCCCTTGTTTTAGTGGCAGGCCTCTGCCCACCAAAGGAACTCCATCTAGAGAAAAGGTATGATAGGAATCATTGATTCTAGATCCTGAGAATGTTGACACCATAGACCTTTTAGATACCATTGTAGTTTCCTCATATGCAGTCTTGCATATGGAATTAGTAGAATGCAAGAGGCCCTGAACCCCAGGGTTTGCAGTATTTTCCTTGCAGATAGCTGGGTCTTTGTGGCCAGTAGTTTGAAGTAGACTGTCAATTGAATTTGTTTCTCTGGCGTGAGGTAGACCATCTGGGAAGTTGTATTCAAGCTTGCTCCCAGGAATACAATTTGTTGGCAGGGTACAAGATGTGATTTCTTTTCATTTATGGTGTATCCCAAAGACATCAGCAATTTCTTTACAAATGGCAGATAATTTAATAGTATGTACTGGCTTTCTGCCTGAATTAGACAATCATCCAGGTATGGGTATATTTGAATATTTCTTTTCCTGCAGAATGCAATGACTGGAGCTAGGCACTTTGTGAATACCCTGGGTGCAGTAGATAAGCCAAAGGGCAGTGCAGAGAACTGAAAGTGCATGTTGCCTGCTCTGAAGCATAGGTATCTTCAAGATTCCCTTATTGGGATGTGCAGGTAGGCTTCTTTTAAATCCAGTGTTACCAACGGGGCATCTTTACCTAGCATGGGAAGCAGCTGCTGAAGAATTAGAATCTTGAATTTTGGGATTACCAAAAATGTGTTTAGGATAGACAGGTCCAGGATAGGACGCCAGAAATTGTTTTCTGGGTACTAGGAAAGGTCTTGAGTAGAAACCTTTCCCCCATTCTTCTTCTGGGACAGGTTGAATAGCCCTGATGCTTAAAAGAGAGAGAACTTGCTTTTGAGCCTTGCCCACTGATTTGGGGGTAGGTCTGGCCAACTGTTTGGGATTGGTAAGGAGTGGAAGTGGAATCTGTATCTTTGGGAAAGTATATTTAAAACCCATTTGTCCAGTGTAATGGGTTCCCAATTTTTTGCATGCAGGGCAATCTTTCCCTCTAAAGTAACAGTCGGTTGAGCAGGGCTTGGAAGGTTTAAAGTTAAGTCACCGAGACAGTTTACCATAGGGGGGAGTCTTACTACTCCCTGCTTCGGAAGTGGGAGCCCCCCCCACTGCTTAGGCCTGTGAGTACCTTGGGACTGAAGCCTGGGTGTTCTGCTGGTTCTGGGTTTGGACTGAGAAGGCCTGGAAGAGGCAGGAAAGGACCAATTCTTAGACGGCCAATGCCTACTAAATCTGGGAGGCTATACTTGCAGAAAATCTTTAACAGTTTGCATAGATTTGGCTTTTTCCTCCATCTTTTTAAGTACTACTTCTACTTTGTTGCCAAACAGGCGGTCCAGTAATTTAGCTTTAACATGATCTGGCAAAGATTGCTCCTTAAGCCAAGCATGTCTTCTAAGTACAGACCCAGTGACAGCAGCCCTGCAAGATGCCTCTAATGAATCAAAACCACATTGCAAAGTATGTTTTCCAACTTGTTCAGCAGAATGCATTAAATCCTTTAACTATTTTCAGCTCAGTCAGGAATCAACATCATTTTCTGTTTAAGTAATCCAATAACATGCTGCTGCTACTTTAACATATGAAACTGGCAGTTTAAGGCCCTAATGGCCAAGGTTGCACCCCTTCTTACCCAATCTATCCAGAGCCTTGGAATCTCTATCAGAGAGGGTAGGATTTTTGGCAGTAGTAGCCTTAATGCCCTTGGGTCCCTGTGAAATGGTCTCAGGATCCGCAGTAGTATTTTTAAAGAGGAACTTGTAAGAGTCAAGTACCCTGTAATACCTATTAGGTTTTCTGGGAGCAGGAGGTAAAGAGTCAGGGGGCAGGCTAGATTCCGAGAAGGCATCATCTACAATGTCCAGTACAGGAGGGATAGCTAAAGGCCTGAATTGAGGAAGGAGTAAGAATTCCCTAAGCCTCTTTTTGGAGATTAGTCCTGACTTTCCCAGCGTAAATGCTCCCCAAGAGTATGTAAGGTTTCACCAAAAGAGAAATCCCGTGGAGGGGAAGCAGAGGGAATGGAGCACTCTGCATCAAAATCCTCATAGGTAGATAAGGGCAAATCCTGGTCATCAGAGAAAACAGAAATTTCAGAGTCCTGATCAGAAGAATCAGAAGGAAAATCAGTTCTGGGTCTCTTAGAGGGGGAAGGGTGGCTTCCCCTGATTAGAGTAATAAGGTCTTCAGCCATCCTTATCATTTGTTTTTTAGGCATAGGGGCCTGACCATGTGGTTTGGGCATTGGTTTTCTAGGCATGGATCGAGTTTTAGGCCTTGAAGAAGAAGATGGCATCAGTTTAATATGCAAGTCAGTAGGTCTGAATACACCCTCAGAAGCTGGTTCCTGCACAGCAGCTCTGGACCCATCCAAGGTAGAGACATCCACAGGTTTCACAGTCGAAGAAGCATCTCTCGGCATACCAGACTCCGAATGGGTCTCAGTAGAGGCCTGCGAATCTGAGGTAGCAGGTATCAGGGGCTGCGAAAGCGCCTCACTAAGTACCGGCGAACTGGCGACTAGCTTAGGAGAAGCGTCGTCGGCAGCTTTGGACCTATGCGGTCTGTCTCTGTCTTTATCTTTGCGTTTTTTTAGAATGTTGGTAGTCAGGTGGCTTACAGAAGCCATTTCTGGATAAGTGAACCGAGTACCAAAATATTTAGATGCGTAAATGAACCGATGACAAATAGTACAAGGTTTGAATAAGGCACAAAACCGACAGCAAGGTACGTCATGGTCTGGGCCTAAGCAAGGAATGTAGTACAAATGTAAATCTTTATGAGGCATTTGCTTTCCACAAGAAATACAATTGTTAACTTTTACTGACATCGGTTTAGGGCAAGAAAAAAGTTCACCAATGGGGTACTTAGCTTAGTTGAAGACTTTGGATCTGAAACTCGAAAATGAAAATTTCAGGAGTCGGCCGACCAGCACTTGTGAACTGCATCTGCTTCGGGCACTGCACAGCAAGAAAGACTGATGTAATGGCGTCGGCTGCATGCTTTATACCCCTGACTACCTGACGTCATGGAAGATGAGACAGCAACCGACGCATGACCCAAGATTTTGATAATCAGGCCGACTGAGGGCTACTGCAAACAGATAACCCAAATGTGATGACTGCAGCAGTGAAACGTGAAGAACATCTTCTTGTAGCCTGAACATGCATTTCTCTGGAGTGAGCTTAAGATTCACTTGACCTGTCCTTTCTAGAACTTTTCTGAGGTTTCTGTCATGCTCTGCTTCATCCTGACCTCCTACTAGTATGTCATCTACTATAATAGCACAAGGATACCCAGAAAAAAAAAATTTGCTCCATTGCACGCTGAAAGACTTTACTTGCAGAATTTATCCCAAATGGCACTCTCAAAAATCTGTACACCTACCAAACGGAGTACTGTGGGAGTGGTAAGCACTAGGTAGCCTATCTACCACAAAAGGAGTGGTTTCTCACCCAGAAATTGTACTTTATTGGCCATTTGGGCAGTTTTTCCGTCTCTTTCAACTTTCTGGTTTAAAAGCCAGCATTTGTGCTTGTTTCAGACTTTTCCTGTAACTAGTCTAATCCAGATACAGATTTGCTGTATCCAGGACTGTTTGTAAGCTTCTCAGCGGTGCCAAAAAGACTGCTCTTCAATTTTCCCTTAAATCTGCTAGTTCCCTCTTCTCCTGCACTTTTACTAGCTTATTAGTCTAGCACTTTACCAGACTTCTTGTAGCAATTATTATAGCATACAAAAGTGCTACCAGCACTAAACGTTCTACAAGGAAACAGCTCCAGTACTTATTATTAATGCCCACCCCCACCAGGCATGTCTAAAGGTCAGTTCCCTGTGCTTTCTCCTAATTAATCTGGTGAACTTGGGGCATCCTGAGGCAGTGTAGCAACCACCTCATGTACACTGACAACCCTCTCCTCTTACCTCCCAACACTCACACTTGTGAGAGATGTACTTGTATATCTAAATTGGAAGCCACACACTCTTCAGCCAAGACCGGAAGAGCTGATCAAGAGAAGGTCAACACTTGCACCACACCACATGGAACACACAGCCCTCCAAAACACACGCCAGCACTGCCTTTACATAAAAACACAAACCGCACACTCACCTTTGCTGACTCAGGTCCTTCAGCAACAGGTACAAATATGACTCTCTCATTGACCATATGGGTGTGAATGACCGGAGATGTACCTCCCTGGAGTACATGAAGAGAGACATGGAGGAGCTCTCGGATTATGCAGCCCAGGCGGGTATGACCTTAGCCGTGTGCAGCATCCTACCATCACCCAGAATGATACCACAGTAAAAGCAGAAAATGACTGATTTCAACAATTGGCTAAGTTTCTGGTGTCATTCTAAGGGGATCCAGTATCTGTCTGCTTGGGATGACATGAGTGACAGACCTCGATGCTTTGCCAAAAATGGCTTGCATCTGTCACCCCTGGGCTTCGGGATACTGTCCAAGGCTCTTGCCACCCCTACAGTGCCTTTTTTAGGTGGTGTTCCAAAGACCAAATCACCACCGTAACAGCTGCAAACAAATGCAATCTTAGGGTCATGCTGCTCAATGCTAGAAGTCTAAATCTCAAAATGCTCTCGCTCGAAGCATTCCTTAAAATGGAGAACATCGACACTTGTGCCGTAACAGAGACCTGGTTCAAGGGAGCAGAAAGCACCCCTGCACTACCAGGCTATAACTCATTCCATCGGCCCCAGAACTTGGACCAAAGCTCCAAAGGCGGTGGTGTTTTCACATTCATAAAGGATATGCACACCTCTAGACTGGTAGTCCAACATAATGCACCTGAGATACTTCAGGTGCAGCTAACATTAGGTAACACAGCGATTCAGGTCGCAGCCTGCTATAAGTCCCCAACCATGTCCCAAGACTCACACTCCACGTTCCTAAGCACCCTGGAGAATATCAGAGTCCAACCTAATACTCTCATACTGGGTGACTTCAACTACCCCTCCATTAACTGGGAAAACTACTCATGTACTAATACACTTGCCCAACGTTTCCTGGAATTCATTAATTCTAATGCCCTGGACCAGCTCGTTCTTACCCCCACTAGAGGTAGCAACATCCTTTACCTGGTCATTACTTACATGGGCGATCGTTGCTCTACACCAATAATCAACTCCTCCCTGGTTAGATCCGGTCACAAACTAATCACCTTGGAAATCCACATCCTTCCCACACACACACCGGCAATGGAAAAGACCATGAAAAACTTCTCCAAAGCTAACTCTGGGCTCCTAAAAACAGAGTTGGCTAACTTCATGGCACCCATTCAAATGACGAATAGTTGCATGACCACCAAATCATACACCAATGCACTGTACAAACACATACACAAATGCATGGACCTCGCCACACCCAATAGAGCCAAGACACTCTCCTCCAAAAAAGGAAGCCATAAACAAACTCTACAATAGGAGAAGGAAACGGATGCAGAATAAGGTGAAGTCCCAAGACTCGAAAAGTTCTTATCAGCCTCAACAAAAAGTGGACATCCCTCGTCAAATCCTCTAAAGCTACCTATAAAAACAGAATTGCAACAAATAGTAAAGACAACCACAAGGCCTTCTATAGTTATGTAAAGAATCTCCAAGGCAATACCCAGATTTGCTCTGAGCTACTGCACAATGGTACTTCCTACACCGAGTAAACAGATACTGCCAATATACTGGCCGATAGATTCAGTGCCAACTCCCCCCCTCCCCCCAAAGGACCAGTCACAATACCATTAGATTGCCAGGTACCCTGTATTACTGCTGCACAGATTAAAACAGCACTATCCATGTCCGATAATACAGCTTCTATGGGACCTGACAATTTCCCTAGCTGTGTTCTACATGAACTACAGAGTGAACTGGCACCTCACCTGTGTGCCCTGTTCAGTCACAGCCTCACCTCAGGCTTTGTCCCTACCAAATGGCGCACTGCTATAGTCATCCCTCTCCACAAAGGAGGAGTGACTACAGACCCTGGGGATCACCCCATTAGCCTGAGTCTGATACGCAAAGCTATGGAATGCATCATCATGGACCTAATAAACAAAGATACAGGGAATCTCCAAACACTGGATCCCACATTGTTTGCTTTTGTGTAGGGGCAGATCATGCCTGCTCAACTTGGTCAACTTCTATGAGTCAGTCACCAGAGCTGTAGATGAAGGCAAGGTGGTTCATACAGCCTACCTTCATCAGGCCAAGGCCTTTGATACCATTCCCCACTCAGGAATCATAGAAAAACTCACTATGCTAGGCATCAACCCCTATTATCACTAGGTGGGTTGCAAATTGGCTCACAGGTAGAACCCACAGTGTGAAAATAAGTAAGACTACCGACCAGTCACGAGTGGAGTCCTAGAGGGTTCGGTCCTGGGTCCTCTCCTGTTTGGTATCTACTCTTCTGAAGTCCAGGCCAACATGAAGGGCCTCTGGCTGACAAAGTTCGCAAACGATTGCAAGTTGGGAGCTATTATTAACTCCCCAAGTGATGCTGACATCCTACAGAAAGGCCTCACTGAGACCAATGACTGGTGTCAGAACCATGGCCTTAAGCTCAATGCCAAAAAATATGTCATCATCCACTTTGGGAAAAACCCGGCTCCCATGAATTACCACATTGATGGTAGTCCACTGAACACAGAAGGCATTACAAGAGATCTGTGAACACAGGTTGACACCAATCTCTCTTTTGACCACCACATTGCCACTCTGGTCAGAAAGTCCTTCTATGTGGCACATCTCATTACTAAGGGTTTTGCATCCAGAAAGAAATAGATCATGGTCTCCCTCTACCCTTCCTTCATTAGGCCAATCATTGAGTACAATGCTCCATTTGACATGTACTTCACTAAATACCTGCAACAACTGGAGAGGCCACAAAAGTACCTCATAAAAAGGATCCCAGGCCTTAAGTGTTTCTCCTATATGGACAGACCCAAAAAAACTCCAACCATTCTCTGTCTCATATCGCCTAGTTAGAGGCACTCTCTGCTTGACTTACAAAGCCATGTCTGACCCAGCTCTGTTAGAAATGCTACATCTAAAGAAATCCCAATCCCTCCACACCACACGGTCCAGAGACCTCAACCTCATTACCACAATCAACAGAACATGCTGGAGGGAGAGGTTCATAACCCAGAGACTGCCCATGCTACGGAAGAGCTTCCCATATATGTCAAGCAGAGCACCTCACTGGCCCTCTTCAACAGAAATCTTGATGAGTGGATGGGAAATAGAAAATTCACACAGAAAAATAAGGATCAGCAAACAAGGCACCTGATAATAAATACTTTAATAAAAGTATATAGGTTCTTATGACAACTAATTTAGTACAGAGCCTTCACCCCAGGGATCTCTCCAGTGGCTTTACTCGACATAGGTACTGGGAACTAAGGTCGGGTGGCACAATGCCTGGGTAATAGGATCATAGGTAGGTACTAGGCTATTGGCCCTAGGGCCTATATAAACCTAGCCAAAAAGGTACCCTGGCTTTTTCCACCCAAGAAAATTATTTTCCTGTGCCCCTGTCGAGCAGAGCCACAGAGGTGATCCCCGGGGTGAATTCCCCATTTCCCATCCAATCATCAAGAGGTTTCTTGAAGAGTGCTAATGAGGTGCTTTGTTTGATATAGACAGGTAGTTTGTTCCAGAGTATGGGAAGTCTCTGGGACAGGAATCTATCCATCCAGCATGTTCGGTTTATTGTGGTGACAAGGTTTAGATCCCTACAGCGTGTAGCTCGAAGGGATTGGGATTTATTTAAGTGAAGCATGTTCAACAGCTCTGGGTTTAACATAGCTTTGTATGTTAGGCGATATGTGACAGAGTAAAGCTGGAGTTTTTTGAGACGGTCTGCGTAGGGCATCTGTTTGAGGCCGGTAATCCTCTTTGTGAGGTATTTCTGTGGCCTTTCCAGTTGTTGTAGATGTCTTGTGAAGTACATACCGAAAGGGGCGTTGTACTCTATAATGGGTCTAATGAGTGACGAGTAGACGGAAACAATGACCTCTTTTTTCCTGGATGAGAAACCTTTTGTGATGAGGTGTGCCACGTAGAAGGATTTCCTGACTACTGTGGCAATGTTATTATCAAAGGAGAGACTATTGTCCACCTGTGTCCAAAGGTCTCATCACACTTTCGGTGTTAAGTAGACTACCACCTATGTGGTTAGCGCATGGGTACAGAGTTTTTACCAAAGGGGATGACAATGCACTTTTTGGCATTGAGCTTGAGGCCATGGCTTTGACACCAGGCATCTGTCTCAGTTAGGCCCTTTTGTAGGATGTCCACATTGTTAGGAGTTTCGATTATGGCTCCTAGTTTGCAATCATCTGTGAACTTTGTTAGCCAAAGATCTTCTGTGTTAGCCTGTACTTCAGAAAAGTAAACACCAAACAGGAGAGGACCCTAGCCTGTACTTCAGAAAAGTAAATACCAAACAGGAGAGGACCCAGGACTGAACTCTGTGGTACTCCACATGTCACTGGTCTGAAGTCGGATTTGTAGTCTACTACTTTCACAGTGGGGGTTCTGTCAATGAGCCAGTTGGCAACCCATCTTGTGACATAGGGATTTATATCTAGTTTAGTGAGTTTATCTATAATTCCAGAGTGGGGGATGGTGTCAAAACCCTTGGCGAGATCTAGATTGGCTTAGTGAACCACCTTACCCTCGTCTATGGATTTGGTGACTGCTTCAAAGAAGTCTATCAGGTTTAGGAGACATGATCTGCCTTTTACAAACCTGAACTGGGTGGGGTCCAGAGTTTGGAGATAGTTTCATGATATGTTCCATGGCCTTGCAGACCAGGCTCGTTAGGCTAATGGGGTGGTAGTTCCCGGGGTCCATGGTGGCTCCCCCTTTGTGGAGTGGGATAACTGTCGCTGTGCACCATTCAGTGGGCACAAAGCCTGAGGTGAGGCTATGATTAAACATGGTTCTTAGTTGGGGTGCCAGTTCATCCTGTAATTTGTGTAGAATGCAGCCTGGGATGTTGTCAGGTCCCATAGATGCTGTGCTCTTGGCTTTGGAGAGTGTGTTTTTTACCTGTGCAGCCGTGATTACAGGAACTTTGCATTCTTCCTATATAGAGATGGGCCCTTTACGGGGTAAGAGGGGGAGGGGTAAAGTTAGCACTGAACCTATCTGCCAGCATGTTGGCAATATCAGTTGATTCTGTATATTTAGTGCCAATGTGCTGTAACTCGGAGCAGATTTGAGTGTTGCCATTGAGATTCTTGACATAGCTATAGAATGCTTTGTGGTTGTCTTTAGAACCAGTGGTGATTTTGTTTTTGTAATCAGCTTTGAAGGATTTTATGAGGGATCGCAGCTTCTTACTGAGGCTGACAAGGGAGTTCCTCCAATCATGGGATTTTACTCTTTTTTGCAACAGTTTCTTTCTTCTGTTGTTCATGGGTTGGTACTAGGCTATCGGCCCTAGGGCCTATACAAGCCTAGCCATAACTATTCCCTGGCTAATTCTTCCCACACTATTTACTTCCCTGGACCTCTCATAGAGTTTGTTTATGGCAGGGGACCACCAGATTGGCTTCCTGTTTTTGGAGGATAGCATCTTGGTTCTGTTAGGGATAGCACGATCCATGTACTTGTGTAGGATTCAGCAGTCATACCTCTACTGTCCGTCTGCATGGGTGTCATCAAGTTTGCCACTTCTGTATTAAGAAGAGTGAAGTTGGCTTTGGAGAAATGTTTTGCGGTGGTTTCCCTAACGGGGGGGGGGGGTCAGGATGGGGATGTTTAGGGTGATTAGCTTGTGGTCAGATCTGACCAACGAGGAATTGACCTCTGGTGTGGAACACCGGTCGCCCATGTTGGTAATGACCAGGTCTAGGATATTGCTGCAAAAAACAACACTGAGGAAGATTGTTGCCGTAACAGGTATGCTGTGTGGTTTTGGAGCAATCGCATTAAAGGAGTTCGAATTTTTCACCCTCATTGTGCTGGACCTTTTTGTTTTTTACAGTCACTGGTTGTTGGTTTGGTCCGTGCACACCCGTATGTGTGAGTGTTTGTTTATGTACTAGGATATTACTGCACCTGGCGGGGGTGTGGATAAGTTGATCCAAGGGGGTTGGAATTTATGAATTCCAGAAAACATTGAGCAAAAGAGTTGAACAAGAGTAGTTTTCCCAGTTAATGGTGGGGTAGTTGAAATCGCCCATTATTAGGGTGTTGGGTTGTACCCTAATATTTTCCAGTCTATCAAGAAATGAGGAATGGGAATCCTGAGGCATGGTGGGGGATGTGCAGCAAGTTACAATTTGTATTGCTGTCTTGCCCAGAGTTAGGTGCACTTGGATAATCTCGGATGCATTATGCTGAGCAACTAGCCTGGAGGTGTGGATACCCTTAATGAATATGGGGACGGCTCCGACTTTAGTGTTTTGGTCCAGGTTAGGTGGCCGAAAGGTGTGGCATGAATTATAGCCTGGTAATGCAGGGGTGCTCTCTGGAGCCTTGAACCATGTCTCTGTCACTGCACAGATGTCGATGTTCTCCATTTTAAGGAGTGCCTCGAGTGAATGCATTTTGAGGTTCAGACTTCTAGCATTGAGTAGCATTACCCTCAGATTTTGCTTACTTGTACATGTTATGGTGGTGAATTTGTCATTTGAACCTTGCCTAAAAAAAGGCACTATAAGGGTGGCAGGAGCCTTAGCCAGTATCCGGAATCCCAAGGGCGAAAGGTGCAGACCATCTCTGGCAAAGCATCGTGGTCTGTCGATCATGTCATCCAAGGCAGACAGATACTGGATCCCCTTAGAATGACACCAGAAGCTTAGCCAATTGTTGAAGTCAATCATTTTATCCTTGTACTGTGGTATCATTATGGGTGATGGCAGGATGCTGCTCAGGGCTAGGGTCATACCTGCCTGTGCTACAAGATCGGAGAACTCCTCCATGTCTTTTTTCATGTAGTCCAGTGAGGTATGTCTCAGGTCATAATCCTATGGACTAGGCTTGTAAAGGCCTTCAGGGACATTAGCCTAGTCCACACCTATGAACTTATGATGATTTCTTGTCAAGCTGAATTTCCCAAAATGAACTCTTTCACATCTAAGACAGAAAAAATAGTGGCATTTGGCATCAAGGCTGTGCGTATTGAAAGATGAGGTCTTTTTAGAGCTATGTTCAAATCTTGTGAATCAATACATATTCTGATGTCATCTGAGCTTATCTTATGAGCTACCACCATGGAAGATACCATTCAGTTGGAGTTTCAACTAGACAAATCACACCGTGTCACACCATTTTATCTATCTCAGCTTTGACTCTGTCCTGCATGGCTATTGGAACTTTACGGGCTGGCCTGATAACTGGACTAGTCTCTGGGTCCAACTTCATGGAGTACACAACTTGAAGTTTGTCTTCGAAAAGATCAGCACATGTAGAAAGAATGTACTGGGAGAAATTATAGTGGTCTTTTAAGGTAACATGATGGTCTTCCTTATTAAATGAAAGCAGTGCTATTTTCAAACTGTCTCTGAGCCCTAATAATGACTGGATATGCCTCTTGACCACATAAAATAAGTTGTAGCTTCTTCCAGCAGAGTAACATGAAAGCACTATTAAGCCTTCGGTTTGAATTTCTTCACCTCCATAAGTAACAAGCTTTGCACACCTTGCTAAATCAAGCCTTTCACCATGACACACTCCAGCAAATGTTTCTACTGACATAGCATTGCACTTGGAACGTGTGTCAGCTTTAAGCTCTAGGGGTTTGCCATTTATCCAAATAGTACAAAATACTTAATTCGTCGCCCTTAAATCTACTGCACTGATTGTTTCATGAAGCACTGACACACCATCAACATGAAGAGTAGGGTGGCAGCTCTCTACTTGATCAACTCGTTTCTGAAAATGTTTCCTTTTCATAAAAGAATGTGGGCCTTTTGATTTACAAAACCTTTTGAAATTATTCCATTTATTGTATTTGTGGCATTGTTGACCAAAAACTAAACATTTTCCCCTTTTAGATTCATGACTTCCACCACAATTACAACAGCTTGCAATGAAACTGGGTGGGGGCCCATGCTTTGAGCTTACTGACTCACTCTTATGCTTCACTGAGACTATGCGAACTCTGGAATTTGCTGGAAAGTTCTGGGGTTTACCAGTAAGTACTGCAGGGGCTGCAGTTGCTGCCATGTGCTAGGGTTTGTTTCTTTTAACCACGTGCTGCATGCTATCAACATGAGCTTTATCACTGTGCCTTTTACAGCTGTTCTCATTTGTAAGCATATTTGTGTGCTTTTCTGCGAGCTCGTATATCTGACAAATCTCAATGGCCTTATTCAAAGTTAAATCACCATCACGAAGCAAAATCTTTCTCACAGCATCATCTTTAATACCACACACACGTCTGTCTTATCAACTCATCCCTTAAATCACCAAATCTGCATGTTTTAGCTTTGTTTCTCAAATCAGTTATATATGCTGCAAATGTTTCACCAAGCTTTTGATCTCTTGTGTAAAATAAGTGCCTTTCCATTGTAACATTTGTCTGTGGGTTACACATTTCTCTAAATTTATGTTTTACCCCCACCATGCTCCAAGATTCTCACTACACCTTTCTAAACATACTGGAAAATATTAATATGCAACCAAACACCCTAATACTGGGTGATTTCAACTACCCTGCCATTAACTGGGAAAACTACTTGTGTACCAACACCTTTGCCCAACGGTTCTTGGAATTCATAAATTCGAATGCCCTGGTTCAGCTAATCCATAGTCCCACCAGGGGCTCCAATATCCCAGACCTGGTCATTACCAACATGGGAAATCGATGCTCCACACTTATGGTCCCCCCCTCGTTGGTCAGGTCAGACCATAAGCTAATCACCCTTAACATCCACATCCCACCCCCACACCCCAGTAAGGAAACCTCCACAAAAACTTCTCCAAAGCCAACTTCATGCTACTCAAGTCAGAAGTTACAAACTTCATGATACCCATGCAGACGGGAACTGAAAGTTCGACTGCTGAGTCCTACACTAAGGCACTGTATGAGAACATCCACTCATGCATGAATCGTGCCATCCCAAATAGAACCAAGATGTTCTCCTCCAAAAAAAGGAAGCCAATCTGGTGGTCCTCTGCCATAAACAAACTTTACAACAAAAGGAAGAAACTGGTAAGCAAAACATAGGACTGAACTGAGGACAGAAAAACTCCACTCTTTATTGGCTCACACAAAAGGCTTAACGCTACACAAAAGATGCGTTTTCATCCAGGCACCTCCCAGACTTCATCAGAAAGTGCACAATAATGGAAGTGCCTCATTTAAATAATGATCAACTCACAATAAATGGAGAACCAATTACTGACTTAAAAAGACATACACAACACAAAACATACCTTTAGAAGGTAAGGAAAAGTTTTTTAAAAATCATTTAAAATGAATACAATGACATGTAACGTTAATGAACCATCATAATTTAGCCGCTCTAAGTTTTAACAGGGGCAACAAAGAGGTGGTCATTAAGACCCGGGAATCTACTGGCCTCCAAAACAATTTGCCAGTAAGTTTCTTGATAAGCCAACTTAGATTCCCAGGGGCCTCCCCTGAAATCCCTGGGTAGAAGTTCCAACACAAAGAAAGTAAAATCAGCTCCCCCACAGGATAGTGTATGCCTATACAATGCATTGTTAGTGTTGCATTTTTTGATATCATTAAAATGTTTGTATATTCGGCGTCTTAATTGCTTTCCTTTTTCCCCAGATAAAACCCCTCACATTGGCCACAGTTACAGTTGGTGTAAGTTTTACCCGTCACCGTTTTGTCCCTTCCCTGGATATAAATACTTTCAATGTGGTTAAAGTGGGGACATTGGGGACAGGCGCCACACCTAACCGTACCCTTTTTCATATGTGAGAAAACGGAGAGGTTTCGATTCTGCACAAGCAGATCCTTAATATTCTGCCCCATTCTGTAAATAACTTTGAGGGGCTGGTTCTTGAACACATCAAGGTCGGTGAACTCAATAAATTTATTCCATTCCTTTTCAGTTACACCTCTAAGAAAATACGAGTCATTGCTAAAGTTGGTAATGAAGGCTCTCTTGTACTGCAAGTCAGCACCATCACCAGGTTTCATATGCTGGACTGGCAAAGAGCTGTTCCCCAAAATAGGGGGATACTTGTCCTGCCTACCCGACAGGACCTCGTCCCTAACCTCCAGAATCATGTCCTAGGGTAGCCCCTTTTCACAAACATCCTGGTGATAATGACACATTCGATATGAAAATCTTCATCAAGTGAGGTCTTGCGACTGGCCCTGACCAACTGGCCCTTAATAATGCCCCTTTTATGAAATGCAGGATGAGCACTCAAAAACCATATATAGGAATTTGAAAAAGTAGCCTTCCTGTAAATTCTAGATTTAAAGCCCCTCCCTGTCCTAATTATAGAAACATCAAGGTAGTGCATAGAATGTGATGTGGTTTCATAGGTAAACTCTAAAAAAGTGGTGGTGTGGGCCAAATATTCAATAAATTCCTCCAGTTTTGGTAGACTGTCATCCCAAAACAAACAAATATCGAGAAATCTTTTATACAATTTCCAAGAATTGAAAAAGGGCTGTTAAAAACAAATTTGTGCTCCCACATAGCCAGAATGATATTGGCATATGTAGGGGCACAGTTGGCACCCATAGCAACATCACGCTCCTGTCGAAAGAGCTCACCATCAAAGAACAAAAAATTGTTCTTGAGGTTGAGTTCAGCATTCAATACATACAAAGATGTCATTATCAGGTACCCCAACTTGCAACCTGAGGGCTTCCTCCAACCATTTTAATCCAAGGTTGTGTGGGATAACTGAAAACAATACAAAGGACAAATCATCTGAAAACAGTTCAGGCTTAACATTGATGAGAAAATCCCAGGAGTCAAGCAAGATATGTTCATCCTGCTTCCACAACTTATTAAGTTTCCAATATAAGTATTTGGCCAAGGGGGCAATGTTAGAACCTTCCGAGGCCACTATAGGTCTTAAAGGTGGATCCTGGATATTTTTAAGCACCTTGGGTATACCAAAAATGGATGATACCCTAAAGTTTGTTGTTTTCCAAATATGAATAGGTTGCAAAGTCAATCACACCTTGATCGAACAGATCCTTAAGGGCTAAATCAATTTTATGACAGGAAATGTGGATTTCGTTCAATGACACCTGACTATATTTAGTATCATCATGCAAGAGGGCACTCATCTTGCTTTCATATAAAATCCTTTCCATTAGCACCATATCCCCTCCCTTATCTGGCTCCATCACCCTCACACTAGGGTTAGAACCCAACTCGCGTAACAGTTTTTGTTCATCATCAGATAAGTTATGGGTAACTCAGGTGTGGGAATGCACCCTACGCACTTCCCTCTCAAGTACCTGTTCCAGGTTCTTGAGTTGAGGGTGTAAAGGGGGATTGTATGTACTTAACCTCTGGGGTACTGTAGTCTGATTTGATGTGGCCACCTGTCGGAAAATGTACTCAAGATTCAATTTATGAATGAACATTTTGATATCCATAATAACCCTTGTAAGGTTACATCTCCGTGTGGGAATAAACTTAAACTCCTTCAAAAATTGTCTAAAAAAATCTTCATTAACACTCAAGTCACTATAGTTAAAAATGTTAAACCCTAAATAGCTGAAAACACGGTTTTCTCTAGAAACAACACAATGATCTAAAATCTCAGTTACCTAGGATACCCTCCTCCCCTGTGATTTGCAGGACCCCTGTAAAAATGGTTGCCATGAGAGTTTGTTAAATTGCTAATCATTTCGGACCTACGTGGAACAAACTCATTAACGTGTTCACCATTGTCCAACTCCTGGGGATTTGAGGAGGCATTCTCAGTATAATGTGTCAAAACCATCTAATTCAATAAAATTTTGGTTTCGATTACCTCCTGAAACACTCATACCACCTGGAAGGGAGGTTTGTTGTACCCTCGGAGCCGGGTACTGCTTGCCATCCCTGTACTCCAAGTCCCTATCCATCTTCTTGTATTTTCTTTTTAAAATATCATCACACTTCTCGTCCACACAACGTCTGATGTTAAAATACCTAGCCCTTTCTAGTTCAATCCCGAACAATAAATAATTTGTGATAACATTATTAAGTTGGTCAATACTCGTCTTTAAACCATCCATTTCATGTTCGTTGTTTTTGATAATAGCCCTCAAAACATCCAGGCCACATTTATCAAAAATGCCAAGCAGTTCAGAATGAAAAGCGGAACCCGCCACAACATTGTTAGGGTATTTGTGTATTCGTAACCCCTTAGGTACGATACCTGCCATAATACATTCACCCAAATACAAATTGTCTAAAGACAAAGATTTGTACCTTAAGAGGTAATCTTACAATTTATTGAGTCCATGCGAAAAGTTGTCCATAAGTGGTTGACTGCTAGATGAGCTGTCAGGTTTCCGGAACGTAGGCTTATTTGCCAACCAAGTAGTTAAATCTACTTGAGAAGGGTTCAGTCTGTCAGAAAAATGGCCTGTTGAATCCTCGGCCACAGGAGATAACCCTTCCTGCAGTCAGAAGACACTAGGAGTGTTTAACAGCGTTTCCCCCGGCTGACGCTCTGGAGAAGAAGAAAATGGTCTGTTCAAATGCAGAGCGCCCGGTTGGGAACCACGTGTACATTGCGGCAGACCAGAAACAGTCTCCCCTTCCTGATTACAAGGTACACTGGCGTTGGAAAGCAAAGCAGTCAACCCCTGGCCAATGGAAGTGAGTAGGTCGACAAGTTGACTAAGTTTGACCAGCGAGTTTACGAAATTCTCCCATTTCGGACCCATGACAGCAACCGTTGTGGGTATCAGTAGGAATCTGTCCTTCGAACTCCTCCATGCACAAACCAATAACCAAAAAAAAAAAAAAAAACGAGGAAACAGTCCAAAAGATAACTGGTAAGCAAAACACAGGACTGAATTGAGGACAGAAAAACTCCACTCTTGTTTATCTCAAGATGTTCTCCTCCAAAAAAAGGAAGCCAATCTGGTGGTCCACTGCCATAAACAAACTTTACAACAAAAGGAAGAAACTGTTGCAGAAGAGAGGAAAATCCCAGGATGCAAAAAACTCCCTTACCAGCCTCAGTAAGAAGCTGAGATCCCTCATAAAATCCTCCAAAGCTAGTTACGAAAATAAAATTGTCAAAGATTCCAAAGACAACCATAAGGCATTCTATAACTATGTCAAGAATCTAAATGGCAATGCTCAGATCTGCTCTGAGCTACAAGAGAATGGCATTAAATATACTGATGCCAAGGATATTGCCAATATCCTGGCAGATCGATTCAGTGCCAACTTCACCCCCCTCTCACCTGCTAAATGGCCTATCTCAATACTGGAAGATTGCCAAATTCCGGTAATAATGGCCACACAGGTAAAAAAACGCACTCTCCAAAGCTAAGAATACAGCATCCATGGGACCAGATGACATCCCGGGCTGTGTACTACATGAACTACAAAATGAACTGGCACCTCACCTAAGTGTCATGTTTAATCATACCCTCACCTCAGGCTTCATGCACACTGAGTGGCGCACAGCTACAGTTATCCCATTCCACAAGGGGGTATCCACCTTGGATCCCGGGAACTACCGCCCCATCAGTCTGACGAAACTGATCTGCAAGGCCATGGAACATATTATCATGGAACTTATAAACAAAGACACTGGCAGCCTTACAACACTGGACCCCACCCAGTTTGGGTTCGTGAAGGGCCGATCGTGTCTCCTGAACCTGACTGACTTCTTCGAATCAGTTTCCAGAGCC
Source organism: Protopterus annectens (assembly GCF_019279795.1). Taxonomy (NCBI): domain Eukaryota; kingdom Metazoa; phylum Chordata; order Ceratodontiformes; family Protopteridae; genus Protopterus; species Protopterus annectens. Next base: position 770,501,019 of record NC_056726.1, on the reverse strand, counting down.
ATGGACGAGGGTAAGACAGTCCACACAGCCTATCTGGACCTCGCCAAGGCCTTTGACACCACCCCCCACTCTGGAATCATAGATAAACTTACTAAGGTGGGCATTAATCCCTACATTACTCGATGGGTTGCCAACTGGCTTACTGACAGAACCCACACAATAAAAGTAGCTGACTCCAAATCCAGCTCCAGACAAGTGACAAGTGGAGTACCTCAGGGTTCAGTCCTGGGACCGCTCTTGTTTGGCATCTACTTCTCTGAAGTACAGGCCAACACTAAGGGACTCTGGCTAACAAAGTTCGCAGATGACTGCAAACTGGGAGCCATTATTGAATCCCCAAATTATGTCGATACTCTACAAAAGATGCTTGGTGCCAGAGCCATGGGCTCAAGCTTAATGCCAAGAAATGTACAGTTATCCCCTTTGGGGAAAAAACATGTACCCATGAATTACCACATAGGTGGCAGTACACTAAACACCGAAAGTGTGATAAGAGACTTAGGGACACAGGTGGACAGTGGTCTCACCTTCAATAACCACATCGCCACAGCAGTCAGGAAATCCTTCTATGTGGCACACCTCATCACTAAGGACTTTTCATCCAGAAAAAAAGTAGTCATTGTCCCACTATACTCATCCCTCATTAGATCCATTATAGAATACAAAGCCCCATTTGGTATGCACCTCTCAAAACATCTGCAACTGGAAAGGCCGCAGAAATACCTCACTAAAAGAATCACAGGCCTAAAGCAGATGCCCTATGCTGACCGCCTTAAAACAACTCCAGCTATATTCTGTCGCATATCGTCTATTCCGAGGCAATCTCTGCTTAACATACAAGGCCATGTCAAACCCAGAGCTGTTGGACATGCTACACTTAAAGAAATCCCAATCCCTCAGAGCCACAAGCTCCAGGGATCTAAACCTTGTCATTACAATAAACAAAACATGCTGGAGGGATAGGTTCCTGACCCAGAGACTCCCCAGACTCTGGAATAGACTGCCCATACATGTCAAGCAGAGCGCCTCTTTGGCCCTCTTCAAAAGGAACCTTGATGACTGGATGGGAGAAAGGAAATCACCCCGGGGATCACGTCAGTCGCCCTGCTAGACAGGGGTCCAGGGAAGTAAATAGTGTGGGAAGAAATAGCCAGGGAATTGTTAGTACCAACCTATGAATTAAGCACTCTGGGTCCTCCCTTGACTCAGCCTGTAAAACAATATGACGGTTTTCCCCCTCTCCAGTACAAATAGCAGGTGTATACATAAATGAACGCTCCTTTTCTATGGTTTCTGACCCAGCTAAATTAAGCAGAATACATGTCTTTGTATGGTCATCTTTATCAGAAAATGCAGTCTGTATGAAAATGTCGTACTCTTGCTCTAACACTTTCTAGCTCTCAGCAATATTACTGTCAAACACAAGTGCACTGGGTTTTCGAAATCCATCTGCCATGCCCACAAAGTATGCACAAATGCACTGAAAGTATGGCCCTTGCAATTATGTACAAACTTTTCTGTGAGCTAGTAACATTCAAATGCACAAGAAACTCTTCAAAATACTGTACTTTGAACAGTATGCTCTGTAATGGCTGTATTCTGTGAATTACCTTTACTGTAACTGCACGAACATACAAACACTTTATACACTTCTGATAACTCAAATATCTTTGCTTAATATGAAAAATACCCTTATTTTATTCATTTTATGCAATTCAGACTATGTCAAACATTTTCGTAGTAATTCAAAATATTTTCTCAACATCAAATATCGTACATATCGGTTTATGAGAATATCCGTTAGAATGTTGTGTATGCCTCGTTTCATATTTTGCGAAAAATAAATGGTGCTGAAAAAGAAGTTATGTACTCACCATAACGTTCCATCTGAGTAGATAACTTCCTTTGTCTGCAAACTGTGGGTATCGGATCCGAGCCGGCAGCTTTACCAAGCTCCTAACTCCTCCCCTACCCATAATCCCCTGCTACACATCCCCCATCCTCAGATCGAGTTTGCCTATAAAGACTCCACGAGACCCTCGAAAGAGGCCAGTAACCCACTAACAGAATGAGCAATCCTATCCCATGGTTAAGAAGCACGAAACTGGTTAGAGGGAATGGAGGGGGGTCGGTTGCAGACAAATGAAGTTACCTACTCAGATGGAACGTTATGGTGAGTACATAACTTCTTTATCTGAAGTGGTTAACAGTACATAACTTCTTTATCTGAAGTGGTTAACTTCATTTGGTCTGCAACCTGTGGGACAGAGTCCCCAGCTACCTAGAAACCTTGGGCGGCTCTCAAGGAAGAATATTCCGGAGCACCGCGGAGCCAAAGGAAGCCCTACTCCTGGAAATCATATCCAATTTATAATGGGAAATGAATGTATGAGAGGAGGACCAAGTAGCTGCTGAACATATGTCGTCTATAGGGACTCTAGACCAGAACGCTGCAGAGGTGGATCGGGTTGAATGAGCAATAATTCCCAAAGGTACCAGGTTTGTTTGAAGCTAAATAGGCCTGAATGATGCATTGTGAAATCCAGTTGGCTAATGTCCCTTTGGTAATAGGTTTACCTAAAGAAGACTTGGCAAAAGACACAAACAATTGATCAGATTTGCGGTTAGTTGCTGTCCTGTGCAAATAAAAATGCAGTTGTCTATGCACATCCAATTTGTGTAATGTGTATTCCCCTTTGTTCTGGAAATTGGGGAAAAACACTGGCAGATTAATAGACTGATTAATATTCGACTCAGAGGCTACTTTAGGGAGGAAGGAAGGATTAGTCCTGAGAGAAACTCTGTCCTTATGAAATATTAGGTAAGGGGGTTTCATACAGAGGGCTTGAAGCTCAGACACTCTCTTGGCTGAAGTTATTGCAATCAGGAAGGCTGTTTTCCAAGATAAAAATTTCAACTGAGCAGAAGCAGCTGGTTTGAAAGGAGGGCCCGTCAAAGCCTGTAGGACCAATGTTAAGTCCCATGGTGGGACCGCAGACTTAACTGGCGGTTTTAACAGAAAGGCGCCTTTTAAAAAAGTTTTGCAAATCTTGGTGGAAGCCAGTGATCCTACATTATCCCCAACGTGAAAATGAGAGATGGCTGCCAACTGTACTTTAACTGTCAATGCACTGGCTCCCTGATGAAAGATATGGGACAGAAAATCAAGAATTGTCGGAATAGGGACAGTAAAGGGGTCTAAGCCCCTGTCTTTGGCCCAGATGGAAAAACGTTTCCATTTACTACTGTAGATTTTTCTGGTAGAAGGTTTGTGTGCTGCTACCAGAATAGCTTTCACTGGTGACGAGATACCAGGAGTCCTTGCTATCAGGGGAACTGGATCAACCAAGCCGTGAGCTTGAGGTCGCCCAGGTTTGGCGGTTGTAATCCCGCAAGATGAGACATTAGATCCGGAATGGGATCTAAGATCCAAGGAGGAACTACACTGTGAGACCGCAGGTAAGGGAACCAGATCTGGCGAGGCCAGAATGGGACTATGAGGATTATCTTGCTCCCCAACCAATGGGCTTTCTGCAGGAACTTCGTCATGAGCAGAAGCGGGGGATAAGTATAAAGGAGACCAGGGGGGCCAAGCATGAACCAGAGTGTCTCTGGGGCTCTCCCCTATTGGGGAAATTAGAACGAAAAATTTGCTGCACTTTGTGTTTGACGGAGAAGCAAAAAGATCGCAGCAAGGTAGACCCTATTTGAGGAAGATTTGCTTTGCTACTAACGGGTTTGGAGACCACTCGTATGGTGTGAGGATCAAGCGACTTAGCTTGTCCGCTAGGATGTTGGTCCGGCCCGGAATGTGCATTCCTACCAAAAAGAGGTTGGTGGAGATTGCCCATTCCCAAACTCTCATAGCCTCTCAGCAAAGGGGATAAGATCTGGTTCCTCCCTGTTTGTTGATGTACCAGACTACAGCCATGTTGTCTGACTGAATTGTAATAGTTCCTGGAGGAAGAAGGTCTTGTAGGGCTTGCAAAGCCAGAAGCACCGCCCTCATCTCCAGAATACTGATATGCAGAACGGTCTCTGAGGGAGTCAACGTGCCTTGGATGGTTCTGCCCATAGCATGCCCCCCCACCCGAGGCGAGAAGCGTCTGTGTTCAACGTGGCTTGGGGCTGAGGCATGACAAACGGTCTCCCCTCTCACAGCTCCTGAGAGTGCAGCCACCAGAGGAGGGAGTTCTTGCAAACCCTGCTCAAGGGAATCGGGGTGTTCAAGGGGTGCAGTAAAAATGACCATTGGACCTGAAGAGTCCACTGAAGAATTCTCATGCGCAGTCACGCAAAGGGCGACAGACCGTTGGCTGCTGCCATGGAGCCCAAAGCTCTCAGGACTAATTCCGCAGGTGGGGCTGGGGACTGAAGAATTGCCAAAACATGAAGAGACAAACTGCGTAACCTGTCTGTTGTTAGAAAAGCCTTGGAGTGGCGTGTATCTATCTTGGCCCCTATAAATTCCAGAACCTGCACAGGATGAAGGAAAGATTTTTGAAGGTTCACAGTAATACTCAGACACTGAGTAAGAGCCAGGGTATAATCCCTGGCAGAGCAGAGCTGATGCCTGGTGGAGGCGGTGAGGAGCCAGTCCAGGTACGGAAAGACCCGAATGCCCTGAAGTCTCAGGTGGGCTGTGACCACTGCCACGACCTTGGTGAACACCCTGGGGGCTGAGGTGAGGCCGAACGGAAGAGCCCTGAACTGATAGTGACTGGATGCCAACCAAAAGCGGAGGAACCTCCTGGATTGTCTGTCCATCAGAATGTGGTAGTATGCATCCTTGAGGTCTATGGAGCAAATCCAGTCGTTCTCCCGTAGGAAGGGGAGAATAGATTGCAGAGTGACCATCTGGAATTTCTCTTTGGGAATGAACAGGTTTAGAGATGAGAAGTCTAGGATAGGCCTCAGTTACCCCGTCTTTTTTGGCAATAAAAAAAACCTGGAGTAATTTCCCAATCTGGACTGGCCTGGGGGGACGTGCTGGATGGCTCTTTTTTCTAATAGCTTCAAAATTTCTAAAGCTGACGCATCCCTTTGATCGGGTGGGACATCGGGGAGGCGTTTCGTAGGAGGGGGAAGACTCGGAAAGGGAATGGAATAACCTCTGGATAGAATTCGGAGCACCCACCGGTCCGTAGTAATGGACTCCCAAGTTTGGAGGTGCTCCGACAGATGCTCCCTGACTGCCTCCAGAGAGGGACAGTCAGAAAAGCCCTCAGGGCTGTTGCGCGGGCCTCTCAGAGAAAGGCTCTCGAGACCCGAGATTCCTTGGCCCCCCCCTCTGCCTCTGGGCCGGCGTCCACCTTGTCCTCCTCTGCCTCTGAAGGACAAGGGGTCCAAAGCGGGAAGGGACTGCTGTGATTTCCGGAACCGCATCTTCTTTTGTCCCCTCTGGTTCCTCAAGAAGGACCATTGGGGATTAAAGAAGCGGATCCTGATGGCAGATAGCATCTTCCTGTCTTTCTCGCTTTGGACCAGCGTGTCACAGACGGTCTTGCCAAAGAGTATAGAACTGTCAAAGGGCACGTTCGCGAAGGATGCCTTGAAGGGTTCCGCAAAATCGCAAAGGCGGAGCCAGGCATGGCACCGCAGAGCGATGCCTGCTCCGCTGGCTCTAGCCACTCCCTCCGTGGCATGGGAGAGTAGCCACATAGATGTGTTAGTAAGAGATTTTCAGAGTGGCCATGCAAGTCGAGAAGGTGCGTTTGTCCTCGGCCATCATGGACTCCGGGGGGGCTCCAGCGTATTCCTTAATCAAGTCTCATTGGCGTCTGATGACATGTGCCATATAGTTCAGCACCCTTACAGAGAAGGTAGCTGAAGCAAACATCCACTTTCCAATGCGGTCCAACGTCCGAGATTCCTTATCTGGAGGGTGGACCAAGGAACTCTCCTGCGCTAGCTCCTTCTTGGTGGCAGCTGCCACCACCATGGCATCCACTGGAGAACCTTTAGACCATGCCAGCCTATCAGAAGGGGGACTAAGTATCTTGTCTGGCCTTCTGGGAAATGGCTCCACGGTGTCCGGCTCCTTCCAAGCCCTGGTGGTAATAAGACCACCAGGGGGTCAGCCGGGGGGACACCCAAGAAGTAGACGGGCCTGCATCAAATGCATCCAGGAACACAGACTCATCCGAGGAAGGTTTTTGGGCAGACCACCCTCCTCTGATTCGCAACATCTCCATGATGTCTCCAAAGGAGACATCCTCAGGGGGTGACCTTGGGGAACCTTCCCCTTCCTCCAAGTCTGTGTCCTCTGTGCGGGACTCAGGGGAGTCCAGGTGCCTCCTTTTGCACTTCCGTTTGTGAGGAACCTCCTCAGTGGGGCTATCCGAGGAGGGCTCACCCACGGGGTCTTGTTCCTCTAAGGGAACCAACTGGAGCTCTGATGCAAGCTGTCCCTGTGGCTGGATGACGGAGGACAGGCCCAAATGCGAAGGTGTGATGGATAGATCCGCAGCCCGGACTGGGGATCTGGAAGTCCTCGACAGCACCCTCTCCACTACATCAAATGCCGAGGGCGAATCAATCTCCCCTGGCTCTGAGAGCAGCCCCCTCTGCTCCGATGCACGGATCGGCGTCGCAGCCGAAGTGGTCAGACCCAAGAGGGAAGTGTGCTTCGACCTAATCGGCGCCGAAAACACAGTTCCCCCCACGGATCTGATGCTCGGCTCTCGGCCCCGAGAGCTAGGATCCGACACGCTCGGGGGCATAGTCAGTGTCGAAGTAACCAAGACTGTCAGCGCCGATGGTTCCCAGAGTCTGAAACGGCACGGGTCCAAAAACTCCGAAATCCTAAACCAGGTCGGAGAAGGAGCGATCGGGGTAAAGAAAGGGGCCGAGCTCCCCCTGGAGGGGGGGGGGGATGGAGCACCCATCTGCATTTGAGCCTACAGGAAATGATGCATGATCCAGTCCAAATCAGCGTCGGTCAAGCTTCTGGTGGATCTGGAGGAGGTCGTAGAGGCGGGCCTGGAGGGCTGCCACGAGAACCTCGAGGGAGACCGGTACTCCTCTTCCGGCTCCGGGGAAAAGCAAGGAGAATGGAGCCGAGAATGAGGAGAACCAGAGGCCCTCTTAGCGGGACTAGCTACCTTCACTGGCGGGGCCGACGGATGAGACTCAGCCCGCCTTTTATGCCTGTATCGGTCCTCATCTCTCCTCTTCTCTTTAGAAGAGGAAGAAGAGTCCCCCTCACCCTGAGAAGCAGAGGGAGTTTGAGTCCCCAACAAGGGAGGAGGATTGGAAGGCATTGAAGCCGCAGCCACGACTGGTGCCTTAGAGGGAGAGGAGGAAGAAGAATCCGGGGGCAACAATCCCGCCAGGATTAGCTTGTTCCTCCTATCCCTGATAGCCCGGGGGTTGAAAGCCACACAAACCTGGCAGCTGGTGTGGATATGGGCAGCTGGTGGATAAATGGGCCACCCCCAGGCAAATAATGGCTGGGGACAGCTTATGACCACATTCAGTGCATTTAAAAAAAATGGCTTTAGGCCCTTCAGCCATCACACCACACCACTCACGCACTAGGGGGAGGGTTGAAAACAAATTTGAAGTAAATTTACCACAAAAAAATTACGCTAAATATACTAGTTGATAAAGGGGGCTAAACAATACACACACACCGAAGAAAATTTAGAAAAAACGATTTTAAAAGGTTTTATATAAAACTGGAAATTTCTCACCCACTTCTAGGAGCTCGTCTCTAGAAGCTGCTATAAGCCGCGGCAAACTAGATCTGGGGATGGGGGATGTGTAGCAGGGGATTATGGGTAGGGGGAGGAGCTAGGAGCTCGGATCTTTTAGCTAGGTAAAGCTGCCGGCTCGGATCCGAGGACGGATCCGATATCCACAGGTTGCAGACCAAATGAAGTTAACCACTTTAGATCAAGTTTTAATATCTGAAATTCGTTTCTGACCGGTTTTGCAAAGTATGCATATTTTAGGGATGATTCACTCCTGTATATTCCACAAGTGCCTTAAGTCGTTTTAACTTCACGTCCTTTAGACATGCCGCTTTTGACACCATGTCACTCGTCTCTCTCTAACATAGATGACAAGCAGGCAGGGTATTTCGTGTAGATGCTTTAATACATAGAAACACATCAGGATGGATAGCAGAATCATAACATACGAACAAACTAGTTAACAGACAGACCTTTCATACATACACGCTTACATCTCAACAGCTTACTACAAAAATGGCAGTCTAGCTTGCACATGCTCAGTATTTATACACTTGTGAAAGCCCTTGGATAGCTTCTTAAAGGTACAAACAAACACACATTGATTTACAATCACCTTTATGATCTATGCTTTGCAAGGGGAGCTTATGTGTGACATATGGCGTCTGTAAGTACTAAAGGCTTTGGTATACTGGCCGGACGTTGGTTATCCTTGACAGGCGATCCATTCAGTTAAGAAAACTGCAACATGGAAGGACATCTATTACTCTTATTTACATTTGGTAGTTATGTAGAATCAGGTCTCCTTTGCAGGTAATTTCAATTTCATCTTATTTATTTTCTGTAGACCATTACAAAACTGAATTGTAGTTAATTAAAATAGTGACAAATCTTTTATATGAAGGTTCAGTTTAAGTTAGGGTAGTTGCTTTGAGAGGGCAGCATTTATTTGTACAATATGCATTGTATGTATTTTTTGTTTAAATCAGCTTAACCGTAGCAGACATGTTTTTTTTTTTTTCCGTAGGGATTATTAGTGGTTGGGAAGTTTATGATGTACACAGGATATGGGTAAATTAACTGATGATATGCAAAAAAAAAAAATCCTGAAACAAGATACAAGGATTTACTATTACTTTATATATAGATATAGGTTCATAGGTAGGTACTAGGCTATCGGCCCAAGGGCCTACGTAAGCCTAGCCAGCAAGATTCCATAGCTTACGCCACCCAAGGAAGTTATTTTCCTGTGCCACAGTCCAGCAGAGACACACAAGTGATCCCTGGGGTGTATTTCCTATTTCCCATCCACTCATCAAGATTTTTCTTGAAGAGTGCTAATGAAGAACTTTCCTGGACATAGATGGGTAGCTTGTTCCAGAGTATAGGAAGTCTCTGGGACAGGAATCTATCCCTCCAGCGTGTCCTGTTTATTGTGGTGACAAGGTTTAGGTCCCTAGAGCGTGTAGCTTGGAGGGATTGGGATTTCTTTAGGTGTAGCATGTCCAACAGCTCCGGGTTTGACATAGCTTTATATGTTAGGCAGAGATCACCTCGGAGTAGGCGATATACTACAGAGTAAAGCTGTTTTTTTTGAGGCGGTCAGTGTAGGGCATTTTTTTGAGGCCAGTAATCCTCTTTGTGAGGTACTTCTGTGGCCTTTCCAGCTGCTGCAGATGTCTTCTGAGGTACATTCCAAAAGGGGTGTTGTACTCTATAATGGGTCTAATGAGTGACGAGTAGAGGGGAACAATGACCTCTTATTTCCTGGATGAGAACCCGTTTATGATGAGGTGTGCCACGTAGAAGGACTTCCTGACTACTGTGGCGATGTGACTATCAAAGAAGAGACTACTGCCCACCTGGGTCCCAAGGTCTCTTATCACGCATTCGGTGTTAGGTAGATTGCTGCCTATGTGGTAGTTCATGGGTACAGAGTTTTTACCAAAGGGGATGACACTGCACTTTTTTGCATTGAGCTTGAGGCCATGGCTCTGACACCAGGCATCTGTCTCAATGAGGCCCTTCTGTAGGATGTCCACATCATTTGGGGACTTGACTATGGCTCCTAGTTTGCAGTCATCTGCAAACTTAGTTAGCCATAGGCCTTCTGTGTTAGCCTGTACTTCAGAGAAGTAGATACCAAACAGGAGACGTTTCAGGACGGAACTCTGTGGTAACTCCACTTGTCACTGCTTTGAGGTCAGATTTACAGTGTGGGTTCTGTCAGTAAGCCAGTTGGCAACCCATCTTGTGACGTAGGGATTTATACCTAGTTTAGTGAGTTTAGCTATAATTCCAGAATGGGGGATGGTGTCCAAAGCCTTGGCGAGGTCAAGATAGGCTGGGTGAACCACCTTACCCTCATCCACAGCTTTGGTGACTGCCTCAAAGTCGTCGATCAGGTTCAGGAGGCATGATCTGCCTTTCACAAACCCGAACTGGGTGGGATCCAGAGTTTGGAGGTTACCAATGTCTTTGTTTATGAGTTCCATGATGATATGTTCCATGGCCTTGCAGACCAGGCTCGTCAGGCTAATAGGTCGATAGTTCCCGGGATCAGTGGTGGTTCCCCCTTTGTGGAGTGGGATAACTGTTGCTGTGCGCCATTCAGTGGGCACAAAGTCTGATGCGAGGCTATTATTGAACATGGTGCTTAAGTGGGGAGCCAGTTCATTCTGAAGTTCGTGTAAAATGCAGCCTGGGATGTTGTCCGGTCCTATGGATGCTGTGTTTTGGCTTTAGAGAGTGCAGCTTTTACCTGTGTAGTTGTGATTACAGGGACTCTGCATTGTTCCTGTATAGATATGGGCCCTTTAGGGGGTGAGAGGGGGGGTAAAGTTAGCAGTGAACCTGTCTGCCAGGATGTTGGCAAAATCAGTTAGTTCTGTAAATTTCGAGTCTTTGTGCTGTAACTCAGAGCAGATCCGGGTGTTGCCATTGAGATTCTTGACATAGCTATAGAATGCTTTGCGGTTGTCCTTGGATTTAGTGGCGATTTTGTTTTCGTAGCTAGCTTTGGAGGATCTTATAAGAGATCTTAGCTTCTTACTGAGGCTGACCAGGGAGCTCCTCCACTCATGGGATTTACTCTCTTTTGCAACAGTTTCTTCCTTCTGTTGTAGTTTTGTTTATGGCAGGGGACCACCACCACACTGGCTTCCTTTTTTGGAGGATAGCGTATTGGTTCTGTTTGGGATAGCACGATCCATGCTCTCATGTAAGTGCTTATAGAGTGCATTTGTGTAGGATTCAGCAGTTGTAACTGTATTGTCCATCTGCATGGGTGTTATGAAGTTCATCACTTCCTGTCTTAAGAAGCATGAAGTTGGCTTTGGAGAAAATTTTTACTGTGGTTTTCTTAATGGGGGGTGGGGGAGGGATGTAGATATCAAGGGTGATAAGCTTATGGTCGGATCGGACCAATGAGGAGCTGACTTCAGGTGTGGAACACCGGTCACTCATACTGCTAATGACCAGGTCTAGGATATTGTTGCCCCTGGTGGGGGTGTGGATAAGTTGGATCCAGGGCATTGGAGTTTATGAATTCCAGAAAGTGTTGAGCTAAGGAGTTGGTACACGAGTAGTTTTCCCAGTTAATGGTGGGGTAGTTGAAGTCACCCATTATTAGGGTGTTTGGTTGAACCCTAACATTTTCCAGTACATCAAGAAAAGAGGAGTGGGAATCCTGGGGAATGGTGTGGGATCTGTAGCAAGCTATAATTTGGGTTGCAGTTTTGCCCAGAGTTAGTTGCACTTGGATAATCTCGGATGCATTATGCCGAGAAACTAGCCTGGAGGTGTAGATATCCTTAATGAATATGGACACACCTCCACCTTTGGTGTTTCGGTCCAGGTTACATGGCCAAAAAGTGTGGTATGAGTTATAGCCTGGTAATGCAGGGGTGCTCTCTGGAGCCTTGAACCAGGTCTCATTCACTGCACAGATATCGATGTTCTCCATTTTAAGGAGTGCCTTGAGTGAGTGCATTTTGAGATTTAGACTTCTAGCATTGAGTAGCATTACCCTCAGTTTTTGCTTGCCTGTTCCTGTTATGGTGGTGAGTTTGTTATTTGAACCCTGCCTAACAAAGGCACAACAGGGGCAGCAAGAGCCTTAGCCAGTATCCGGAATCCCAGGGATGACAGGTGCAGGCCCATCTGTGGCAAAGCATCATGGTCTGTTGACTATGTCATCCCAAGCAGACAGATACTGGATCCCCTTAGAATGACACCAGAAGCTTAGCCAATTGTTGAAGTCAATCATTTTGTCCTTCTACTGCGGTATCGTTCTGGGCGATGGCAGAATGCTACTCAGGGCTAGGGTCATACCTGCCTGGGCTACAAGATCGGAGAGCTCTTCCATGTCTCTTTTCATGTAGTTGAGGGAGGTACGTCTCAGGTTATTCACACCAACATGGACAATGACAGAGTCATATTTGTACTTGTTGTGGAGTGACCTGACTGCGTGGGTTATGTGGTGGATCCTGGCACCCGACAGGCACCTGACAGTAACCTTCTCCTTGTTTAGCCTGGTGAGTGGTACATCAGTGTGCCTAACTATAGAGTCACCTATGACTAGTGTGTTGGGTACGTTGTTTTGCCTTATTGGCTGTGGTTGAGTGGCGTACACACAGTCTGTGGGCTATGTGTCATTTGGGTTGGGTTGTGGGATGGAGGTTGCTTGCGTTTCTGCTTTGGAGGTCTCTGTTGCTTAGACAGATTATTATTGAGAGCCTCCGCGAATGTTTTTGTTACTATGTGTGGATTTTGGTGGTGTAGATTTAGTGAGACTATGTGATGAGTGTGGTGTGGTGCAAATGTTTACCTTCTCCTCATGACTGTCAAGTTCAGTCTTGGTTGGAGAGAGCTTTATCTCCAGTTTGGCTAGGTAAGTGCATCTCTCACAGGTTGTAGTGTTGGGTGGTAGAAGGAGAGGGTTGTCTGTGTACATGAGGCAGTTTCTACATTGCCTCAAGATGCCCAGATTCATCAGATAGACAGGAGAGAACACTGGGAGCTGACCCTTGGACATGCCTGAATAAAAAACTATTTTCCTCTAGATAAGTGAGGAAAGTGAGTACAAGAGCTGTTTTTCTCTAAACAAGTGAGAAAGGTAAGTACAAAAACTGTTTTCCTCTAGGTAATGAGGAAGATTGAGTGCTATAGTAATTAGTAGCTTATTTAGTGCTTACAAGTTCTGAACAAGTGCTGAGCATGAATAAGCAAATTTAAGTGCTAAAACTAAGAATCTGTATCTGCACTAGACGAATTACAGGACAGAAACAAGTGCAAATGCAGGCTTTCAAATCAGAAAGCTGAGAGAGATGGAAGATTGCCCAAACAGCAAATAACTACAACTTCTGGGCCAGAACCACTCCTTATGTGGTAGACAGGTTACCTAGTGCTTACCACTCCCACTGATAAGCTAGAAGGCTTCCCTCCAACACAGAATTTTTTTTTTTTTTTACAGAAAAGTAGCAAAAACAGTAGTAAAACAATTCACATGCAGTGCAAGCTAGCACACGAGTATGCAGCAATATTAGACCAAACACAGTTTAAAAAATGCAATTAAATTAAAAAGGACTAAAAGCAAGTGTAGAAAGAGTTTATTAGGTAGAATGTGGTAAAGAGATGGGAATGGGGGAGTGTCCCAGATCGAATCTACAGTGGGGTGGGCAACTGCAAAAGCCACCAAATTTAAACTACAAACCAGAAATAGGGAGGGTGGGGTTCAACAGAGATCTAAGCAACAACTAACAGTACAAACTTTAAAACCAAAAATATATTCTCAGCTCTGTATATTTGCCGATCAGTCTCCCAGAACAGTGAGACAACAGTTTCAACAGAGATCTAAGCAACAATGAACAAACTCTATAACCAAAAAAATATATACTCAGCTCTGTATATTTGCAGATAATCTGTAAGGCAGTCTCTCAGAACACAAGTTCTAGCAATTTGAATGCAGTTGCTACTATACCAACTGAAGACACAGCAGAAAATGGGGTGGGGGTGGGGCAGTTTCAACAAAGTTCTAAGCAACAACTAACAGTACAAACTTTAAAATCAAAAAAATATTCTCAGCTCTGTATATTTGCCGATCTGTCTCTCAGAACAGTGAGACAACAGTTTCAACAATGATCTAAGCAACAATTAAACTCTATAACCAAAAAAATATATATTCAGCTCTGTATATTTGCAGATCATCTGTAAGGCAGTCTCTCAGAACACAGGTCACTAGGATCCAAGTACGCCAGTGTGTGTGTGTGTGTGTGTGTGTGTGTGTGTGTGTGTGTGTGTGTGTGTGTGTGTGTGTGTGTGTGTGTGTAACCCAGCCACTGGGGATGCACAAGCCAGTACATTTCTTTGTACCAGTCCCAAGCCCAGATAAATGGGGAGGGTTGCGTCAGAAAGGGCATCCGGCATAAAACCTTTGCCAAATTACTTATGCGGAGAACACTTCATATTTCCATACCGGATCAGTCGAGGCCCGGGTTAACGACCACCACCACCAGTACCTGTTAGCCAACAGGGTGCTGGCGGAAATTGGGCTACTGTTGGCCGAAGGAGAAGAGGAGGGGGAAGGCATGCCCGAAGGCAGGAAGAGAGGAGGAAGGTTAGGAGTGCAGTAGTGAGGGTAGGAACTTTGAATGTTGGCAGTATGACTGGTATAGGGAGAGAGCTAGCTGATATGATGGAGAGAAGGAAGGTTGATATATTGTGCGTGCAAGAGACCAGATGGAAGGGAAGTAAGGCCAGGTGTATAGGAGGCAGGTTCAAATTGTTTTATCATGGTGTGGATGGCAGGAGAAATGGGGTAGGGATTATCCTAAAGGAACAGTATGCCAAGAGTGTTTTGGAGGTGAAGAGAGTGTCTGATAGAGTGATGTTTATGAAGCTTGAAATTGAGAGTGCAGGCAGGGTGGAATGGGTGGAAAAGAGTGTCAGGAGTGATTTGTGACAGACGGGTACCAGTAAGAGTGAAAGGGAAGGTCTACAAGAGGGTAGTGAGACCAGATATGTTATATGGGTTGGAGACGGTGGCATTGATGAAAAGGCAGGAGTCAGAGCTGGATGTGGCAGAGTTAAAGATGTTAAGATTTGCACTGGGTGTGACTAGGATGGACAGGATTAGGAATCAGTATATTAGAGGGTCAGCTCAGGTTGGACAGTTTGGAGACAAAGCAAGAGAGGCGAGATTGCATTGGTTTGGACATGTGCTGAGGAGGGATGCTGGGTATATTGGGAAAAGGATGCTAAGGATGGAGCTGCCAGATAAGAGGAAAAGAGGAAGGCCTAAGATAAGGTTTATGGATGTGGTGAGAGAGGACATGCAGGTGGTTGGTGTGAAAGAGCATGATGCAGAGGACAGGAAGAAATGGAAACAGAAGATACGCTGTGGCGACCCCTAACAGGAACAGCCGAAAGAAGATGATGATGATGATGATGATGATGATATAGCCCATCAAATTCTTTATCAACCTGACAAAACACCTATACCATCTATTCTTATTTATCCCTACCAAAATCTAAAGTCCCTTAGATCCGCACACAAACTTCTAGCAAATATTGACAAAGCAAACAACAAGGCTGGAGATTCCCTTTTTTCTAACACTGTTGGAAAACACTGGAACCCGCTTCCCTCTGAGCTTTCTACTATTCCCTCAAAATCTCTCTTTGAAAAGAGACTTAAGCTCTACCTCAAATCACAATGGCTGTGCCCCTGTACTAATCCTGACTAACTCTAGCTCTTGACACCTGACTAAAAGCTATACCTTAAAACCCAAAGTCTACTTCTCATTTACATCAACAGACCTATATCTCCTTCCTACTATCTTTATATATTATGTTCCTCTTAATTTCCTTTACCCTCTATTACTGTACATGACGCTAGTATTCTCTCAGAATGTCACTTGTAACAATATTTTTGTCACAATATTTTACCATTCATGTTATAATTACTGCATTTTTACACTTTATAACTATGTCTCCAGTTATAATGCTTTCTTTTACTCTCTTATTTTCATGTATTTCTTTAATGTAAATTCATCTTAAACTTTGGAGCTTATCTCCCTGGGCCTCTACTGAAAATGGACATATATCCAGCTAGACTAGCCCGGTCAACAAATGTAAAATAAAATAAAATAAATATATATATATATATATATATATATATATATATATATATATACATATATATATATATATATATATATATATATATATATATATATATACACACACACACACATACACGTGTGTGTGTGTTTATAAATATGTACATATACAGTATATGCGTATATGTATATGCACACACACATGTATTCATACATCCAACATTGCTGAGTTCCCATCCAACTCCTACAGGCGTCCCATAAGTCCCTGCTATCCAAAGAATTTACTAGGCAAATGAGGAATAGAAATAGATTGACAGACCTTTCTTCAATATCACACAGACACACACACACACACACACATATATATATATGTACATGTATGTATACACACAGACATACATACAAGTGCATGACAGTTGATCACAAATTCAATCGGCTGAGATTAACTCATACCCAGACAGTTAATACACACAAACTGAGTAAGACAAAAAAAAGCAATGAACAGCCACACTGTTGATGTTTAGGAAGTGAATCTTGAACTTGGACTTGTTTGAACAATGTGATTTAGGTTCATAGGTTAGTACTAGGCTAATTGCACTTGTGAGCCATTTTAAGCCTAGCCAGTTACCCCATGTGAGAATCAAACCCTGCACCTTGTCTCTCTAAGGTAAACACCTTAACCACTGTGCCAACCTCCCACAAGGAGTAAAGAGGAGAAGGCTAGTTTTCTTGTGGTTAAGTAAGAGTTAGGCATTAGTAAGTCAGGTCTCAATAGAAGTTAGAAGTAAAAGTTTCTTGTGTAATTTGCAATAGGTGTGACAGACTGGTTGGAAAGCAGATAACTGTAGAGTCATCTTAAGGAATTAGGGAGTTTTGACAGGAGGAAGTATGAAGGCTATCGATGAATGTATTAAAGAGAATGAGGTTAAGGATGGGTCCTTGAGGAACATCTGTGATTTTGGGTAGTTATGGAGAGAGGAAGCCTTGCCATTTTACTGATTGCTGTCTGACAGGTAGCTGGTAAATCATTGGAAAGTGGGAGGTGAAAGACCAAGGACTGAAAGCTGATGTAGAAGTTTAGAATGGCAGACAGTGTCAAAAGCCTATGAGATGTCAAGGTATAGTGAAGAAACAAGTTTGCTGGAATCTCTATAGCTTTATATGCAGTGTCCACAAAGGATAATAAGGTGGTAGTTGTACTGTGCGCTGGCAAAAATCATAGTGGTTAATAGCTGATTTTACAGTAGAAAGCTTAGAAGTTGTTTATGTATCCATTTTTCTAAAAGTTTTGATAGACGAGATGATAGCAATGGAATGAAAATTGGGAATTACAGTTGAGTTACTTCCTTTGTACAGTAGAATAATGTAGAATTTTTTCAATAAGTAAGGGACACAGGACTCTAACAGATCTATGGATAAGAATACTAACTGGAGAGGCTATGTCCTCTGTAGCTAGTTTAAGGTATTCTCGTGGGATGAGTTTATATTTTATAAGGCTAGTAGGAATCGATTGTATGGTAAAGGAGAGGGAATTATTCATATTAGTGTACAAGACGTCTGGGTAGGAAACATGCAGGATGAGAATAGTTAGGGGAATTGTGAGAAGGGAGTGTGTTATGGACAGAGTTAGAGGAGATCTGAGGGAAAGAGGATGGTGTGTATGAAGAGCTTGTGGTTAAGCTAGCTGAGTATTCAATAAAATAAGTGTTGAACTTGCTTGCTGTTTGAAGGGGAATTTTTCAGGGCAAGGATGAGGGTCTATTTTTGATCCTGGCTTAAATAGTGAGGTTACAGAAGAGCAGAATTTAGGGTTATTTTTGGAGTTGATTTGCAAAAAAAGAGTGGAATATTTTTTTGTCCCTGGTCACTTGTTTTTTACCCAGTTAAGGAGCTGCCTGAAAAAAAATTGTAGGCTAAAGTACTAAAGATTTCTAGAAATGTTGCCCTGAAATAATTTACTATTTTGACTAATGTTAGAATTTTTTGTAAATACCACTTCATGGGTTTTAGTGACTCAACGAAAGACAGTTGGCTAAATTTTAAAAGACTGGGGGTTGTTTAATATTTATGTTCTTTTGACAATTGGGAAATAGTTGGGTGTATGGTGGTAGATTTTCAGAGTTATCTGGAAGTGTACCACATGTAGCAAATTTACTTGGGTCAGTAACCAGAATCCATTCAACAGTGGAGCTCTGTTTTTTATACCTGGTCAGTGTTTTATTAAGTTGAGTGGACCTGAATAGGTTTGTGATTGAAGTTGGGAAGTCAGAATTAAGTTCTACCAGATGATATTAATCTCACCAAGAATGATAATTTCATTGGTAATTGCACTTGATATCCATTACAGTATGTCTTATAGGATGGTAATGTTGCATCCAGGAGAGATATAAGGCACCACAATGCATAAGCTTTTTGTATCATTTAGTTTTGAACAGGTAATAAGAATTTCGGTATTGGTAAATTTTGGGATGGAATTTGAGAGAAAGGAATAAAAGTATAGGAATTAGGGTAGAGTAAGGCTATTTCACCTGCTTTCTTTTGTGTTCTATCTAATCTGATTATGTTATAGCCTGGAGAAAGAAATTCAGAGTCTTTGATATTAGGTTTAAGTTTAGTCTCAGTTGAAGCCATGAAAATGGGGGTATAATGGGTTACCTAAGCATAAAAGTCAGTAATTTTATTATATATGCTTCGAAAATTTACTGTAACAAGGTTTAGAGTCTTAGTAAGGAGTATGTTGGTTGGTAGCTGGAAAGGACTTTGGTTTGGGTGAATGTCACTGCACTGTTACATGGTGGAGAAGTAAAGTTGTTCTATGACAGCATCCTTTGGTGTGATGGGTAAGAATTTTATTTTATAGATTGGTGTTTGTAAATTATGTTTAGTTTGGATTAGTAGAAGGGGCCTATGTGAAATAGTCTGGGGGAGATATCACAGAAACTGTTAAAAAATAATTGCTAGTTGCAATGGTTCTGACAGCTGTTTGTATTTTTAGTGTTGTGCACTGCAGATGAAATATGTGTGAACAGGAGGAGTAAAGTAAGGCTGGAAGGTTAACAGCACGGTTTATGTAAGACTGGGAATAATACTACGGCAAGTGAGAAAGGAGTTAAGGTGTTACTTATACTATGACAGGCTAACAAAGGAGTGTGAGGTAAGGAGGAGGAGGGACTTTAGTGTGATGAGGAGCAGCGAGATGGGGAGGAAACAATGATAGTGTGTAGGCTGATTTAATCGTTTAATGACATGTGTGAGAGAACTGGAAAGAATATCATTGGGATTGTAGAAGAAAGTATAGCGGTAGATGATGTGGGGGGGTGTGGGGAGCAGTGCAGGGGCCACACACCAGCAGAGGGAAAGAGGTTTCAGTGTTACAGAAACAGTCAGTAAAGACATCTTTCTGACTTTAGTATAAGTTTGCTGACAAGACTGTAGTACTGTGAGAAAATAAAAAAAAAGGTTTAGCACAGTTAGCACATTTGTTAAACACCTGCACATGTATAGTTACTTTACTTTTCAGTAAGTCAGAGTAAAGGTTAGTACTACTTAGCACATTACTCTGGAAGGGGAAAGGGACAGATGATGGGAGACAGAGGAGGCATATAAAGTGGAGAAGAAAAAAGTATGACAGCAGGAATAGTACTGGCTTCGGTAACAAAATGAACCAAGGGTAATAATATATTTGGAGAAAGCAGCATTAGGGGAGCAGGGAGAGTTAACTTATTTTGGGAGGTTAGTGGGAGTTTGGAAGGGGGTACATCCTGTGGTAGAATGCAGGAGTCAGGGAGAGCAGATTAGCTGGGAAACTTCCAAAAAATACCACAGCTTATGTATTCTTTCTTTTCTTACAATTTACAAAAAATGTGTAGCCTGGGATAACATTTATACATGAAATAAGGGTCCACATGAACTGTAGTAACAAGTAGAGGCGGTGTTCTTAGCTGAGAGCAGGTGTATTCCCTGGGATAATATCAGAATTTCCAGATGAAGGTCCTGAGGTCATATTGGGGAGGGGGGTGAAGACAAGGGCAGACCGGCGTATGAAGTAGTTGTGCCCTTATTATCTGAGAAGAGGCGTATTCCGTAGGCTAACTGCAAAATTTCCATCTGAAGGTCCTGAGGCCATGTAGAGTGCAGTGTCAAGCTGTGGGGGGAGGGGGGGCAAGGGTAGCTTTTGCAGCTTGCTTATCAGAGGATGAATACTAAGAATTACACTGAAGACTAGACTGCCCCCTGTCCAAAGGAGTGGTAAACCAGATTTTGTTAGTCAAAACTCTCTCCCACCATCCCTCACTCGATTTTCCAGTAACCAGCTCGCTGGCTGATCCAGTCTCATCTGAGTTGCAGTTGGGGCTTCTTCCTTTTATGCAAAATAACTGGTACATAAACAGAGAGTACTACAGAAAACTGTGTCAGCTATTTTACATTTAAAAAAACTAAAAAATATAATGGAATTCCAATAAGGATCAACAAGGATGTAAATTAAAACATAACACATTGACTTTAAACCATCTGTAATATATAAAATGCTTTTTTGTAATAAAAACTCTAATCACTGACATGCTGCAAAGCTGAGTACCTTTCACTATATCAACACAAATGAAATCTTACCCAAAAGAACACTGACCTTTAGGTCATACACTGCATTGCAGCTGTCTTGTACTTCGGGCTGTATCGATCTTGAACAAAATTCATTTTGCGCTTTCTGTAATCACAACATGGAAGACATAAATCACACACACATTTTTCCAAACAATTTCAACATGTATTAGTACAGTATTCCTAATATGTCAATGTACTGACAAAATACTACATTGTTTTGAGCACAGAAAATTACTGCAAATAATTTGCAGTCATTTTCTGTGCTCAAAATTATACAATATGAACTCCATGATTGTCAAAGCATGTGGCATCTCAACAGAGATCAAGGTGTTCACAGCATTGTGTATCTTGGCCATAGACAAAGTTTTAAAGGTGTATCAAATTCTCCAAAACACACGTAGCATAGCCGGTGTTGTGGTAGACAGGGATAAAGCCTTTACTATGGCCCAGGTGACTGGGGCCATTTAGCAGCTCAGGCATCTCAGGCACTGACAGTAAAAGATGGGAGTGCCAGTCCTTGGAGGACTGTGAAGTGAACCTGGATGCTTCTTACGCTTGTCCCCTGATAAATGCCCAGTACACAGAGAGGGGCAATGTCTTAAGTGGGGAAGGATGGAGGATATTGGCAGAGTCACAGCTGATGCAAGATGATATGCCACGACATCTCCATTACACATCCACCCACCCAGCAGACACTAATAAGCATGTGCAGGGCGGGCGGAGCAATGGAAGGTTAATGCCACAAAGAAAAAAACATCTCGGCAAGCAACATGATGCAAAAAAGGGATGATTTGATCTAACTGCTATGATTTGATCTAACTGCTATCTCCAACCCTTATCGGAGCAAATCTGGGATGATGATAGACCTGGCAATCAAGGACAGGCACCAAGGTCTGCCAGTGGTTAGTGTTGAAAAACAAAAAAAAACACACCTGGAGTCGCATTCCACTAAAGAGACACTTAATATGGTTGTTTATGAGTCACCTGCGACTACAGGATGCACACATGCCAATACAGAGGCACCTATAGGTATAGATGGGTGATGGTAAATCAACTTTCTGGGGCAATACAAAGTACAGTTTTGTACCTACCATAAATGTAGATGTCCGATAGATATGCAACTGCAGTCATAACATATGGGTTGTCCTGCCTCAGGCAGCCCTCGGTCGGCCGGATTCCAAAGTCTGGGTCCGACGTCAGCTGATGTCACATTTCTCTCCGACGGAGTATATAAGCATCAGCCGACGCCGTCTTCTTCAGTGTTTCTTGCCCCAGATGCCAGGTGCCCTCCAAGGAAGGCTGTAATCAAATTGGAAGACAAAAATAGGTTTCCAGACAACAAATAAGCAATAAACAGATACACCATAACAGATATCCCCAGCTAAGGATAACAGGGAGGGGAGTGGACCCAAGGCATAGAGGGGAAGGAGGGAGGGAAAACCCGACTGCAGTTGCATATCTATCGGACATCTACATTTATGGTAGGTACAAAACTGTACTATGTCCTTCAAGAATGCAACTGCAGTCATAACATATGGGTTGAATACCAAAGCTTAGCTGGGGGAGGTGGTATGCTCTAAGAAAGTGATGGTGTAGCTATCAATCCCTGCAGGACTGCTGAAGCAAAGCCTGCTCTGGATCTGGAATATAAAGGGAGGTTGTAGTGTTTGGAAAATGTATGCACGGAGCTCCATGCAGCAGCTTCTAGAATGTCTTTTGTAGGCACCCCTCTTAAAAAAGCTGTAGAGGTGGCTGTAGCTCTGGTGGAGTGTGGTCTGACATTGGCTGGCACACTCTTTCCATGGAAGGAATAACAGAATCTGATGCAATGTCCAATCCATTTTGAAACTGTCTGTTTAGAAATTGCTTTTCCTTGTACTCCAGGGGCGTAAGCTACAAAAAGCTGATCAGACTTCCTACTGGTCTTGGTTCTGTCTAGGTAGTAGCAAAGTTGTCTGTGTATGTCCAAGGTATGTAACAGTCTTTCCCCTTTGCTCTCAGGATTGGGAAAGAAAGTAGGCAGGTGAATTGCTTGATTTAAAGAAACCCTAGATACCACTTTTGGCAGAAAGGTAGGGTTGGTTCATAAGGAGACCCTGTCTCTGTTAAAAGTTATGAACGGTGGTATTGCCATTAAGGCCTGTAATTCCGAAACCCTTCTTGCTGAGGTAATGGCCAACAGGAAAGCTGTCTTCCAGGAAAGAAATTGTAAATCCACAGAAGCTGCTGGCTCGAAGGGAGGTAGAGTCAATTTTTCTAGGACAAAATTGAGGTCCCAAGCTGGTACTGGTGCCTTTCTTGGGGGCTTTATATTCTTGATTCCTCTAAGAAATTGCCTTAACAAAGGATGTGAAAACACAGGTGGGTCAGTGTTGCATCTAGCTGAGATAGCTGAAGCATGAATTTTTATGGAAGAGTATGAGAGTCCTTTATGTAGCATATCTGCCAAGTATTCCAGGATGAGAGGAATGCTCAAAAGTGATGCATCATGACCCTTGTTGGTATTCCAAATGCTGAATCTCTTCCATTTGGCTGAGTAAGCCTTTCTGGTGGATGGTCTGCGGGCTTCTGTTAGTATCCGCTGAACTTCCTTGGAGAGAGGTAATTAGAAGTTATGTACTCACCATAACGTTCCATCTGAGTAGGTGTATTCATTTGTCTGCAACCTGTGGGTTATGGATCAGACATCGGATCCGAACCGGCATGGTTTACCAGCTATGGATCCAAGCTCTCAGCTCCTCCCCTCACCCATAATGCCCTGCTCTCCCTACATGACCTCAGATCGAGTTTGCCAACAGCATAAACACCCTGAAAAGGGTAACACAACATATGCAGGAAACTGAAAGGCCAGGGGGATAGGAGGATGGGATGGTTGCAGACAAATGAATACACCTACTCAGATGGAACGTTATGGTGAGTACATAACTTCTAAATCTGAAGTAGGAGATTCATTTGTCTGCAACCTGTGGGACAGAGTCCCCAGCTACCTGAATCTTGGGCGGCCATCATGGAAGGATATTCCAGAGCACCGCGGAGCCAAAGGATGCTCTACCTCTAGATGCAAGATCCAACTTATAGTGGGAAATAAAAGTATGAGATGAAGCCCACGTGGCTGCTGCACAAATATCATCTAGAGGAATCCTAGCCTTAAAGGCGGCCGAGGTAGAGACTGACCGGGTTGAATGGGCATGTACACCCTCCGGTGCGGGCCTTCCCGAAGCTTCATAAGCCAACAAGATACATTGTGAAATCCAGCGAGATAATGAGACTTTGGAAATTGGCTTGCCCAAATTAAGTTTAGCAAAGGAAATGAACAACTGGTCGGATTGCCTATGACCAGCAGTCCTGTTTAGATAAAATCTAAGTTGCCTGTGAACGTCTAAGGAGTGAAGCTTGTACTCACCCTTGTTTTGATATTTGGGGAAGAAAACAGGGAGGTTAATGGACTGATTAATGTTTGCTTCAGAAGCTACCTTAGGAAGAAAGGACGGGATGGTCCTGAGGAAAACACGGTCCGGATGAAAGACCAAGTACGGAGGTTTAGCTGATAATGCTTGAATCTCTGAGACTCTCTTGGCCGAAGTAATGGCTACTAAGAAGGCAGTCTTGAAAGATAAGAAATTCAGATCTACAGTAGTCGCAGGTTCGAAGGGGGGAGCGGTCAAGGCCTGAAGAACTAAGGAAAGGTCCCAAGGAGGAACCGCTTGCTTTATAGGGGGCCTGAGAAGAAAGGTACCTTTAAGGAAAATCTTACACAATTTGGCAGACATCAGTGGAGCGGAGTCATGACCAATGTGATAATGAGAAATTGCTGCAAGCTGTACTTTGACCGTGGAACTGCTGGCACCATCATTAAAAAGAGTGGTTAAGAAGTCAAGCACCAAAGGGAGAGGAACTGTGAAGGGGTTTAGGCCTTGCCGTTCCGCCCACAAAGAGAACCGCTTCCACTTGCTACGGTAGACTTTCCTAGTGGATGGCTTGTGAGCTGCCACCAGGATGGCCTTAACAGGGGACGAAATACCGGGAGTCCTGATCAGGAGTGGAACTGGAGCAGCCAAGCGGTCAGCTTGAGGTTGTCCAGGTTCGGAGGAGACAGATGGGATGGATGAGAAATCAGATCCGGAATGGGATCTAGAATCCAAGGAGGATTCACTGAGTGAGACCTTAGGAAGGGGAACCAGATCTGTCGAGGCCAAAAGGGAGCAATGAGGATCATTCTGCATCCCAACCGAGAGGCTTTCTGAAGAACTTGGAGCATCAGAGGCAAAGGGGGATAAGCATAAAGAAGACCGAGTGGCCAAGCATGCACCAGAGCGTCTCTTGGAGAACCTCCGGGAGGAGGTATCAGGGCGAAAAAACTGTCGCATTTGGTGTTTGAGGGAGACGCAAAAAGATCGCAACAAGGAGTTCCCCACTGTGCGAAGATGCGTTCCGCTACCTGAGTATTGAGAGACCACTCGTAGGGGGTGAGAATGGTGCGACTGAGTTTGTCCGCCAGGATGTTGGACCGACCCGGAATATGCGTTGCTATGAGAAAGCGGTTGGTGGAGATTGCCCATTCCCACACTCTCATGGCTTCTCAACAAAGGGGGTAAGACCTGGTTCCTCCCTGTTTGTTGATATACCAGACAACAGACATGTTGTCCGATTGAATCGCAATTGTTCCCAAGGGAAGAAAGGCCTGAAGTTCTAGCAACGCTAAGAGCACTGCTCTCATCTCTAGGACATTGATATGCAGCAAGGTCTCTGAATCGTCCCACGTGCCTTGGACCGTCCGGCCTGCAAAATGCCCCCCCACCCGAGGCGGGAGGCGTCCGTGGTCACCGTGGCGAGAGGGGGAGAGGCACAAAAGGGGCGGCCTCCGTGGAGATCTGGAGACTGTAGCCACCACAGGAGGGACCACCTGCACGCTTTGCTGAACGCAATGGGATGATGCATAGGAAGAGCAAGATACGACCACTGAACCATGAGGGTCCATTGAAGAATACGCATATTGAACCTGGCGAGAGGAAGAAGCGCAATCGCTGACGCCATGGACCCTAGGGCCCTCAGGACCAACTCTGCTGGAACTGAATTTGCGTGGAGAATGGCCCGCACCTGGAGCTGTAGGCTTTGCACTCTGTCCGCTGTGAGGAAAGCTCTCAGTCTCCTCATGTCTAACCTGGCACCTATAAAATCTATGAGCTGAGTGGGTGCTAGGTTGGATTTTTTTGTGTTTATCGTGATGCCCAGGCGTGGAGCAAGATGGAGAAAGGAGTCTTGCGCCAAGAGAAGTAGATGCCTTGTTGGGGCGGTGAGAAGCCAGTCGTCCAGGTAAGGAAAGACCTGCACCCCCTGAAGCCTCAGGTGGGCCGCTACCACTGCTAATACTTTGGTGAACACCCTGGGGGCTGTGGTGAGACCAAAGGGAAGGACCCGGAATTGGTAGTGACTGGCTCCCAGCCAGAAGCGGAGAAACCTCCTGGAGCGCCTGTCCATTAGTATGTGGTAGTACGCATCCTTGAGGTCTATGGAGCACATCCAGTGATTTTCTCCCAGAAGGGGGAGAATAGACTGCAATGTGACCATTCGCAACTTCTCCTTGGGAACTGCCAGGTTCAAGAGTGAAAGGTCTAAAATTGGTCTTAGATCCCACGTCTTTTTTGGCACTAAAAAGAACCTGGAGTAGAACCCTGATCCGATCTGGTCTGGGGGGACGGGCTGGATGGCTCTTTTCTTTAGCAGATGGCCAATTTCTGCCAAAGCGGCCTCCCACTGACCGGGTGGAACGTCGGGGAGGGACTTCAATTTTGGCAAGTGAAGAAAGGGGATACGGTATCCTCTGGATATAATCTGGAGAACCCAGCGGTCTGATGTTATGGACTCCCATGCCGCTAGGTGCTCCGAAAAACGTCCCCCGACTGCCTCCAGAGTGGAGCAGCCGGGCAACTCCTCAGGGCTGCTGCGCGGGCCGTTCAGAGAAGGGTTCTCTGGACCCGAAGTTCCTAGGAGCCCCTCTGCCCCTAGGGCGGCGTCCTCCCTGTCCTCCTCTGCCACGGAAGGACTGGTTGTCCAGAGCAGGCTGGGACTGCTGCGACTTCCGGAACCACATCTTCTTCTGACCCTTTTGGTTCCTAGAATAGGGCCTCTGGGGTGCAGAGAAGCAGATTCCGACGGCAGACAGCGTCTTCCCGTCCTTCTCGCTCTGGGTCAAAGTGTCGCGAACAGTTTTGCCAAAGAGGGCAGAACCATCGAAGGGGGCGTTTGCAAATGACGCCTTGAAGGGCTCTGAGAAATCGCAATGACGGAGCCAGGCCTGACGTCTAGTAACTAGGCCTGCCCCTGCGGCTCTAGCGGCACCTTCCGTAGCATGGGACATTAGCCGCATAGAGGTATTAGTGACGGACCTGAGAGTGGCCATGCGGGTGGAGTGCAACACTTTGTCCTCCTCCGACATGGACTCTGGAGGGGATGCAGCGTATTCTTTTATAAGATCGCGCTGCATCCTAATCACGTGTGCCAGATAGTTCAGCGCCCTCACCGAGAAGGTCGTTGAACTAAACATCCACTTCCCCAAGCGGTCCATCATCCGAGACTCCTTGCTCGGGGGATGGACTGAGGGACTCTCCTGAGCAAGTTCCCTCTTGGTGGCCGCCGCCGTCAACATGGCATCTACCGGAGGCCCCTTACTCCAATGGGCACGGTCAGCTGGGGGACTGAGAATACGGTCGGGCCTTTTTGGGATTGGCTCCACGGTGTCCGGTTCCTTCCACGCCCTGGTGGTAATGAGGTCCACCAGGGGGTCGGCAGGAGGGGACACCCAAGAGGTAGACGGGCCCGCTTCAAATGCCTCCAAGAACACAGACTCGTCCGAGGAAGACTTGGGGGCAGACCACCCCCCCCTTATGCGGAGCATTTCCATGATGTCTCCAAATGAGACATCCTCGGGGGGTGACCTTGGGGAGCCTTCCCCTTCCTCCAAATCCGTGTCTTCTGTGAGAGACTCGGGGGAGTCAATGTGCCTCCTTTTGCAAGTATGTTTGCGGGGAACATCCTCCGGGGGGCTGTCAAAGGACTCCTCGCAAACAGTGACCTGTTCCAGGGGAACAGCTTGGGGCAAAGGAGCAGGCTGTCCCAAGGGCCGGATGGTGGAAGCCTGACCCAGTGCAGATGGAGCGCGGGACGGAGCCGAAGCAAGTGCCGGGGGTCGGGAGACCCTCTCCACTACATCAAAAGCCGAAGGGGAGCCGACCTCGACCAAAGGATCCGACAATCGGCTCCCCCTCGGATCCGAGGAGTGGATCGGAGCCGGCGCCGAAGCACTCGGATCCAAGAAGGACAGTGCGCCCGACACAGACGGCGCCAAAGGAGCACTGATCCCCCCGGATCCGAAGCTCGGATCCAGGCTCCGAGAGGTCGGATCCGAAGCACTCGAGGGCAGGGTCGGATCCGAAGTACCAAGTACTATCGGAGCCGACCCACCCCCGGCTCAGAAGCTGCTCGGCTCCAACTGCTCCGAACCCGGGTAGCGGGTCGGAGAAGGAGCAATTGGCTTGAAAGACGGGGTCGAGCTCCCCCCCAGAGGGGGGGGGGAGGCAAGAGCACTCCCATCTGCATCTGGGCCTGGATGAACCTTCTCATCATCCGGTCCAGATCAGCATCTGACAGGCTATAGGTTGATCTCGACGAGGCTACCGAGGTAGGCCTTGAGTGCCTCCTGGATAGCCTCGACGGAGATCGGGTCTCCTCCTCCTCAGGTCCCGGTGAAAAACACACAGGAGACCGGAGCCGAGGAGGGGGAGAGCCAGCAGACAAGGAGGCCGGAGGAGAAGCCCGCTTGGCTGGCGGGGCCGAAACAGAGGTCTCGGCCCACCGCTTATGGTGCTTCTCCCTCTGGTCCTTTTTTTTAGCTTCCCTCTCCTCTGAACCACTACAGGGAGGTTGAGTCCCAGGAGGAGGAGGGGGAGCTGGAGAGGAGACAACCGTAGAAAAGGTTACCCCCGAAGGAGCGGAGGCCGGAGCCGAGTCCGGTGGCAAAAGACCCGCCAAGACAAGCTTGGACCTCCGCTCCTTCAATGCCCTGGGGTTGAACCCTGCACAAATGGAACATCCAGAAGTGAGGTGTTCAACCCCAAGGCATCTAACGCACCGAGTGTGGCCATCAGCCGGGGAAAGCTTATGGCCACACTTGGAGCACTTAGAAAACACTGCTTTGGGTTGTTCAGACATCCCAAGTACACAAAAAAGTTACTTAAACTAGGGTAAAAGCAAAAGTAACTAAAGCACACACAGGCCCAAACACACACTACGCTACCAGCGAGGGGAGGGAAAAGTAAAAATTAAATTTAAAACACTAAAAGTATAATCAAGTAATAGGGAAACCTAAACTTTCTCACAACTTTCACACAAAATTACAAATTTAAACACTGTAAATACTAGAAAACTGCACTTAGCTGAAGAGCTTAGGAACACAAATCTGGTCACCAGCGCGGCAAACAAGATCTGAGGTCATGTAGGGAGAGCAGGGCATTATGGGTTGAGGGGAGGAGCTGAGAGCTTGGATCCATAGCTGGTAAACCATGCCGGTTCGGATCCGATGTCGGATCCATAACCCACAGGTTGCAGACAAATGAATCTCCTACTTCAGATATCAAGGTTATTTATGGGATTTCCCAAGCTGTTAGCTGTAGCGTCTGGAGGTTGGGATGAACTGTCCTGAAGTTGTGTTGAGTCAAAAGTTGGGGCCATTGTGGAAGGGCCCACGTTCTGTTGTGACATATGCTCCGTAGTAGTGGGTACCAGTGTTGTCTTGGCCAGTCTGGAGCTATTAGGATCCCCTTCAGCTTGTCTGCTTTGATCTTTAATAACACTGTGGTCATCAGTGGCAGAGGTGGAAATGCATAAATTGTCAGGGAGCTCCAGTTGAATGAGAGGGCATCTATTTTCCATGCTTGTGGATGATATGTCCTTGAGCAGAACTTTTGTAAGTGATGATTGAGGTGGGAGGCAAATAGGTCTACGGCCGTCCTGCCCCATGTCGAGATGAGTCATAAGAAGATGTCTGGATGTAGCCTCCATTCGTGGGGGTCTAGGAAATTCCTGCTTAGACTGTCCGCCAGAACATTGTCTTTGCCTGGAACAAACTGGGATTGTAACTGTATATTTAGACCCAGTGATTTTTCCCAAAGATTCATTGTCAGTCTGCAAAGGGGGTAAGAATGAGTGCCCCCCTGCTTGTTTATGTACCACATCACTGTGGTGCTGTCTGTCCGTATTAATAGGTGGCCTTGTTGAAGTTGTTGCCCAAAGGCCTCGATGGCATGCATTACTGCTAGCATTTCTTTTTGATTGATATGCAGATGTGTTTCCTTTGGAGACCATTGTCCTTGAATACATCTGCCCTCCATGTGTGCCCCCCATCCAAGGTCTGAGGCGTCTGTGGTCATGGTCTGTGTTATCTGAGATTTTTTGAACGACATACCTATGTTTGACTGGCTTGCTGTGGCCCACCAGAGAAATTCCTTTTGAAGACATGGAATGAGTGGGATAGTTGCTTCTAGGTTGTTGCTGTGTTGAGACCATAAGCTTTTTAAGTACCATTGAAGCTTTCTCATGTGTAGTCTTGCTAGTGGAACCAGGAGAATGCAGGATGTCATGTAACCCAGGGCCTGTAGGAAACTCCTTGCAGTCATCTGGATGAGCTTTGCTAAACTTTTGAAGTAATGGGTTAACTTCTTTTGCTTGTCTTCTGTCAGGTAAGCCATTTGAGAGGCCGTGTCTAGTTTGACTCCTAAGAAGGTTATTTGCTGGGATGGCTGAAGTCTTGACTTTTGAAAGTTGACTGTGTATACCAGAGCCTGTAGCAAGTGTATGACATAATTCAAGTTTTTTGTCAAGGTTAGTTTGTTGTCCGCTTGTATGAGGCAATCGTCCAGATACGGGTAGATTTGAATCCCCTGGAGCCTGCAATGAGCAATTACTGATGCCAGGCATTTCGTGAATACTCTGGGCGTAGTAGATAAGCCAAATGGCAATGCTGAGAATTGATAATGCTCTGGCCCTGCAAGAAATCTGAGGTATCTTCTGCAGCTGTGTCTGATAGGGACATGCAGGTATGCCTCCTTGAGGTCCAGAGTAATCAGCCAAGACCCCTTGCCCAGCATGGGAAGGAGTTGCTGTAGAGTCAGCATTTTGAACTTTGGTACTATGAGAAAAGTGTTTAAAGTGGACAAGTCCAGTATTGGTCTCCATTGAGTTTCTTTTCTTGGAACAAGGAACAGTCTTGAATAAAACCCCTGACCTTGTTCTTGTTGTGGAACTTTTTCTATTGCTTTGATCTGCGCAAGCAGAGAAGTTTGCTTGATAGCCTCTGCCCTCTGATTTTGTGGAAGGTTTGGCATGCCTTGTTTTCTTGGCAAGGTATGAAAGTGGAACCTGTAACCATGGTCTATAATGTCCAAAATCCATTTGTCTTTTGTCAGTTTGTGCCAATTTTTTGAAAACAGATAACTTTCCGCCCAAAGGAGCTTCTGTTTGCTCCTTGGTTAGCGGAACTAGAGGAAAGTCATTGAGATTGTCCCTGCGGTGCAGGAGAAACCCCTGTGTCACTTCTTTGGTTTGTTGGTTGCCATTGTCGTCCCCTGTAGGATCCTCTGTATTGTCCTCTTCCTCGGCCACGCCTGTTTTTGCCCCTTTGAAATCTTTCAGGATTAGGAAAGGACCAGTTTTTAGAAGGCCAGTTCCTGCTGAATCTGGGCGGCTGAACCTGGAGGAAATCTTTTACTGTCTGAACTGACTTGGCTTTTTCCTCAATGGACTTTAACACATCTTTAGCATTAGCACCAAAGAGCTTGTTCTTTTCCAAGGGTGCGTCAAGAAGTTTTGCCTTAACATGATCTGGTAAAGGTTGTTCTTTTAACCATGCATGTCTACAAATGACCGCCCCTGTCATAGCTGCCCTACATGAAGCCTCCAATGCATCATATCCACACTGTAGAAAGTGATTGCTAACCTGTTGAGCATTATTGCACAGCCTCCTGCAAAGACTTCCTATCTAAGGGTTCAGGAGAGGCCAATGTTTTCTGTAAATCATCTAACAGGAAATCCTGATATTGAAACATGTGAAAGAGACAATTGAGAGCTCTCATAGATAAAGTAGTGGAGGTGTAAACCTTCTTCCCCCATCTCTCTAAGGACCTTGCTTCCCTGTTAGAAGGCAAAGGGTTTTTGGAGGTGGTAGCTGAAACCCCTTTAGGCCACTGGGAAATTGTTTCTAAATCAACAGCATGGGCCTTAAAGAAATGAGAATGGGTTTCTGGGACCCTATAGTATCTGTCAGGCTTGACAGGAGCAAGAGGAAGAGTATCAGGGGTAACACTGGAGTCAGAGTACAAATCATCCAAAACATCAAGCACAGGAGGTATAGCTAAGGGTCTGTGTTGGGGCTTTTTAAGGAAGGTTCGAAGGCGCTTTCTGGAATCTGAATATTCCTGGCCTTGCCACTTAAAATGCTCCCTCATGGAATGCAGAACTTCCCCAAAAGAAATATCCTCAGGAGGGGAGGCTGAGGGAATGGAGTCCTCTGCATCTGAATCTTCATAGGTCTGGAAGGGCTCTTCCTGGCTTTCGGAGCGAACAGAGTTCTCAGAATCTTCATCTGAAGGAAGAGGGTCAGAGGTTTCAACCCTGGGCCTCTTGTCAGGAGGAGGCTGGGATCCTCTCTCAGGATGGGCCTGGGAACCTCTGATCAGGGAAATTAAATCTGCGGCCATAGACATGATTTGAGTTTCAGGAGTAGGCTGAGGTAAGGTTTTAGCAGTAAGATGCTTGGACTTGCTGGCTGCCTTAGCACGTGTGTAGGCCTTGATAAACATGTACATGGGAGGCCTAGCCGCTCCACGTGCAGGAGTGACCTTATAAACAGCAATGGTCTTGGGCATTTTCTCAGTTTCGGTATCCGGAGGAAAATCAATAACTGGCGTCGGAGTGGCCTCCGGTATCGGATGTATCGGTAATGCGGTGTCTTCGGTTCGGAGCGGTGCAATAACCGCCTCAGAGGGAACCGGGGCACTCGCGGTTAGTTTTGGCGTGGTGTCGGTGGAAGACGCGGGCCGAGGATGTCGGTCCCGGTCTTTTTGTTTCTTAGGAGTCTGCGTTGTCGGTTGTTCCGATGGCATTGTATAATCAAATTTGTCGCTGAAAAAGTCTTCTGCGAACTCCGGCCGGCGCCTGAGAGTGCGCTTATTGAAGCGAGCACAGGCGGCACAGGCCGAGACGTCGTGGTCTGGGCCAAGGCAAGGGAGGCAGTAAGAGTGGAAATCCTTATGAGGTATTTGTTTACCACAAGACAAACAATTATTTACTTTTTCAGTAATTTCTGACATCGGCTGAGGCAAGAAAAGGTCCCCAACGGGGTACTTAGCTTTTTTGATGACTTCGGTTTCGAAGAATACAGGAGCTGACCGACTGGCACTTGCGAACTACTTCTGCTTCGGGCACCGCGCGGCAAGAAAGACTGAAGAAGATGGCGTCGGCTGATGCTTATATACTCCAGCCGCTCTGACGTCGGAGTGAAATGCGACATCAGCCGACGTCGGACCCAGACTTTGGAATCCGGCGGCCCGAGGGCTGCCTGAGGCAGGACAACCCATATGTTATGACTGCAGTTGCATTCTTGAAGGACATCAACAAATGCCAATTTGCAATCACTGTCAAAGGCATGATAACAAAACTAAGCATCCACTAATTGTGGTAGTACGTGCTTTCACCAATAGCCACATATGGAGTAAATATTTGATAGGTATTACACATTCTTACTGATAAATACTAACAGCACAAAAATTAAGATATCTGTCACCAAGTACTAAATGTTCTCAGTCTGTTTTTCATTTCACAGTGGATACCACTGAAAATGTGGCTTGACAGTTGGATGTTCTCAGTCTTCAAATGCATTAAATAAATCCATGTTCTTAGTCTTCAAATACATTAAATAAATACAGCACTGTAGGAAAGATATAAGCAGACTAGCCCAGTTATGGATTAGGAATGCTGTAAACAATATTTATGGTATATATGCACCCCCTTGAAGCAGCAGTAGCAACTTACAATATATTCCTTCCAGATTCAGAAGTGATCTAGTTGAATTATCCTGTCATATGCAGAAAAAATATTGCTGAATTACAGATGCCAACAAAGATTTCAAGATGTGCAGCCTAACAAACTACTGGTATGCCCCCCACAGCGGGGCAGAAAAACAGGGTAAAGTAGTAGTGATGAAACACTGTCCGTACAATATACAGCCTAGCATGCTCTGTATTTACGTGTTTCGCAGTTCCATGATAAAACTAAAGCCACAATATGGGCCGACAGATTGCTACAAACAGGCAAGGCTCAAATTCTAAACCTACCACCCTAGAAAACAAAAATGGGAAGAAACTGAGGGTAATGCTGCTCAATGCCAGAAGTCTAAATCTCAAAATGCACTCACTCGAGGCCCTTCTCAGTATGGAGAACATCGATGTCTGTGCTGTAACTGAAACCTGGTTCAAGGCTCCTGAGAGCACCCTGGCACTATTAGGTTTTACCTCATATCATGCGTTCCGTCCCCAAAACCCGGACCACACCACAAAAGGAGTGGGTGTTATCCATATTCATAAAGGATACCCACACCTCCAGGTTGGTGGCAACGCATAAGCTCGAAACCATCCAGGTGCAACTAACCATAGGCAAAACTGCTCTACAAATTGTAGCATGCTACAGGCCACCCTCTCAAACTCAGGAACCCCACACAGCCTTCCTGAAGACACTGGAGCGTATAAATGTATCTCCAAACACCATCATACTGGGTGACTTCAACTACCCGAATATAGACTGGGAACATTACTCAAGCCCTAACTTTCTAGCCCAACGGTTCCTGGAGTTCATAAATTCAAATGCCATGGAACAGCTAGTCACTGTTCCCACGAGAGGAGAAAATATACTAGATCTCATTATCACAAACATGGGGACAAAATGCTTCACCCCGGAAGTATATCCCTCATTGGTGAGATCTGATCATAAACTAATCTCACTGGAAATCCACATCCCGCCCCCACCCCAAACAAAAAAAGACCACAATGAAGAACTTCTCTAAAGCAAACTTCACACTACTCAAGACTGGTGTGGTATCCTTCAAGGCTCCTGAGCCAGTGGAAACCACAACCCAAGCTGCGGAAGCCCTTACAAATGCCTTCTATGAACACCTCCAGGACTGCATGGATCAGGCAATCCCAAATAAAACCAAGACTCTTTCCACAAAGGGCAAACGTCCAGTCTGGTGGACCCCAGCCATTAATAAACTTTACAATAAGAGGAGAAAGCTATTACATGATAGAACAAAATCCATAAAAGGGAAGTCACCCCTGATCATTATTAGTAAAAAAATATGAGCACTCATAAAATCAACTAAGGCCAATTTTGAGAGAAAAATTGCCATGGATTCAAAGGACAATCATAAGGCCTTTTTCAACTATGTTAGGAACCTGGGTGGAAACTCCCAGATATGCTCAGAATTAGTCCAAAATGATACAAATATCACTGAACCCACAGACATTGCCAACATACTGACAGACAGGTTCAGTGCAAACTTCACCCCCCTTTCCCCCACTAAAGGAGAGATAACTATCCCAGCGGAGTGTAGCCTCCCAGACATTTCAAATGCGCAGGTGAAAGCTGCTCTCTCTAAAGCTAAAAACACAGCATCAATGGGACCGGATGGTGTCCCCGGCTGTGTGCTACACAAGCTAAATGAGGAATTGAACCCGCACATAAGGCAGCTGTTTAATCTCAGCCTTACCACAGGATACGTGCCCAAGGAGTGGCGTACAGCAACTGTGGTCCCATTCCATAAAGGCGGTGCCTCTACGGACCCTGGTAATTACCGCCCCATAAGCTTAACAAGTCTAGTCTGCAAAGCTATGGAGAGGATCATAATGGAGCTCATAAACAAAGATATAGGGGACTTGCAGACATTGGACCCGACCCAGTTTGGCTTCGTCAAGGGCAGATCATGCCTTTTGAACTTGGTCGACTTCTTCGAAACAGTCACCAAGGCCATTGATGAGGGAAAGGCAGTCCATACAGCCTACCTTGACCTTGCAAAGGCTTTCGACACAATACCCCACTCGGGTATTGTAGAAAATCTTACCAGCTTAAATGTAAACCCATATGTCACAAGATGGGTTGCAAACTGGCTTAAGGACAGAACCCACAGGGTTAGAGTTGCTGGCGCTATGTCAGACTCCAAGCCGGTCACAAGTGGTGTCCCACAGGGCTCGGTCCTTGGCCCCCTATTGTTCGGCATCTACTTCTCAGAAGTACAGGCCAACATGGGAGAACTTTGGCTGACGTTTGCAGACGGCTGCAAACTGGGCGCCATAGTGGAAAGTGCATCGGACACGGATATCCTTCAGAAGGGACTCACGGAAACAGATAACTGGTGCCAGAGCCATGGCCTGAAGTTAAACGCCAAAAAATGTATAGTCATACCCTTCGGGAAAAACAAGGTAACCCCAAGCTACCATATAGGTGGCAATCCACTAAGCACAGAAGAGGTTATCAGGGACCTGGGGACCCAGGTTGACAGTGACCTTTCTTTTGACACTCACATTGCTAAAGTGGTTAGAAAGACCTTCTACATTGCCCACCTGATCATGAAGGGATTCACATCCAGATCTAGTGAGGTCATTGTTCCCCTGTACTCTTCACTTATCAGACCAATGATCGAGTACAATGCCCCATTCGGGATGTATCTCACCCAACATCTGCAGCAATTGGAGAGACCCCAAAAGTTCCTCACCAAAAGGATAAAGGGACTCCAAAATCTGTCATATGCTGCCAGACTGAAGAAACTCCAGCTCTATTCAGTCGCATACAGTCTGCTCAGAGGTGACCTGTGCCTGACATACAAGGCCATGTCCAACCCGGAATTAATGGACATGCTCCACCTCAAAAAATCCAAATCTACCAGATCCACTAGAGCAAGCGACTTAAACCTTAGCACAGATATAAATAGGACATGCTGGAGGGATAGATTTGTCACCCAGAGACTCCCTATGTTGTGGAATAAAATCCCGGTCCATGTGAGGCAGAGCACCTAGCTGGCTCTGTTCAAGAGAAATCTTGACCGGTGGATGGGAGATCGTAGGTTTACCCCGGGAATCATCTCTGTGTCACTGCTGGACAGGGGCACAACAAACTAATGGGCACAGTATTTTTTAACATAAGGGGTGGCGTATGCCACAAAACTCTGGGCTAGGCTTATAAATGCCTTAGGGCAGATAGCCTAGTATAAACCTATGAACCTATGAGCTTGTATGATATAGATAGGTAGTTTATTCCAGAGTATGGGAAGCTTCTGGGACAGGAATCTATCCCTCCAGCATGTTCTGTTTATTGTAGTGACAAGGTTTAGGTTCCTAGAGCATGTAGCTCGGAGGGATTGGTATTTCTTTAAGTGGAGCATGTCCAGCAGCTCTGGGTGTGACATAGCTTTGTATGTTAGGCAGAGATTGCCTCTGAGCAGGCGATATGCGACGGAGTAAAGCTGGAGTTTTTTGAGACGGTCTGCGTAGGGCATCTGTTTGAGGCTGGTAATCCTATTTGTGAGGTTAGAGATGGGGTAAGCAATTGTGGTTAAAGACCGGGGTAAGCATATGTTATCAGTCTGTGTCAAAACTTGTCAGTGGCTCAGCAAGTTATAGATTCACCACCACTAGCTGGAAAATCAGAAGGCTGTGGGTTCTACTCCCACTGCAAGTGTTTGGATTAATTTTCCAGTAGTGACACTGAAGAGCAACATTAGAAGGAATGGTGCACTCATGAGATAGCGTCCTTCAGATGAGATGAAGAAGTAAGGTCTCAGCTCCCGAGGCACTACATGCTTAGATGGGATTAATGGAAGATCCACAGAGCTCAAAGTAGACATTGATTCAAAGTGCAATGTTATATCAGCAGACACATTTGCTAGAGTGAGAACTAATGAACTCAATGTAACCATTAGTGCGAGACTTGCTGCTTATAGAGGCGAAGAAATACAAATCGAAAGTTCAGTGATACTTTCATGTTATTTGCCCAAGAACTGTTACAACTTAGGTTCACAGCTAGGTACTAGGCTATTGGCCCTGGAGCCTATATGAGCCTAGCCAAAAAGATTCCCTGGCTTTCGCCACCCAAAAAAAATATTTTCCTGTGCCCTTGACAAGCAGTGCAACAGAAGTGATCCCTGGGGTGAATTTTCTATTTCCCATCCAGTCATCAAGATTTTTCTTAAAGAGGGCCAATGAGGAGCTTTGCTCAACATGAATGGGTAGTTTGTTCCAGAGTATGGGAAGTCTCTGGGACAGGAATCTATCCCTCCAGCATGTTCTGTTTATTGTGGTGACAAGCTTTAGGTGCCTGGAGCGTGTAGTTCGGAGAGATTGGGCTTCTTTAAGTGTACCATGTCCAATAGCTCTGGGTTTGACACAGCTTTGTATGTTAGGCAGACATCACCTATGAGTAGGCGATATGTGACGGAGTACAGCTGGAGTCCTTTGAGACAGTCTGCGTATGGCATCTGTCTGAGGTCGGTAATCCTTTTAGTGAGGTATTTCTGTGGCCTTTCCATGACAAAATGTTCCATAACACTTGTTATTCTATGTAGTCCAAAGGCCAGTGCAATCTTTATTGGGTCTCAAAGATAGTTTAAGAATGAATCTGCTTTCTTTTGCTAAAATTGTTCATCACATAACTGTATTTCCGAGTTTTAATGTTTCAGAAGACATTTTCTCAGAGTATGCTGATGTTTTTGATAAGTTAAGCAAAGTTCCATTGTGTATTCCACGAAGATAGACCCAGAGGTCTCTCCAGTAGTCAGACCAGCAAGAAGAGTTCCAGTATCTACGCAAGATAAAGTTAGGGCTCAGCTGGATAAAACGGTGCAGCAAGGTGTAATTTGTCCAGTCACAGAACCAACTGAATGGGTGTCTTCCATGGTAGCCGCTCACAAAAAAGGCTCAGAAGAAATCAGAATATTCACTGACCCAAGAGATTTGAACAAAGCATTAAAAAGGCTGCATCATCCAATGGGCACAGTCAAAGAGGCTGCAGCTGTAATACCGAATGCCACTGTATTTTCTGTTTTAGATGCAGAGTTTTCATTTTGGCAAGGGATGCTGGATCGCAAATCCTCATTCCTAACTACTTTTGGTACCCGTTTGGCAGATACAGATTCCTAAGGATGTCAATTGGAATAAATTCTGTAAGTGAAGTCTTACAGCATGCAATGGAAAACATTTTTTTGGATTATCCCTGTGCCATAATAGTAGACTATCTATTGGTTGGATGCAATGGTGACGCACAGCATGACAGAAACCTCAAGAAAATTCTAGACAGAGCATTTCATGTGAAGTAAACTTGAAGCTCAGTCCTCTAAAGTGCAAATTCAGACTTCCAGAAGTTACATACAGAGGTCATTTGTTTACAAGTACAGGTTTGAGACCAGACCCAACCAAGCAAGCAGTTATTCTTGAAATATCAGTCCCAGATAATGTGCAATTTTTACTGCATTTTCTGGGCATGGTCAACTATTTAGGCAAATTTATACCAGACTTCAGTGAGATGACAGCAACTTTAAGAGAGCTCACATGCAAAAATGTTGCACAGTCATGGCTGGAACAGCACCAGAAGGCATTTGAAGACCTTAAGCAGAAAATTGCCACCTCACCTACATTAAGATACTATGATGTGAACAAACCAGTTACTCTTTCCTGGGATGTTTCAAAATTTGGTCTAGGCGCAGTTGTACTTTAAGAGGGCAGACCAGTAGCCTGTGCATCTAGAATGCTAACCCACACTGAGATGCAGTATGCTCATATTGAGAAGGCACTTTTGGCAATAGTATTTGCATGCTCCAAGTTTCATGATTATATTTATGGTAGAGTTATTCAGACTGAAACTGATCATCAACCTCTAGTTACTATTCTAAAGAAGCCTTTGCATTCTGCTCCAGCAAGATTACAAATAATGATGCTCAAATTGCAAAAGTGCAATTTCAAAATGGTCTACACTACAGGCAAATTGCTCTATGCGGTTGATACTTTATCCAGACCTCCCAGGATTACAACAGAAGAGCTTAATGCAGAAACTTTTGACTTTGATGTGATGTCACTGCATAATTTTTTAACCACTAGATGATGAGTTAAGAGACCATACATAGACTGATCCAAGTTTGCAGACACTCAATTACTATATTAATGTTGGATGGCTGTCAAAAGAAATCTAGTATATCACCTGAAGTGCAAACATATCTTCCTTACAGAGATGTATTGTTGATGGAAGATGGCATTATTTTCAAAGGTCTTAAAATTGTTGTTCCTGCTTCCTTACAACAGGAATATATCCAGATTTTGCACAGTGATCACCCAGGGTCCACATCCACTAAGAGAAGAGCAAGAGAATTAGTATTTTGGCCTTCATTACCAAAAGACATTGATAGAGTTCTTTCTTCATGTTCCGTACGCAATAGTACCAGATCGCATTTGCAAAGAGAACCACTTCAGCTAAGTCCAATTCCTGAACTACCTTAGTCTACTGTAGCAACTGATACCTTTGAGTGGAACAATCAACACTACTTAATTCTGGTAGAGTCTTATTCAAATTGGTTGGAGATTGATCTACTATCTAACCTAACCTCATCTGCTGTTATTACTACGTTGAAATGTCATTCCTCACTTCATGGAATCCACACAAACGTTTTTCTGACAATGGTACTCAATTTACTAACCAGTTGTTTCAAAAATGTGCGAAAGAATGGGACTTTGTACATGTCACTAGTAGTCCTGAATATCCTCATTCCAATGGTCTAGCTGCACGAGCAGTGCAGAGTGCAAAGCAATTACCTGAAAGGTCAAAGCGTGACAATACTGATGCATTCTTGAATTTGCTTAATCTCAGAAACATACCCCATGATGATATTCTTAGCTCACCTGCTCAAAGACTACTTTCCAGGCAAACTAGAACTATGCTACCTATTTCCTCAAGTTTGTTGCGGCCTAAATCTAAGAACACTAAAACCACCTAGGCTCAATTGTTTAAAAATCATAATATCCAGAAATCTAGTTACGACCAATTGAGCAGATTACTTCATCCACTGAGGAAAGGAGAGATGGTACGAATCCAGACAACAAAAGGATTTAATCGAATAGTACAAATTACAGGCACCTGTGCCGAGCCGAGATCTTACTTGTAAATTCTGAAGGAGTGCAGTATAGGAGGAATCCCAAACAATCTTCCTGTACCAGAATCATCAACATCATTACAATCACAACATTGTTTCTGTGATGTGGACTCTAAACCAAAGAGTGAGTCAGACACCGCTTCCAAAACAGAATGTGTTCAAAATTTTGACTCCATTCCACAAAGTAATTTGAACATTCCACAGGCAAACATTTTACAGAAACTGTTCTAGGTGCTAAATCTAATAACCAATTTTATGTCACATGATATGGACAAGTGTCTAAACCAAGTGTGAAATACCCAGCAACGTGGACTTGATTTTACATAGCTATATATTTAATATTGTATAATGCAAGACTCTGGGTAACCTGTAATTTCTACATGCCAAAAAGTCTCATGGCAATTGCCTGGTCTATTTCTCAAAGAGGGAGGATGTAGATTATAGTATAAAATGTGTGCTGTATCTTTAAGAAGCATGCGAGGCCGTACGTGCATGTATATAACCTGCACACGTGCAAACCCCTAGTGCCATTTTGAAGGAGCAGCCAGGGAGTGAGCATGCATATACATGCACAGAGATTCCTGGATTTTGTAAACACAAACTCCCTGGACCAGATGGTCAATGCACCAACCAGGGGTGCAACCATACTGGATCTGGTCCTCACTAATATGGGACAGTGCTGCACACCCCCTACTGTAATGCCTTCCCTGGTAAGGTCAGACCACAAAATGGTCTCATTTGAAGTAAAAATAAATCCTGGACTCCCAGCTCAACCAGGAATATTCATGAAGTATTCTAAGGCTAACCTCCTGCTATGAAGTGAGAACCTGGCAAAATTTCAAGCCCCTATAATACCCGAGAAGGGAAAGTTGTGTAAAATCTTACCATAACCATAGATGTCCTTCTCTTCCATGTTGCAGTATTCTACATGTGGGTTTACCCTTCTTCCTCTCCAGTTCATCCGGCCAGGATTCCAAAGTTTTTCAGTCCATCTAGGTGTGTTGGACATCTGATGTGGCAGCAGGAAAGTAGGCCATAAAAGTGACATCTGTACGCACCAGCACTCAGAACATAAACAGTCCCAGTCGGAGCAAGTCCTATAAGGGCATAGCCCGTCCAGTGTCACCCAGGAGAGCAAGTGCAACCTGACAGGGGGGGGGGCGAGAGGGAAGGAATACTGCAA
The DNA here is from genome assembly GCF_019279795.1 of Protopterus annectens. Lineage (NCBI taxonomy): Eukaryota > Metazoa > Chordata > Ceratodontiformes > Protopteridae > Protopterus > Protopterus annectens. The sequence goes on along the minus strand of NC_056726.1, from coordinate 770,459,190 downwards.
CATGGAAGAGAAGGACATCTATGGCTATGGTAAGATTTTACACAACTTTGCTATGTCCTTCTATTCCAATGTTGCAGTATTCTACATGTGGATGAGTGCCAAAGCTCACCGAGGACTGGTTGGTGGCCTAGAAGAGATTTCCAGGAATCCGTGTAAGACAGCCCTGGCTCTGGAGATATGGTCCAGCTTGTAGTGCTTGGTAAAGCTGTGCACAGAGGACCAAGTAGCTGCCTCAAGTATGGTAGTGGTGTCTAGCCCCTTAAAGATGGCTCCAGAAGAGGCCATTGCTCTGGTGGAGTGGGCTTTGACATTGCCCTGCAAGGTCTTCCCATGGTGTAGGTAGTAGAGGGAAATGGCCCTGGACATCCAGGCCGAAATGGTCTGTTTGGTCGCTGCTTTCCCCAGAGCTCTGGGGTGGAAGGAGACAAACAGCTGGTCTGATATCCTAATGGGCTTGGTTTTATGTAGGTAAAACCTAAGTTATCTGTGGACATCTAGGGAATGAAGTACTCTCTTCACTATCCTCCTGCAGGTTGGGGAAAAAGGTAGGTAGGTGAATGGTCTGGTTCAAGGATAGGTCATTCATAACTTTGGGTGTGAAGGCGGGTTAGTCCTGAGTGTTACCCTGTCAAGGTGGAAGACCAAGAAGGGTGGTTTAGCCATAAGAGCTTGCAGCTCTAAAACCCTTCGGGCTGAGGTCAGCGCTACCAGCAAAACAGTTTTCCATGTGCAAGATTTTATGGGGGCTTTGTCTGCTGGCTCAAAGGGGGCTAAGGTGAGTTTTACTAATACATAGTGAAGGTCCCAGGGAGGAGGGGACTGTTTCCTGGGTGGTCTCAAGTGTAGAACCCCTTTGAGGAAACGTTTAGCGGGAAGTCTGGATGGAAGGGGTGGATCCAGAGGTAGACAGGCAGAGATTGCAGATAAATGTGCTTTCAGAGATGTGTAGGCCAGTCCTGTCTGCATTAGTTCACACAGGTAAGACAGGATAAGAGAAATGTCGCTTTCCAGCGGGGCCAGCTATCTTTTGTGACACCAAATAGAAAACCTTTTCCACTTCGAGACATAGAACTTTCTTGCGTTAGGTTTCCTGGCCTCCTGCAGGACACGGAGCATGACCTCTTTGTAAAGGTGTCTGTAGGGGATCAGAATTTTATCAGCCACAGGGAGAGGTGCAGGGATTGCCATTGTGGGTGTATCTGAGTTCACTTGTGCTGTGTGATCAGGTCCACTGGGGGGGGGGGGGTGTAACTTGTGGTGATTGCCCTTGGAAAAATGAAGGAGAAGGGAGAACCAGTGTTGTCTTGGCCAGTAGGGAGTCACCATCAAGATTTTTGGTGAGTCCTGCTGAATTTTCAGCAGCACCTTTTGAATCAAAGGGAAGGGGGGAAGGCATACAGAAATTTCCCCTTCCAGGACATTGAGAAGGCATCTGTTGCCAGTGCCTTGGGGTTGGGTGTCTACCCCATCTGTGGACCGGGTTCAGGAAAACATCTCTTTGAAGCATCTACTTATGGTTGTTTTCAGATGGTCCTATTTAGGTAATCTGCTTGGGAGTTGTGCAGAGAGGGTATGTAGGCTGCCTGCAAGGTAATTCCTTGTGAGGTGGCCAGTTCTTAAACCTGCAGGGCTTGTTTGCATAGGAGATATGATTTCGTCCCTCCCTGTTTGTTGAGATATCACAGGACAGTGGTGCTGTCTGTGAATATCTTGAGACGGCCTTGCTGTAGATAGAGTTGGAAGACTTTGTAGAGCAAGGAGGATTGCTCTCATTTCTCTGACGTTTATGTGGTCTAGTTTGTCAGTCTGTCCACAAACCTTGCACTTCTCTGTGTCCTAGAGTTGTTCCTCATCCCAGATCTGAAGCATCTGTATGCATATTCTGGGAGGATGTGGGTGTTGTAGAGGGAGGCCTGGGTTCTTGGCCACCTGAGCCACCCACCACTGCAATTCCTGTTTCAAGCAGGGAAGGAGGGGAACCCTGAACTCTAGGGGATGGGAGCGCTGACTCTACAGTGACCGAAGATGCCACTGTAGTTTCCTCATGTGCAGTCTTGCTAAGGGCAACATGGGTATGATGGCTGCCACGTAACCCAAAAGTCTCAGAAATTGCCTTGCTGCCATTTCTGATGCTTGAAGGGCACAGAGTAGGTGGTGTGCCAGGGACACCACCTTTTCTGGTGCTAGGAAGGCCTTCATTAGGTCTGTCTGGACTCTGCAACCCAGGAAGACAATGTCCAGGTGTGATTTTGGGAAGTTTACCAGAAATCCTAGTGACTCTAAGAGAAGCAGATGGGCCTGGGTATGAAGAAAAGTCTTCTGATTGTCTGCCTGAATCAGAAGGTCATCTAGGTAAGGGAATATTTGGATGCTCTTTGTCCTGTAGTAAGCAATGACTGGGGCCAGACATTTTGTGAATACCCTGGGAGTAGTGGAAAGCCCAAAGGGAAAGGCACAGAACTGAAAATGAGATAAGCCTGCCAGGAATATGAGGTATTTCCTGAAGGTGGTCTTTACTGGCATGTGAAGGTAGGCATCCTTTATGTCCAGGGTTGCCAGGAATCCTTGAGGTAGTAGGAGGGGAAAGAGGGTAGGGAGTGTGAGCATCCTGAAGGTAGGAACTTTTAGGAGGGGGTTGAGATGAGAGAGGTCTAGAATAGGCCTTCATGGTCCACCCTTTCTGGGGACCAGAAAGATTCTGGAGTAGAATCCTTTTCTTTTTGATTCTGTAGGCACTGGTTCTATAGCGCCTTGTATTAGCAAGGTTTACAGTACCTGTCCTAGGAGAGGTAACGGACTGGTGAGTGGCTGAGGCATGCCCAGCCTTGTCGGGGGGGTGAACCAGGTCATAAAATAACCGTTCCGTATGATGGACAGAACCCATTTGTCTGAGGTAATGAGTGACCACTTAGGGAGACAGTGAGAGGATCGGGCAGACAGGGGAAGGGATGTGGGAGGAGTGGGGTGAGAGATTGGCAGGCAGTCAGACACTACCTACCCTATCTGGAAAGTGAGGCCTTTGGCTGAAGGGAGCAGAACCTCTAGCCAGAGGAGACTGTCTTCTGGGGGGGGGGGGGGTCTCCCGGATCTGGAGGGAGCCGTAGGCCTAGAGGTTTTCCTGATGAACAGAGTCTTGGTCTGGTAGTTCCTGTGGAATTAGGGATAGGCGAGATTAGCAGGTGTTTTAGGTCCTGCAATTCTTTGCCCTTTTGTTGCAGGGACTTAAAAGAAGTCAGCCACTTTTTCACCGAACAGGGAAGAGTGATCCAAAGGAGCATCAATAAGTTTGTCCCTGAAGTTGTCAGGGAGGGGCTGAAGGCGTAGCCAAGAGTTATCTTCTTAATGCAGAAGCTGATGCAGCTGAGCTAGCTGAGGCTTCAGCTGCATCATAACTGCATCTTAATGAGTGTCTATTCACCTGAGAGGTGAGAGTTAGCAGGGAGGTTAAGGAAGCTTTGTCTGCAAAGTCTGGGATGTCAGCCAATTCCTTAGTGGCTTTGTCCAGCAGTGCTAAGGAGGACTTGGTCATGTGAGTTTGGTAGTTAGTTGCCCTGAATGACAAATTGGCAGAAGTGTACATTTTCTTCCCCAATCTTTCCATTGTCTTCCTCTCCTTATCAGCTGGAAGAATGGTTGTAGTGGGGAGCAGGTTTGAAGCCCTATCAGTAGAAATGGAGATAGTGGGTGGGTCAGCTGGGGGACACAATCAGAAATTTCTGTGTCTCGGGAACTTTGTAGAGTCTATCTGTCATCAGTGGGGTTGGTGGTTGGGAGTCAGAGTTGATGGAAGCAGAGGCAAAGGCATCCAGGAAGGCCGGCTGAATAACAGGAATAGCAGAAGGACTGGGGGAGTCCATCTGTATCAGGTCATAAAACCTCTTCTGCATTTCAGTCATATCTGAGGCTTCCCACTTAAAGTGTCTTTCATCTTACTGATAGTTTCCCCAAAAGTTAAGTCTTCCACTGAGGAATCAGGCTCAATAGAGCCTTCTTCTGAAGATCCATATCCCAGGGGGGAAGAGATCTGAGAGGAGTAGGAGAGGGAATCCTCTGAGGAATCAGACAGTACCTTCTCTTCCAGTTGTTCTACGGCTCTTTCAGGAATTAGAGGTCTATGACTTAGGAGGGGAGGAGCAGTGCTAGGAGTTCCTACTGTAGTAGGCCTAAGAGCCATGAAGGCATTAAATAAACTGGTTGAAGCCCTGCCAATAAGGCATGCTTTCAGAAGCAGGAGATAAATGTTTTGTTTTTTGTTTTTTCTTAAGAGGCCTAGCTGGCATCTAGCTGGGCGAAGGCCTCAAGTCAGACATAGGGATGGCGGCGGAGGAATCTGACATGCCCATAGAGAGCACTGGTTCCCCCCTGGAGTCTAAGATAGATTCCAGTATGGCCTCTACGGACGTGCCATCCTCTCGAGATTGTGCGGCTTCCTCAGAGGTACCCACTTTATCCAGGCTGGTGGAAGCCGAATCCTCGGTCAGGCCGATGTCAGCCACAGACTGAGGAACAGACGGTAGAGGCGCAGCTGAAGAAGTAGGCCACAAGGTCTTGGCCCTCTTCTTAGGTGGTTCAGATGGGGTGCCAGACACAGCCTCCATCCCTAACGCCATTTGTTTTAACCGTTAGTTTTCTAGGAACAGATGTAAAACCTGTAAATGGCGACATAAGGTCCTAGGGAAGAATGGCTGACAAATAGTGCAGTTCTCATGGGTGTGTTCCTTACCTAAGCAAAAAAGATACTGAATGTGGGGAATTTGGTGACCACAATTACTGCGGTGGTGGTGCTGCGGTAGCATTGTCGCCTCACAGTAAGACGTTGTCCTGTTCGATTCTCAGCTAAAGCGTCTTCTGTGTGGAGACATGCATGAATGGGAGTACCTTCATTGAAGGCTGTGCGTCAAGGTTGGCAACTCAGTACGTAAAAATCTACTGCCAATCATTAGTGGACCGGAGTTCCGCTGTGGCGACCCCTAACCGGGAAAATCCGAAAGATACAATAACTTACACTTGGCCTTTCCAGATGACATGAACAGACTATAAAACAACAGTAGGACTGAAAGGATTCACAACAGGGTACTTAACTGAATTTTCTTGATCCAATGTCTGTGAGAAGCGGGAGCACCTGGCGTACGATTGGCGGCTGAAAAGTTCTGCCAGCTGGTGCGTAGAGACATCACTTTTATGGCCAACATTCCTGCTGCCACATCAGACATCCAACCCATCACAGGGACAGAAAAACTTTGGAATCCTGGCCAGACGAACTGGAGAGGAAGAAGGGTAAACCCACATGTAGAATACTGCAACACTGGAATAGGAGGACATCACTTCTTCCTATGCAGAACTGTTCACAGAAACCCTGTACAAGCAAGTTAATAGCTGCATAGAGGCAGCTGTACCCACTAGGAAGAAGTACAGAACTAACTCAAAAAACAAGCCACCCTGGTGGAATCACAAAATCAATTGGATGTATAACAGGAGGAAGAAAACCACGGCAAAAATTAGGAGGTGCAGCACTCAAAAGGATAAAAGCACTCTCATCAAACTAAACAAAAAAGTCTACCAAAGCCAAATATGAGGCAAGTTTCACCTCCCAGGCCAAGGACAACCACAAAGCATTCTTTAGCTATGTCCGCAACCTCAAAGGTAATACACAATTGTGTGCAGAGCTCATTGTAAATGGAGCCACCTATACTGAGCCAAATGATGTAGCAAACCTCTGCGCTGATAAATGCAGCTCCAACTTTACTCCTCTCTCCCCCTCAACCTTCCCTCAGGAAATATCATCAAATATAACTCCCCTACTTTCACTAGGGAACAGGTCCTTAATGTTCTCTCTAAGGCCAAGAACACTGCATCAATGGACCCAGACAATATCCGAGGATGCCTTCTAAATACCATGAAACATAGCCTATCAGGGCCTCTGGAATTACTATTTAACTGTAGCCTCCAAACAGGCTTTTTGCCTCATGAATGGAGAAAGGCAACAGTTATCCCTCTGCACAAAGGTGGGCCATCTATAGACCCATAAGTCTCACTAGTCTTATATGTAAAGCCATGGAAAGAGTTATCATGGAGATGATCAATAGAGATATAGTAAACTTCCAGACACTGGACCCCACCTAGTCTGGTTTCATCAAGGGCAGATCATGCCTTCTCAACCTAGTGGATTTCTTTGATAAGGTCACCAAAGCAATGGATGAGGGCAAAATTGTTAACACTGCCTACCTTGACCTAGCCAAGGTATTTGACACAATACTCCACTCAGGCATTGTTGACAAACTCAAGAGGTTAGGTACACAAACCCATATGTCACCCAGAGGATAGCCAACTGGCCCACAGACAGGACCCAGGAAGTTAGAATTGGGGAATCCACCTCTACTAAGAGGCCAGTCACAAGTGGAGTCCCTTAGACCTTTCCTTTTTGGCATTTACTTCTCAGAAGTCAAGGCCAATGTCGGTGGTCTCTGGCTGACTAAATCTGCACAATTGCAAATTAGGTGCTGTCATTGAATCTCACACTGACACAAATGTTCTCCAGGAGGGGCTGACACAGGCAAATAACTGGTGTCAGAGCCATGGACTAAAACTAAATGCCAAGAAATGCATAATAGTATCCTTTGGGAAGTCATCCATCCCTGGTAATTATCATACTGACAATACACCCCTTAGAGGTTACCCAGTAGTCAGGTACTTAGGGACACAAACAGATAGTAATCTAGCCTTTGATCATCACATGTCTACTGTGGTGAGGAAATCATTCTATGTTGCACAACTTATAAACAAAGGTATTGCATCTAAGTCCAAGGAAGTCATCGTTCCACTGTATTCGGCATTCATCAGACATATCACTGAGTACAATGCCCCCTTTGTATGCACCTAACCAGGCATATCCAACAACTGGAATGTCCACAGAGGTTCTTCACTAAAAGAATACAGGGAGTAAGTAATATGTCTCATGCAGACCACCTCAAGACCCTATCCCTGTAGTCTGTCTGATACAGGCTTTTGAGGAAAGATCTACGCCTGGCATACAGGGCATTGTCAGACTCAACTCTGATGGATCTCCTGCATATCCACAAAACAAACAGTACCAGAATTACCTGGTCTAAAGACGTAAACCTGGGCTGTGATATAAAAAGGACCTGCTGGACAGATAGTTATGTATCCCAGAGACTACGCCATCTATGGAAAATCCATGTGAAGCAGAGTTCCTCCCTAACCCAATTCAAGTGCAACTTAGACAATTGGATGGGAAACTGGAAATTCATCCCTGGTTTGGCGCCTACGTCTTAATGCAAACAGGTAACTTGTAAATGGTTCATCTCCCAGGCCCTTGCTTATACTTATCAAGGGTATCAGAACTTGTCAAAGATTTGGGATGCATGGTTAGGTTTAAAAAGGCTCTTGTGGTCATTAGCCTAGTAAACACTTATGAACCTATGCATGATCATAGTTGCTAATTGTATACAAGCTACTTAAGTTACAGTCAATAGACAACAATAGCAATGTGTTTGCATGAAATAAAGCTGCTTGAACAGATCCCACGAAGACTCTCTATTTATGTCCCAGACACGAAAGCGGCACCCTTCATCATATCTGTTCACTTTGACTTATAACCTTATTGTGCTTTGTATAAGAGCCTGAACTACGTAGCTCTAAAGGATCCCATCAAATCAGATAATCTTAAAACACCTTGTTCTAAGGGGAGAATAAACTTATCCCATTCAACTCTTCCCAACCCAAAAATTCCTTCTGCTCTAATTTTGGTCCACAACTTCTCCTCTGGTTGATAAAAATACACCTGACCTGTACATTAAACTAAAGGGATTAGAAACATTTTCACTGCTTGTACCTTACTATCTATACCCACAATCAAGGAGCTTTTAGCTTTTCAGTTTTTGCATTATATTTTGCTTAGCCTCTTCCCATATATGCTTAGCTGCCATAACAGAATTCTTTTCAATCCATAAACCTAATATTTCATCTCATGTCCCCATAAATATGAGTATTGCTGAATCAATTCATAGGTTCCCAGGTAATTAGAAGACTATTGATCTGTGAGGATCTTAAGAAGCCTAACCCTGCATTACCATTGTAATTTTGCAGTATGAATCTCCAAAGACAAGCTCCACAAGTATATGTTGAGTAGTTGCATGTTTACTCTTATCCATGACAGCCAGTAGTGATACACCAGAGGGTGTATTTTCAGTTAATCATCCATTCATCCAAGCTATGCTTGAAAAGAGTACGATGAGTATTCTACTTTAAGTGGAGGGGAAGCCAGTTCCATAGAAATGGTACTATCTGTGATATATACCTATCCTTCCAGCATGTAGTGTTGAGGAAATGTCTCTCATACCACTGGACTTCTGACTGTGTAATAATTCTGATAGAAGAGGGTCTGCTGAGGCTCTATATGTGAGACAGAGGTCACTTTTCAGTAACCTGTACGATACACAAAAGTCAGAAAACGCAGTCTGCAGTATGCTATCAGTAGGCTAGGTGTGAAAGGGAAATGATAATTTGATTTTGAGTTAAAGAATTTGATACTTGAAAGTGGGATTGCTGGAGCTGTTGATGAAAGGATGTTAGGTCGGTGACAGAAGAGAGGGTATGATTAGACATTATCAGGAAACATTTTGATAGGTGTAGGCCAGGTGTGTGTGTGTGTGTGTGGGGGGGGGGGGGGGTATAAGGTGCTGGATAATTGTAGTAGGTGGCTGCACATTTGAGAAAAAAGTAGGATGTATGCTGGGGTACTTGAAATGTTGAGGTATATGTAGCGAGTATTAAGTGGAGATTTGGAAAAGCTGCAAGTTCCAAAGTTTGTGTGCGAGTGTGACAAAATAAAGTTGAAAAGTATTCAGAAGGAATCCATGGGGGAGGAGAGACTAACAGGTACACAAAGAAACATGTGTAAGTGTTATATATTGTTGATGCTAGATAATGCGATTAAAAAGAGACTAGAAAATGGGAGGGAGTGGAAAATGTGAAAGAGAAGACATCAGGCAGAGAAAAGTGTGACTGCAAGTAATAAATGTAACTGAAGATAGAGGGATGCGCGAAGCAAGTGGAATGGAGTGAACATCTAATTTGGTATTGTGTGTGAGGATACTAATTAAATTACGAGTCTGAGGGGAGTGTTGCTGAGATGGACTACTTAGCAAGGGTAAAATATGCCTGGGATTAGGATAATGAGGTGGTGACTGTGAGAATGAGCAGATTTGGTGAGAAGGAGAAGAAAGCATGTGCAGGCAATGAAAATATAAGGTGTTAATGGTTACTTCTATTTGATAGGTAGCAGAGTGCAAACTTGTTATAGTAACTGGTCTGCAAGTACGAAAGAAGGCTGATGCAGATGGATTTGGCTAGTTAGTATGAACTTTTTTCTATAAGCAAAGAATATAGGTATGGTACAGTTAAGAGTGAGGGTAAAAGCAGGTTGTATGAGTGGTTATTCAGATAATTTGCTGCCTGGGGGTGTATAAAGAGAGTGTCATATATGCACTGGTAGAGTGGGAGGTTTCTTTAAGGGAGAGTGGTAGGTAGGAGGAGGGGGTGAGGAGCAGGAAGGAAGGGTGTAAAAGTAATGCTCCAAGGGGGAAGGTGGAAAAACAAGTTACAGACACACATGTATTGGCATGAATTAATCTGTATGCAAACACAGTTAGGATCTCAAAAAAGATCCAGAATAGTATTAAGTCGGCCAGATTTAATAAGAGTTAAAAATAAAAATGGAAGAACTTTGCAGTGTTTAGCTGTGCCAAAGACAAGAGTACGTTTCTAGGCACAAAAACAACCTATTTAAAGGAAGGTTCAAAATTTCAGCTTTAATTTCCCAAGCTAAATTTTGTATCTGTAACCAAGCAAACCTTCTTTAAACAACTCCAGTAGCAGTTGCTCTGCAAGAGTCATCATCTGAATCATTAGTACACTTCAAAGTGCGTTGTCTAGTCACCCGAGACATGAATAACATCAGTCATAGAAGATGTTTCCTCATTGTCTAATGATGCAAGCATAAACTAATATGATCTAGAAGACAATTAAGAATTCTAAAAATAAGTGTGGCAGAATTGTAAACTTTTTTCCCAAATCAATCAGTCTTTGCCATAATTATCAGACGGGGAGTGATTAGCATTTACCAGATGTTTAGCAGCAGCAGAATTTAGCACAGAAATCACTGTAGCGTCAGATCTGAGATATATATATATATTTTAATGACTGAGGAAAGTACAGTTATTGAAGTAAACTTGTCATAACAGAAAATGTTCAAATGATCATTGCTGCAGTACACTTAGCTACATGGAGTTATATCCAGCCAAGGATATAACAGCTAGATAGCTTCCAAAGCTTCAAGGGCACCTACCACATGCCCAAACCATTACTGAAGTTGAGAGGAGATTAAGAAAGAGTGGCTTGGGTGTCAGGCCTTTAGAGGTTTAATGCCAACTGAGAGAGGTTACAGCCTTGAAAAAGTCAATGCTAGGGCATAAAAATATATGTCCTCATTCTGGCAACTAAAACGTACAAAAATAAGGTGGATGGATGGAATGGCTACTACAGCAATGGTGATTTGAACATCTTCTTTTATGGTAAATTTACTTACACAACTTTATGTTCATCATTTGATCACTGCAGCAGTACTCTTAGTTATATGGGTAGACTACCATACCATACCATACAATGATTGGGAGGACGAAGAATGAGTGTCCAGGAGCCCCTGGATAATAGTCCTAGCAAAGCCTGCCCTAGATCAGGAAAAGGAATCTAGCTTGAATTCTTTGCAAAGGTATGTACAGACAATCAAGTTGCTTCTTCTAGAGTACCTTTAGAGTCTAACCCATTCCAAAAAAGCCACAGATGAAACCTATTGGTAGAATGAGCCTTGACCCTACCTGGAAATGCCTTGTTGTGGTGGGTATAACAAAAGGTAATAGCTTGAGACAACTAACTGTAAATAGTCTGCTTTGACAGAGGTTGTGCCCTTTCTTCATTCCTTCAATAAAATCAACAACTGGTCAGAGTTAACAAAAAATAGTTCTGTCAAGAAAATATCCGAGTTGTCTGTGGACATCCAATGTATGAAATATCCTTTCTCCCTCATTTTTAGGCTCTGAGAAGAAGATAAGGAAATGGATAGCTTGTGTCAAAGTAATCTTGGATACCACTTTAGACATAAATGAAGGAAAGATTGTTAATGAAACCCTATCTTTATGGAAAATGAGACAAGGCTGAGCCACAACAGCAGCTTGAAACTCTGTCTTCTTGCAGAAGACAGAGCAATCAGTAGAACTGCTTTCCACATAAGAACTTTGTCAGCCTGAACAGCTAGTTCAAATGGAGGAAAAGTTAATATTTCCAGTACAAAATTAAGATCCAAGGAGGAGCCACCTGTTTTCTAGGATGTCTGGCATGCAACACTCACTTCAAAATAATTTTCACATGAGATGGCACTGAAAGAGGGGGAGCCATGGGAAAACATGCTGGAATGGCCAACAAATATACATTGATGAAGGAATAAGACAGGCCAGAGGACAGTAACTCACACAAATAATAGAGAACCAGAGAAACGCTAACCTTAAATGTACCCTGGTAATGTTTCATTTTGCTAATATGATTTTCAAGTAGCAGTTTTTTTTCTTTTCTGCATCCTTTAATACCTACTGCATGTCCTCAGAAAATAAGTGCCTAAAAGGTATTAAGACTGTTACCCATTGTAGTTAGTTGCAGTTGTTTGGAGTTGGGATGCATCAAACACTCCTTGTTCTGTGTGAGTAGTTCCAACTCTGTGAGGAAGTTTGTGATAATTACCTTTGACCATTTACAATAGAAGGGATAGACACTTGTCTGGACTAGAAGGGAGCCACCATAATGATATCTGGAGAGTCCTTCTGAATCTTTGGAATGACCCTGGATATCCGTGGAAAGGGAAGAAAAGCATACAGGAACATTTCTGTCTAAGGAAAAAATAATACATCTGTTTTCAGTATTTCTTGCATCGAGTCCTGGAGTAGAATTTTGTCAACTGATTGGTGTGACTGGAGGTAAAAATATCTATCTGAGGTGTTCCCCAAAACTAGATCAATTTCTGGAGATAAAAAAAAGTCTGTTTGAAGTGTTCCCCATATCTGGATCAGTTTTTGAAGACCTCAAGATTTAGTTTCCATTTGTGATGTTCTGCCCTGGTCCTGCTCAGCTTGTCTGCCACAAAACTTTGCTCACACTGAATGTTAGATGCCTGTAAAATGAGATAGTGCTGAAACGCTATATCCCAGGCTACTATGGCTAGGCTGCACTGGTGGGAAAATCTGGTTCTCCCCTGTTTGCATACCACATTACTGTGTTGTCATCTGTAAATATTTGTAATAATTCAGGGGACCATAAATGATTGAGTTTGATACCCAACACTGTGACTGGGTGAAAGCGCTAAGTGAATTTACTTCATGTTGTTTTGAATCTAATAAAACGTTTTAACTTTTGTGGAGCTGGTCGGCTTTTGTTTTATCAGGTTTTTTTTGGTTTATTTTCAACAGTTTCGGTCAGATTGAAAAGGACTCTGCAAAAATATGCAAGTCATCTGAATAAGGAAAATGTGAATAGCCTGCATTATGCTATCACTGGCGGTAGACCCTTTGTAAATCGCCTTTGGAGCTGTACATATCAAAAGGTTAATGCAGAGAACTGAAAATGCGATCCAGACACTGAAAATCTTAAGAAACATCTGAAGTCTAGAGCTATAGGAATGTGATAAGCATATTTTAAATCTAAGGTAACCAGAAAGCTTTAATGGAAATTGACAGGTAACAGCTTGTGGTAGTGCCAAGTTTAGAATATTATCTCTTCACATCCTAGCTGGTTTAAAAAGGAAAGATTTAGACCTGATCCTGAAGAATCTTCTTTCTTTGGTGTCAGAAACATTTATTTTTTTAAACACATTTATTAAATTATTACTTAAGACACATAAATTAATCCAAAAGAAAACAAACCATATTAACATTTTCCCATTTACACACTCTATACATTATAAGTTCTTTCTTTACGATAACTTATTTTCAGTCCAACATAACATAAATTGTTCAGTTTCTGCCTTCCCTTAAAACCTCACTCTTCCTCCTGGACATTATTTGGCATTCACTGTTCCCACACATTCTGTGTAATTTACCTAATGATCCCTCTTCCATTTCTTTTACCACTTTTACAATATTCAAATACTTCAAAAATACACTTTGTGTAGATTTTAATTTCTATTTTCTAGTAATTGCTTTATCTGGCAGCCAACAAGATTAAACTTAATAAGGCCTTATTATGTTTTGGCAATTCAGATTCTGTGTACCAGCTCCAATGCATCATTTCCTTACAGGGTTAGTATAATGGTTTAAGTTGTTTACCATTCTGACACCACATGGTACATAGTTTGATTTTTTTTTTTAAAGGCCTTTGGATGACAGTCTGCTGACAACTGCAAGCTGGAGGCAATCACCGAAAGCCCCAGTGAAGTAGATATCCTTCAAGAGGATCTACATCAGACAAATGACTGGTGCCAGAACCATGGCCTAAAACTAAATTTGAAAATATGAATTATCCTTCCCTTTGGGAAATCAAATACCCCTCCAAATTACATCATCAACAGCACATCCCTAACAGTAGACTCAGAGGTGCCAGAAATGTGACTGTGTGTCCACAGGGATGAGGAAATCTTTCTATGTGGCAAAACTTATAAGTAAAGGGATGGCATATAGATCCAAGGAAATTATAGCCCCGCTGTACTCAACCCTCAATAGACCAATAATTGAGTATGATGTGCCATTTGACATTTATTTGACTAGGCACTTACAGCAACTGAAGTGACCTCCCAGGTTTCTCACAAAGAAAATATAGGGTGTAACCAACATGTCCTATGCAGACAGACTAAAAACTCTGTCTCCTATTGACTATTGAAGGGTGACATATGTCTGATCCAGCCATGATGGAATTGCTACACATCCGGAAGTCAAACAGCACAAAGATCACCCAATCTAGAGATCTAAACTTAGTCAGCAACTCAATCACAACATGCTGGAGAGACAGATGTGTCTCAGAGATTGCGGCTTCTTTGGAACAGGCTTCCTATTCACATTAAGCAGACCCCTTCCCTGGCCCTCTTCAAACAAAATTTGGATTAATGGATGGGGAATCAGAAATTCACACCTGGGGTAGTGCCTATGTTCCTTACGGAAAGGGGCGATCTGTTTTTCAGATTAAGCCATATGCCCAAACCCATGCCATCTTCTTGCACCTAGGGGCCATATATTGCGTAAATTTGGTTATATTGGCTAGTCTGGTAAAGGCTCAAGTCATTAGCCTAGTAATCGCCTATGAACCAGAGTTACAGCCACTTGCTGCCACAGCATTTCTGACAGAGTACTCTGAACAGATTTTTTAAAATCTGCCAACTCATTGTACTCTCAAAAATGTGTTCTGAGTTGACTCTTCCCCATCACAACTTCAATGTTTGCTATCTACCTGACGAAAAATTATTTGAAGTTTGTTTGGATTATAAAAATACCTATGCAAACAATTTCAAGCAAAAATCCCAAACCTTCTGGACTTTGATGCGTACTTGGGAGCTATACATATGTTCTCCCTTGTTTACTTGAAAATTGTTTTTCCACTGTCTTTTCCCAATTATTTCTAACCTACTCTGAACAATTCTCATAATTATCAAGCAATATTATGCCTACTAATTATCCAATTTTTAACAGCAGCTTCTTTTCTAAATTCAACTAAAAACTCTACCAAAGCCTATTACCTATACTCTGATCAATACCAGATAGGGAAGTCAGTTTCTAACCTGCACTCCATACTTCTTCTTGACATCCCACTCTATTACCTTTCCCTCTTTAGATATTTGCTCCCAACACCTTAGTTCCTTTGCCAGTTTTCTCAAACCCACTCATGCCTGTTTTCTGTACCCCTAATTGCAATAATCCCTATTAGCAAAATCACCTTTCTCCACTCTCATATTGGCTTAGTTCTTAGTATACATTCTGCAGCTTTATGGAATATATAATATTCTGTATGGTGGTTGTTGTTTTTAAGGATCTGCATCCAAAATCCCACATTCTCCTTTTTTCTTGAACTTCACCCTCCCTTCATCATTTCTTTCCACTTATGTTATGTATATAAACCTTAACTGTGTACCTCTAGAATAGCCCTTCAAATCAGGTAATCCTAAACCACCCAGTTCTGTTGGGAGGATTAAATTATCCCACTTAACTCTTGTTCTCTTTCCCTCCCAGATAAATTCCTTCAACTCTTAACTATTGTCCACAACTTCTTCTCTGGTTGTTAAAAATATACCTGACCTGTATATAAAAACTAAAGGGACTAAAAAACATTTCACTGCCTGCATCTTACTATCAATATCCACAGACAAGAGCTTACAGTGTCTCATTTTTTATATTGTGTTTTGTTTAGTCTCTCCCATATATCCTTAGCTGACATAACAGTAGACTTTATAATCCATATTCATAAATACTTCAGCTTATTATATCCTCAAAAATATGGGTATTGCCATATCAAGTCGTGTGTGGGTACATAATTTATGGCTATAAGCTTTGTTTTATCTTTATTAGTTTTACAGCCCAAAAATACCTGAAATGATCTCAAAATGTTCCACAAAAGCAAGATGTCCTTTTCTGGATTTAGAAGTACCAAATAATATTATCTGTGAATAAAGCCAAATGTTCTTGATTACCATACCAATTATATCCTTGAATTTCTGAGTCCCTTATTTTCTTTGCTAATGTCTCTAAGCATAAAGCAAATAAAGGGGAAATAGGACACCCCTACCTAGTTCTTCCATTCAAACAATTTATCAGAGAGAAACCCTCACATTTTAATTCCTGCCTCCTTCATATATTCTTCCTAAATAACCTTATTATTTTAACAGGGAATGCAAATGCTTCCACTGCCCTACTCATAAAAATCCAGCTTAATCAACTGAATGCCTTCTCTGCATCAAAACCCTTCGACAGTGGTATTTTCTTATAATTTATTTCCCTTTGGATCATCATTGTTCTATTAATGTTGTTAAAGTTTGCCTCCACAGAACATTTTTTTCAAACACCCTTATTGAATTACCACTTGTGACATAAGCAAATTTACATTCATATAAAAGTAATCAAACTATATACAAAATGATATTGATCCATATTTATTTATTTACAGTTGTCTACCATGGTAATACGCTGATCAATAATGACCAATTTCAGGCTCAGCCTGGGTAAAATGCAAAACATTTCACAAAAAAAAAATATGGAAATGTAAGCAATAACAGAATAATTCAGACTAATTACATAGAAAAATAACTGTTTATATACATTCCAGTAAATAAACAGAGCAATGTACAATCAAGCAGAGTATCAATCTTCAGTGAATCTTGAGAGAAAGGACTCAGAAAGCAGACAGGTTAGGTGACACATCCTGTGTTGAAGCCAGAACATTTGGATTGCATGAAGAAGTGTTTTCTGAATTGCATTCTGAAGTTGGAATAACAGTTGATTCCCTTAATTTCGATAGGAAGAGGTTGCCAAAAGTATGTGCCTGAGAAGTGAAAGCATGTGCAGTGCTGTGGAGTTGGGTTCTACAAAGAGCCAATGAGACTTGCTGTGGCTTGCGAGTAGTGTTTTAGGTTTTGAGAGTTTTTTTTTTTTTTTTTTTACCGTCCAGGTAGCTGCCTCAAGAATAGAGTTAGCATCCACCCCCTTGAAAAAAGCACCAGAAGAAGCCACAGCTCTAGTAGAATGAGCCTTTAATGAATAAGGAATGCTCTTACCATGAAAAGAGGCCCAAAAAATAGCTTTTGAAATCCAATAATAAATATTCTTCTTGGATACAGCTAATCCCAAGGACCTGGGGTGAAATGAAACAAAAAGCTGATCAGAGTTCCTAATAATCTTAGTCTTATCCAAATAAAATCTGAGCTGTCTATACACATCTAACATGTACAGCACCTTCTCACTAGAAGATTGTGGAAAAGGGAAAAAAGTAGGCAAATGAATAGACTAAGGGACAGCTCATTCACCACCTTGGGCATAAAATAAGGATTAGTGCACAAGGACAACCTGTTCTTATGAAACACAAAAAAGGCGGACAGTGGATGGAATTAAGTTATTGTATTGAATATTCTCCAGTATCCCTTTGATAATTATATTATTTCTCCTGGATCTCGCCTCCAGATCCAGGATTTTAGCTTGCATAGAATGGATGTCCAGATCATGAGTATCAGCTTTTTTAGCAAGCAATGTTATTTTATCTTCATTCTCAGATATTCTAGCTTCAGTTTTATCCATTCTTTCGAGAATTCGACTACAGGAGATGCCAAAAGACTGTACTTGATTAGATAGCCCTTCCAAAGCTTCTTGAATGGGTAACAAAGCAGCTTTGATATCTTCCATGTTTGCTAGTTGGTCTGGTTTATTTTTATTCCCTGGTTTTGGAAGTTCCTGTTGTTTTGTGATTTTCTGCCTTTTCGAAGTCAAATCTTTTTCTGGTGATTGAAGTTCTGACAATTTAGTTTTTGTTGTTGTTATAGCCATACTTGTATCTTGTTTTGACATTGTTATGAATCATAAACATGTTGTAAGTTTGAATATTAATCCTAAAGCATTACCTTTTTTAAGCAAAGATGCGCTTAAATTATATGCTTTAATGGAGCACATTAGAGTATATATAACTTTAATACAAAATTTTTTTCAGTCATTAAATCTCTTGCAACATATGATGATTTTTCAACCCTTTCATAAGAACCCAAACCTGAAAATCAATAATCAATTAATAGATGTTAAAAAATATCCACTTATAGTTAATTTAACTTTACTTGATATGTACCCATATCTTAATCTTTCAACACATGATATATTACAGGGAATGAATCTCCCTAAATCTTACTTAATCATACTGAGACAATTAAAGGATCTTTCCATAAGTTACTTCAGAGACTTTAGAATCAATGACGAAACTTTAACTAACTGTTCAAATTTATGGTTAACTCTTAGACAGGATACCAAATTTATAACTTCTACAAGTAAACTTGTAAAAGATTTGAAATACCAAAATCAAATACTCTTGTCAAAATATTGGAAAGAAAAAATACCATTGATAGAAGAAAATAAAATATTAAAAGCAATTACCTTAACAATAAAATCAATCTCTTTTCAAAAGTTAATATTTACCCAACTGATGATATTTAATAATGCCTACTACACACGTCTTAGCTTGCATAAACTCAACTCTAAAAACTCGCCTAAATGTCCATACTGTAAAGACCAAACGGCAGATCTCTTGCACATGTTCTGGAGCTGTAAATGTATATATAAACTTTGGAACTCCTTAAAAATTCAACTACAAAAAGATGGGTTAACATTCTACACTTTCTTGGGAATTTATGATTTTACATATCCCTCCCAATAACTTGGATAGAACCCAAATGATTATACTTATAAATATTTTCTTGTTAATGAAACTTTATATAGCTACAAATTGGTTGAATCCATCTCAAACTTCATGGGAAAACTTTAAAAGTTTAGCAATGAAACATATTTTAGCACACAAACTACTAATTA
Source organism: Protopterus annectens (assembly GCF_019279795.1). NCBI lineage: Eukaryota > Metazoa > Chordata > Ceratodontiformes > Protopteridae > Protopterus > Protopterus annectens. The sequence continues at coordinate 770,440,585 of NC_056726.1, read as the reverse complement.
AGGATCATAGAAGAAATATAAATAATCCGAAAATATGGGAACAAATTTTCAACATTGTATTGGCTTAATGTACCGAATCCATTTTAACCCCTGGATATACATACTTAATTTGAAAGCTAGTAATAACAATTCATTATAATGATATTAGATCTTTTGATTCTCTTTGTCAGATGTTCCTTTCTCTTCTTTATTGATTTTGTTTAACTGATGGAAGCATTCATGTAAATAGTATACATATATTGTAGTATGGTTGTTAGAAGCTTTATTTGGGTATTATTTGTTTGTTTTTTGTTTAATATTGTATGAACAATTGGTAAAACAATAAAGATTTATTATTGAAAAAAAAAAAAAGGCGGACAAGCCATAAGGGCTTGAACCTCAGACACCATTCTGGCAGAAGGGTCAACAAAAGAACAGCCTTCCAATAGCAATGTTACAAGGAAGCTGAAGCAGCAGGCTGAAAAGGAGCCTGAATCAATTTTACTAAAACAAAATTAAGATCCCAGGGAGAAGGAACAGGCTTCCTGTGAGGCCTAATATGAGGGACACCTTTAAGGAATTGTTCAGCTTCGAAGCTAGAGGAGGAGATAAAGATAGACAAAGCAGAGACAGCTGATAAATGGGCCTTAACAGAAGAATAAGCCAACCCAGCATTGAGCAAATCACACAAATAAGAAAGCACCAAAGGAACATCCACAGAAAGTGGATCCACGTTACGAAAGAGACACCAAACAGAAAACCTCTTCCATTTGGATAAGTAGGATTTCCTAGAACTGGGTTTCCTGGCCTCCTACAGGACACTAAGCACGTCCTCAGAAAAAAAAGCATTTATGTGGAATCAAAATCCTATCACCCACAGTGTCCGTTGAAAGGTTTAAAGGTGGGGATGGATGAGAGATCCCGTGTCTTGTTTGAGTAGATCTACTCTATGAGGTAACTTGCAATGATTGCCCTTGGCTAAATGCTGAAGAGGAAACCGATGCTGTCTCTGCCAAAAGGGAGTAACCGACAAGATTTTGGGAGTCTCATATTGAATTTTGAACAAGACTTTTGTAATGAGAGGAATGGGAGGGAAAGCATAAAGTAACATCCCCTTCCAAGAAAGAGAGAGGGCATCAACCTACCGCACCAGATGACCTGGAACTCTAGCATAAAATAGAGGAAGTTGTTTGTTCAGAGGGGAGGCAAATACATCTACTTGGAGTACCCCCACTGGTGGACAATGTCCTGAAACACATCCCTGTGAAGCATCCATTTGTGGGACTGAGTTAAGGACCTGCTCAGAGTGTTTTGATCTGAGGGAATGTAAACTGCCTGAAGAATCACTTGATACTGGACGGTAAGATCCGATGCCAAGAGTGTCAATTGGCAAATACGATCTTGTTTCCCCCTGTTACATCTCACATCACTGTGGTGTTTTCTGTAAATACCTTGAGAAGTCCCGGGAAGAAAACAGGATGAAAAGCCTGAAGAGTTAACAGAAGGGCTCTCATCTCTGACACTGACGTGCTCCTTCTGTTGAACAAGATACCAGACCCCCTGCACATTTATGGAGCCAAAAGCTGCTCCACATCCCACGTTTGAAGCATCTGTGAACAGCTCATGAGAAGGAAGAGGGGGATGAAAAGGGAGCCCTGGATTTAAGGACAACTGCTAGATCCACCAGTGAAGTTCCTTCTTGAGACAAGATAGAAGAGGAACTACAAATTCTAGGGGATGAGCATACTGACGCCAAACTAACATCACGAACCATTGAAACTTCCTCTTCTAAAGTTTGGCCAGAGGAGGTATAGGGATGGTGGATGCCATAAATCCCAGAGCTCTCAGAATCTCCCTGACTGTAATGGAGGCCAGAGGAAAAAGAGCTTGAAAGAAGGAAATGAGAATCAAGGCCTTGGGAGGAGGCAGGGATGCCAGCATAGGCACTGCCTAAATCCTGCAACCCAGAAAAAATGTGATCCTGAGAAGGCGTCAGAGAAAACTTTTTGAAGTTTATTGTGCACCCTAGGCTCTGAAGAAGGAAAAGGCAAAATGAAGATTTTGCAAAAGGATCCCTGGATAGGATGCCTAAAACAGGGGGCCATCCAAGTAAGGAAATACTTGGATCCCCTGAAGCCTGCAAAAAGCAATCACAGAAGTGAAGCATTTGATGAATACCCTTGGGGCAGTAGAAAGGCCAAAGGGCAAAAAAGGGAACTTAAAATGTCAGGAAGCAACAGAGAAACGCAAAAACTTTCTGAAAAGGGGATAGATCGGAATATAGAGATAAACATCATTGAGATCCAGACATACCATATAAGCCTGAGGAAGCAAGAGAAGGAACAAAGTCTGAAGTGGGCACCTTCAAAAAAGTGTTTAGATGAGAGACCGGCCTAGAACTGGTCTCCAAGTACCCTCTTTTCTGGGTACTAAAAACATCCTGGAGTAAAACCCCTCCCCCTTTGGGACACAGGCAACTCTTGAACAGTACCCTGAGTCAAAAGGTCCTGAAGCACCTCTGGGGAAAAAGGGGAGCTATTCTCAAAGAGGCTGAGCAATGCCAATAAAAAAGAGAAGGGATTTCCACACCATGAAATTCCTCTGGCAAATAACGGATAGAAACCAGGAATCCTGAGTAATCTGTAGCCAAACAGGAAGAGAGACAGACAAAGAAAGAACATGGCTGGGAAGAAACAGACAGCACCTGTTTTGTCTGGAAAGGAAGATTTCCGAGTCCTTGAAGTCTGAGTAGTCTTAGCAGAAGGAGCCTGCTTCTTACATTTTTCCCATAGTAGGAGGGTGAGATTGCCTGCAAACAAAGACTGGCTTATTGGGGTAGTTTCTCTGAACTTTAGGAACAGGAGAAACAAACAAGTTTGAGTTTCTGTAAAGCCTTCCCCTTATCTTGAATGGACTTAAAGAAATCAGCAGCAGCTTCCCCAGACAACTGTTTACTATCAAGAGGGGTATCTATCAGCTTAACTTTGATATCATCAGGCAATGGTTGAAGCTGAAGCCAAGAATACCTCTTCATCACTGACTCAAAAGCAGCAGCCCTAGAAGAAGCATCTGCTGCGTCATAACTATACTTTATGGAATGACGAACCACCTGTGAGGAAGTCCCTAACAGGGAAAGTGCGGAAGTTTTACCCAGCAAGTCTGGAAGATTAGAAATAATGTGACAAGCCATAAATAGGACAGCCAACACATACCTGAACATATGGTCTGATAATTTATAGCCCTAAAAGCCAAGGTAGTCAATGTGTAAACCTTCTTAAGTAGCCTTTCCATGTTTCTGCTCTCTTTATAGAAGCCAGTAACTTGGACAAAGGATGCAATTGAGAGGGCTTGTCACAGCCTACAGAAACCACTGAGGTGTCAGCAGTAGGACACTTGTAGAAAAAGTTACAGTCCTCAGGCACCCTATAGAACCTATCAGTTTTCTTGGGAGCAGGGGGGTGAGAATCAGGAGCTTTAGAGGCATTGGAAAATGTAGCCAACAAAGCAGCCAAAACAGGAGGAACAGCATAAGGTTTAGGAGATTCCATCTCCAACAACTCATAATACCTCTTATGGATCTCAGAGACCTTAGCACAATCCCACTTAAAAACTCCATTGTCCTAGAGATTGGGTTCCCAAACGAAATCTCTTCAAAGGGAGTACCAGGACTGGTAGATTCCTCTTCTTCTGTCCCATAGTCCAAAGGAGAAGGAATCTGAGAAGAATAAACAAGGAAATCCTCATCAGAATTCAACTCCTCCTCAGAGGAATCCTGTTCCCTGTGTCTTTTAGGTGGAGTAGGTTTCAATGCCATTAAAGCATTAAACAAACTGAGTGAAGGCCTGCTCCTCACTCTGTGGCTCCTTAGGGGCAGGTGAAACATGTTTAGTTTTTGTTTTTTCTTTAATGGGACATCTGCCTTATAAAACTTGGCAGCACGGCATTCAATAATAGTAGTAGGAGCTTATTCTCTGACTAAAATCTGAGGAACATCCTTAGGCCCCTCAGAAATGATCAACAGTGGTTCTCCCTGAACATCTGAAACGACGTCTGCAAATCCTCCTCAGATGTGCTTAAAGCCAGATCCCCATTGGCCTCCAACCTGGTCACAACAGTGGAATAGTACAGTTGTGTACACTGACCATAAATGTAGATGTTCGAGTGTATTCACTGTTGCAGTCATCACGTTTGGGTTCTGTCTGCAGGTAGCCCTCAGCAGGCCTGAATACCAGAGTCTTGGATTCCTGCATCGGATGCTGTCTCTTCTTCCATGACGTCAGGGGTATAAAACATGCAGCCGATGCCATTGCATCAGTTTTTCTTGCCCCAGATGTCAGATGCCCCCACAATGGGAAGCAATTATATGTTATGGTACACCTCCATCAAAAAGCAAATACACCAGAAAACTTAAATACACCAAACAAGAAGGAAGGGTAGAGCCAAGAGAAGTCAGGGGGCTGGAGGGACGGCAACCAGGACTGCAACAGTGAATACACTCGAACATCTACATTTATGATAAATGTACACAACTGTACTATGTTCTTCGTGTTTCACTGTTGCAGTTATCACATTTGGGTTGAGTCCCAAAGCTGACGAAGGGAGGAGGAAGTTAGAGAGCATTAGGGCCAGCTATTAAGCCCTGCAAGACTGCAGTGGCAAAACCAGCTCTGGATTTAGAAAAAATAGGAGTGTGGTAATGCTTGGTGAAGGTAAGTACAGTGCTCCAGGTAGGAGCTTCTAGGATGTCCCTGCTAGGGGACTCCTCTGAGAAAGGCTGTAGAGGTAAATGCAGCCCTGGTGGAATGTGATCTAATCCCATGTGGGGTAGGTTTTCCATGGTGCTTATAGCAGAAATTAATGCAATCGGCTATCATTTAGAAATGGTTTGCTTTGAAATGGCCTTCCCCTCTGCCCCTGCAGCAAAGCCAACTAGCAGCTGTTCAGATTTTCTGAGAGTCTTAGTCCTGTCCAAATAAAATCTAAGTTGTCTGTGCACGTCCAAAAAGTGCAGTATTCATTTCTCCTTTGTTTTGTGGATTTGGGAAAAAAGGTAGGTAAATGAATGGACTGATTTAGGGCCACACTAGACACCACCTTGGGCATAAAGGAAGGATTGGTCCTGAGGGAAACCCTGTCTGCATGGAAGATAATGAAGGGCTCCACTGCCATGAGGGCCTGTAATTCAGACACTCTTCTTGCTGAAGTGATGGCTAGAAGGAAGGCTGTTTTCCAAGAAAGGAATTTCAACTCTGCAGTTGCAGCTGGCTAAAAAGGAGGGAGTGTGAGCTTTTCCAATAAAAAGTTAAGGTCCCAGGCTGGAGGAGGGACTCTCCTGGGGGGGGGGGGTCTTTAAATTTTTGGCCCCTCTGAGGAATTGCTTTAGCAGGGGGTGAGAGAAGAGGGGTGGTTCATTATTATAATGTGCTGAAATGGCAGTGGCATGAATTTTAACTGATGAGAAGGATAGGCCCTTGTGGAGCATTTCTGTACTGAAGTATATGAGGTAAGCTGGGCACCGTTGTGCCCATCCCCTGAGTCTGGCTCCACGAACAGTATCTTTCCAACTTTTCAGCATAGGATTTTCTAGTACTAGGCCTCCTTGCCTCCAGAATGACATCTAGCACCTGCTTACTGAGGGATGCTATTGGAGAACTCAAGGAATTAGCCAGACTGCAAGGTTCAGGGTTTGAAGCTGAGGGTGCAGAATCTGGCCCGCCTGCTGGGAAAGCAGGGAAGGGGTCTGAGGCAGGTGCCATGGTTCCAGCAGTGTCATACTGCATAAGAGGGGGTACCAGTGCTGGCTAGGCCAGTCTAGTGCAATCAGTATTGTCCTTGGCTTGTCCTGTTTGATCTTTAGCAGAACCTTTGAGAGGAAAGGCATAAACCAAGAGGCTTTCCCAGGTAAAGGACAGGGCATCCACTTTCCAAGCTTGACTGTGGGAAGTCCTTGTGCAGAATTTGTCCAATTGGTAGTTTTGAGGGGAGGCAAATAGGTCTATCTCTGGAGTCCCCCATCTGTTCCTAAAGCGGTTGAATATTTTTGGTTCCAGTTTCCATTCGTGTGGGTCCATTATATTTCTGCTTAGGTCGTCTGCCAGTGAATTTAGCTTGCCTGGCAGGAATTGAGCCTGTAGGTGCACTTGGTAGCTCAAGGCTGTGTTCCACAGAGCCATGGCTAGTCGGCAGAGAGAGTACGAGTGGGTTCCCCCCTGCTTGTTTATGTACCACATAACTGTGGTGTTGTCTGTTTTAACCAATAATTGTCCTGGAAGAATGTAGTCTTTGAAGGCTGGGCTGTCACGGAATTCTGTACAGCTAACACTTCTTTTTGGTTGATATGCAGGTGCATCTGTCTCGGGTTCCATTTGCCCTGAATGCACTGCCCTGCCAAGTGAGCCCCCCATGCATAGTCTGATGAGTCTGTTAGGGTCTGGGCAGCAGGGGGTAGAGTGAATGGGAGTCCCTTGTTGTGGTAGCAGGCCTCTGCCAACCAAAGAACTCTGCCTTTATACAAGGAATGATAGGAATCATTGATTCCAGGTCCTGAGAATGCTGACACCATAGGCTTTTTAGATACCATTGTAGTTTCCTCAAATGCAGTCTTGCATATGGAATTAGTACAATGTAAGAAGCCATGAACCTCAGGGCTTGCAGAATTTTCCTTGCAGATAGCTGGGTCTTTGTGGCCAGTAGTTTGAAGTAGGTTGTTAAATAAACTTGTTTCCCTGGAGTGAGGAAAGCCATCTGGGAAGTTGTGTTCAAGCTTGCTCCCAGGAACACAATCTGTTGGCAGGGTAATAGATGAGATTTCTTTTAGTTTATGGTGTACCCCAGTGAGGTTAGACGTTTCTTTACGAATGCCAGATATTTTAATAGCAAGTCTTGGCTTTCTGCCTGAATCAGACAATCGTCCAAGTATGGGTATATTTTATTTTATTTATTTTTATTTTACATTTGTTGACCGCATTGTCCAGCTGGATACATGTCCTTTTTCAGTGGAGGCCCGGGGAGAAAAGCTCCAGTTAAAAACATATTAAAAACATGCAAAACATCTATAAAGAAGGATTGAAAAATAGCCTAACGTAGACTTAAGAACTATAAACATAAAAATTCAGATATTTGAGAATAGTGCTAAGATAGAATGCTACAGAATCAAAATAAGTAATTTTACTAAAAAAATGACTTTAAAAACATGACTGGAACACAGATACATAAAAATGACTAAAGAAATGACTAGACCAAAAATGCATGGTGAGAGGTACTCTGGAATAATAGAGTTAGGAATTAAGAAAGAAAGAAAAGTTTAAAGAAAGTAACATGGAGAGTTATAGTAGAGAATATTGTGTTTTGACGGTATCAGATAATTAGAAAAAAATGTTTAGTCAGGGTTGTTGCAAGAGCATAGCCAGTGGTTAGAGAAGAAAAGTTTGAGGTTAGCTTTAAATAGTGGGAGAGAAGTTAGGGTAGTAAGGTCTTGGATTCCATATTTTGCCTATTGAATTAGAGAATATGGAGTCTCCAGCTAAGTTATTTGATAAGGAAGTATGAATCAACATTTTATTAGTGGAGCATAGATTCCTCAGGTTATTGTATGGTTCTATGAGGGTGGAGAGCATTGGGGTGTTGTTGGGTTGGTATAGGGCTTTGTGGGCGATTGTAAGTTGGTTAAATTGTATAAGGTGATTGAATATTTCTCTGCCTGAAAAATGCAACGGCTGGAGCTAGACACTTTGTGAATACCCTCGGCGCAGTAGATAAGCCAAAGGGAAGTGCAGAGAACTGATGGTGCATGGAGCCTGCCCTGAAGTGTAGGTATTTCCTGCAAGATTCCCTTATTGGAATGTGCAGGTACGCTTCCTTTAAGTCTAAGGTTGCCAACCAGGCATCTTTGCCTAGCATAGGAAGCAGCTGTTGAAGTGTTAGCATTTTGAATTTTGGGATTACCAAAAACTTGTTTAGAATAGAGAGGTCAAGGATAGGATGCCAGGAGCTGCCTTTTCTGGGTACCAGGAAAAGTCTTGAATAAAAACCTTGTCCCCTTACTTCTGCTGGGACAGAGTGAATAGCCCTGATACTTACAAGAGAGAGAACCTGCTATAGAGCTTCTGCCCACTGATTTGAGGGTAGGTCTGGCCAACCTTTTGGGGTTGGTAGGGTGTGGAAGTGGAACCTGCATCCATTGGAAACTATATTCAAAACCCATTTGTCCTGGGTAATGAGTTCCCAGTTTTTTGCATGTACGGCGAGCTTTCTTCCTAAGGGAGCAGGCAGTTGAGCAGGGCTTGGAAGGGTTACGGTTAAGTCAATGTGCCATTTTTCCATAGGGGGGTGTCTTACTACTCCCTGCTTTGGAAGTGGGAGTCCCCCACTGCTTAGGCCTGTGCATAGCCCGAGACTGTAACCTAGGTGGTCTGCTGTTACTGGGTTTGGACTGAGAAGGCCTGGAAGAGGCTGGAAAGGACCAATTCTTTGAAGGCCAAATGCCTACTAAATCTGGGAGGCTGTACTTGCAGGAAATCTTTAACAGTTTGCATATATTTAGCTTTTTCCTCCACCTTTTTGAGGACTTATTCTGATTTGTTGCCAAACAGGCAGTCTTGGTTTAAGGGAGCATCCAGTAATTTAGCTTTAACATGATCTGGCAGGTTTTGCTCCTTAAGCCAAACATGCCTTCTAAGTACAGACCAAGTGACAGCAGCCCTGCAAGATTCTTCTAAAGAGTCAAAACCATATTGCAAAGTATGTTTACCAACTTGTTCTGCAGAATGCATTAAGTCCTGTAATTCTTTGTGTTCAGCACAGTCAGGAATCAACATCATTTTCTGTTTAAGTAGTCCCATAATATGCTACTGGTACTTTAACATATGAAACTGGCAATTTAAAGCCCTAATGGCCAAAGTAGCAGAAGTATATACCTTCTTACCCCATCTGTCCAAGGCTCTAGAATCTCTATCAGAAGGGGAAGGGTTTTTGGCAGCAGTAACCTTAATGCCATTTGGTCCTTGGGAAATGGTCTCTGGATCCGCAGTAGGATTCTTGAAGAGGAACTTGTGAGAGTCGGGTACTCTGTAATACCCACCAGGTTTTCTGGGAGCTAAAGGTAAAGTGTCTGGGGAAAGGCTAGATTCCAAGAAAGCATCATCTACAATGTCCAGAACAGGAGGGATAGCTAAAGGCCTGTGTTGAGGGAGGAGTAAGAATTCCCTAAGCCTCATTTTGGAGTCAGAGTAATCCTGGCTTTCCCAGCGGAAATGCTCCCTAAGAGTGTGCAAGGTTTCACCAAAAGAAAAATCTTCTGGAGGGGAAGCAGGGGGAATGGAGTCCTCTGCATCAGAATCCTCATAGGTAGATAAGGGCAAATCCTGGTAATCAGAAGAAACAGAAATATCAGATTGCTGATCAGAAGAATCAGAAGGAAAATCAGTTCTAGGTCTCTTAGAGGGGGAAGGCTGGCTTCCCCTAATTAAGGTAATAAGGTCATCAGCCATTCTAAGCATTTGTTTTTTTAGGCATATGGGCCTGAGCATGCGGTTTGGACGTCTGTCTTCTAGGCGTGGGTCAAGTTTTAGGCCTGGATGAAGAAGATGGCGTCAGTTTAAAATGCAAGTCTGTAGGCCTGAATACATCCTCAGAAGCTGGTGCTTGCACAGCAGCTCCGGACCCATCCAAGCTAGAGACATCCGCAGGTTCCATAGTCGAAGCATCTCGCAGCATACCGGACTCCGAATGGGTCTCAGTAGAGGCCTGCAAATCTGATGTAGTGAGTATCAGGGGCTGCGAAAGCACCTCACTGAGTACTGGCCGACTGGTGACTAGCTTAACAGACGCGTCGTCGGCAGTTTTGGACCTATGCGGTCTGTCTCTGTCTTTATCCTTACGTTTTTTCAGAATATCGGTAGTCGGATGGCTTACCAAAGCCATTTCTGGATAGTTATACAGAGTACCAAAATAATTTGCTGCAAATAAAGCCCGACGACGAATAGTTTGGGGGTTGAACAAGGCACAAAACAGACAGCGAGGGACATTGTGGTCTGGATCTAAGAAAGGAATGCAGTACGAATGAAAATCTTTATGAGGTATTTGCTTTCCACAGGTAAGACAGTTGTTAACTTTTACTGACATTGGTTAAGAGCAAAAAAAAGAATCCCCAACCGGGTACTTAGCTTTTTTGGAGACTTCGGTTCTGAAACTCGAAAACGAAAATTTTAGGAGTCGGCCGACCGGCACTTGCGAACTGTTTCTGCTTCGGGCACCGAGTGGCAAGAAAGACTGACGTAATGGCATCGGCTGCATGTTTTATACCCCTTGACGTCATGGAAGAAGAGACAGCATCCAACGCACGCATCCAGGACTCTTGTACTCAGGCCGACTGAGTGCTGCCTGCAGGCAGATAACCCAAATGTGATGACTGCAACAGTGAAACACGAAGAACATCTGCAAACAAATCAGGGGGAATCTCCAGGCATTCACTCACCTTGAGAGAAATGTCCAGCGGGGGCCGGAGAGTAGAAGATTCCAGCCTAGGATTCTTAGGCTTCTTCCCTGATGGCTGTCCCTCGGGCCAGGAAGTTCCCTCCCTAGTGTTATCTATCATGAGAAGTTTAAGTCATTGATTCTCGTGATGAAAGTCTACTATACAAAGTTATAGGTACAAAAAGCCTGAGAGATAGAACAGGACATATGGTCATACTAGGTACCAAGGCAAAACAGACACTGTTCATGGTGATCTTTATGGGGAATCTGTCTCCCACACTGGCATTTACCCTTCTTGGAAGACATGAAACCCCACAAGCAACAAAAAAGACAAGTGAAAAATAAACCCCCAATGGGGCACTTCTCTGCAATGCTTCGGAAACCTGCAATGGAATGTAGGCATTCAGACCGACAATCAAGAGATGACATTTGGACTGGCGGCAAAGTTGTTCTACGGATGGTATGTCCTGATGTCACCTTTATGCCCTAAGCTACAGGAAGAGCATTTAAAGCAAACTAAGGCTTTGGTACACTGGCCGGATGTCAAGCTTCCCTAGGCAAAGAATCCCAAATGTAATGAATATTGCAATATTGCTATGAAAGCACATCAGTGCATCTGTGTTATCTATTTTCATTCTTCCTCAACTGATGGGTCTCGGATCCAGCTCAGCCACTTTCGCTAGATTAACGGATCCAACTCTCAAGCTCCTCCCTTTATCCATAATTTCCCACTAACCCAACATACCTCAGAAAAGTTTGCTGCTTCCAGTAATAAAGGTTTATAACATACAGAATCAATAGAACAGAGAGAGTATAGATAAAACTGGAGCTCAAACAAGGGAGAGTAGGTTTTCAAGATAAGTCCCTTAGGTGTTCTCCAGGAAGAATGGAAGGGGGTTAGGAGGGTGGGAAGTTGAGGAAGAATGAACATGAACAACACAGCTGCAACTTTATGGTGAGTACATAACTTTTGTATCTCTTGTTGTCATTTGTATTCATTCCTCATCTGATGGGACAGAGTCCACAGTTAGATGATTCTTGGGTGATCCTCATGGAAGGATATTTTGGAGTACTGCAGAGGAGAAGGCAGTTCTGTTCCTAGAAAGCAAATCCAATTTGAAATAAGCAATAAAGGTATAAGCACTAGACTAACTGGCCACCGCACAAAAGGCATCTATCAAAGCCCTTGTCCAAAATGCTGAGGAAGTCACCACAGACCTTGAAGAATGTACTCTTGATGGCTTAGATATAGACAGACCTCTCTGTTTACAGACAAAGGATATGCAGTCAGTCAACCATTTGCCTAAAGTCAACTTGGAAACTGCCATGCCCAATCTGTCATAAGAAAAGGATACAAACAATGGTCAGACTTTCTGAATCTTTGGTTCGATGAAGATAAAAATGAAGTTGCCTGTGCTCATCCAGTAGATGCAGTATGTATTCACTTCTATTGGAAAATTTGGGGAAGTAAACTGGGAGATTACTAACATGATTCATGTTTTACCCAGAAGCCACTTTAGGTTAAAAAAACAAAAAAAAAGATGGATTAGTATGTAAAGGCACCCTAGCCTTATGAAAAATGAAGTATGGAGACTTGGAGGAAAGGGTGTGGAGTTTGAATACTCATTTAGCTGATGTAATGGCCACTAGGAAAAAGGTCTTCCCAGGCAAAAAATGTAGGTCTGACTTGGCTGAAGGTTCAAATGGACTTTGAGTCAGACTTTGAAATAAGACAGTTAAGTCCCATGGAGGAGTAGGGTCCTTGACTGGCGGTATAAGTAAAAATGTGCCTTTCAGAAAGGTCTTGCACAACTAAGAAAAAGCCAAAGAAGGATGATTTTCACCTGAATGAAAACTGGAAATGGTGGCCAACTGAACTTTGATACTTAAGAAACTAGTCTCCTCATTGAAAAGGGATGCTAAAAAGTCTAGTAAAGCAGAGACTGGGGAGGGAACAGAGGCCCAAATCAATCTGGAGCACCCAAATAGAAAATCTCTTCCACTTGCTTTTTTCTGGTAGAAGCTTTTTGAGAAAACCAAATAATATGTCAGACTGGGGAAGAAAGTTTGGGCTGTCTAGCCATCACTGGAACTGGAGAAACCATGCAGTTATTTTGAGAGCTGTTATGTCCAGATGAGTCACCCTCATCAGATGAGACAGGAGGTCTGGACTGGAGTCCAATATCCAGGCCAAAACAGAACATGAGAACACAAGAAAGGAAACCAAACATGACAAGATCAAAAAGGTGCAGTTTGGATAGCTCTGCTCTTCAACCAGTAAGCTTTCTGCAAAATTTGGGGAGTAGAGGTAATAAGTGTAGAGGAGACAGGAGGGCCAATTGTGAACTAAAGCATCTCTCTGTGACTCTCCCAGAGGGGGATCAGAGCAAGAAACTTAATGCACTTCTTGTTGTGGAGGGAAGAAAAGAGATTGCAGTCCCATCTTTGGAAAATTCTCTCCACCACTTTGAAATTGAGGGATCACTCAAGAAGCATCAGAATAGACCTGCTCAGTTAGTCTACAAGCATACTTTTCCCTGGTATGTGCAATGCAATCAGAAAGTGATTGGAAGACCATTGCCACAGTCTCATTGCTCTGTGACAAGAGAATAAGATTGGATTCCCCCCTGTTTTTTGATGTACTAGACTACAGACATTGTCCATTAGGACTGCAATGATCCCTGCGAAAAAAGTCATCCTGAAGGAGCTGCAATGCTAGGAGGATAGCTCTCATCTCCAGGACATTGACACGTGACTTTGCCTCTTGTGCAGACCATGTACCTTGGACTGTCATTCACAGGAAATGCCCCCCCCCCCACCCTACCCCACATGGGAGGCATCAGTGGTTACTGTCGTTACCAGTAGAGGTAATGCAAAAGGACTTCTTTGAGAAACTTCATTTGAATTGATCCATCAGAGAAGCTGATCCTTGCAAAGTTGTGTAATCCTGACTGGAGTCTACAAGGACTTTTGAAGAACAGACTACTGAACTGACAAAGTCCACTGCAGAATCCACATACAAAATCTGGCTAATGGAAAGTACAGTTGTGCAAAATCTTACCACAACAGTAGATGTTCTTCACATCACTGTTGCAATATTCTTTGCTAAAGGGATCCCCTCCCCAGGGGTAGCCCAATGTTTGGCCAGAATACCAAAACCTTAGGTTTTTTAAGGATGTTGTGCATCACACGCATACTCCCCGCTCATGGCAAAGGGCATAAGTGATATACAGATGTACATACCTCAGAACTGAAAAGCCCCAAAAGGAACAATCCAAGGATAAAAGAAGGAACATGTGGATCCAGAAAGAAAAAGAAGTAAAGAAAAAATGGGGGAGGCGGGAGGGAGTGAATACTGCAACAGTAAAGAAAAGGACATCTACTGTTATGGTAAGATTTTTCTCAACTGTACTATGCCCTTCCATATCACTGTTACACTATTCTTCACTAAATGGAGAATACAAAAGCTCAAGAGGAAAACTGGGAGGAAGACAGCCCAGCAGGACCCTCAAGAAAGCCATACAGGATAGCCCTGGAAACCACATCAAACTTGTAATGTTTAGTAAAGTTATGGATAGAAGTCCAAGTAGCAGCCTCAAGGACGGAACTGGTACCAATCCCTTGAAAAAAGCAGCAGAGGAAGCCACAGCCCTGGAAGAATGAGCTCTTACAGAGGTAGAAAGATTTTTCCCATGAAAGGGGCAACAAAAAAAAAGAAATGCCCTTAGAAATCCATGAAGAAATGGTTTGCTTAGAAACTGCCAAACTTAGAGATCAAGAATGAAAGAAGGCAAAAATTTGCTCAGACTTGCGAATGGCCTTAGCCTTATTCAAATAATATCGGAGGTGCCAATGTAAATCCAAGGTGTGCAGACCCTTCCTCACTGGTAGACTGTGGAGAAGGGAAAAAGTGAGCAAATTAATAAACTGATTAAAAGACAATTCATTAACCACCTTGGGCATAAAAGAAGGATTAGTACAGAGAGACATCCTGTCCCTATGAAAAAAACAGAAAAGGAGGGACAGCCATAAGGGCCTAAAGCTCAGACACCCGTCTAGCTGAATTAAGGGCAAAAAGATGAACAATCTTCCATGTACAATGCTGCAAGGAAGCTGAAGCTGCAGGCTAAAAAGGAACCTGAGTCAATTTTTTTTTCAAGAACAAAATTAAGGTCCCAGGAAGGAGGAAGTGGCTTCTTGGAGGCATAACATGAAGGACACCTTTAAGAAGTTGTTTGACTTCAAACATAGAATCCAATGGATGGGTCAAAGTCAGAAACGCAGAAATAGCTGAAAGGTGAGCTTTAATTGAAGAGTATGCCAACCCTGCATGAAGCAATTCACACAAAGAGAGAATCAAAGGAACTCCCACAGAAAGTCGAACCTAGTTACGAGCAAGACACCAAAAAGAAAATTTCTTCCATTTGGATAAATAAAATTTCCTGGTAGTGGGTTTCCTGGCCTCCTGCAGACCACGTAGCATGTCCTAAAAAAAGGTGCCAAAAAGGATCAAAAGCCTATCACCCACAGTGTCAACTGAAGGGTGGACAACTGATGATGGATGGACCCCTTGTCTTGTGTAAGTCCACCTTCTGAGGTAACTTGTGGTGATTGCCCTTGGGTAGGTGCAGAATGAGAGGGAACCAATGCTGTCTGGGCCAAAAAGGAGTCACCAACAAGATTTTGGGGAAGCCCTGTTCAATCTTGAGCAAGACCCCCGGTATGAGAGGAAGCAGAGGGAAGGTGTTGAGAAACATCCTCTTCCAAGAAAAATAGATGATGTCCACCTTCCATGTCAGAGGACTTAGGACTCTGGTGCAAAACAGTGGAAGTTATCTGTTCAGACGGGAGGCAAAAAGACCTACTCCTAGGAGTACCCAACTGGTGGACTATGTCCAGAAACACATCTCTGTGAAACATTCACTTGTGAGATTACGTTATGGACCTGCGCAGAGTATGCCACAATGTTCTTTTCTGAAGGAATATAAACAGTCTGAAGTGTCACTTGATGCTGGACAGCCAGATCTCAGACTTAAAAAAGTTAGTTTGCACATGAGGCATGACAGTGTCCTCACCCCACCCTGTTTGTTGATGTACCACATCACTGTGGTATTGTTTGTAAAGATTTTAAGAGGCCCTGGAAGGAAGGGAGTATGGAAGGCCTGAAGAGCAAGGAGGAGTGCTCTCATCTCTGATGCTGATATGGTGTGCCCTCTGATGAATGGACCAAAGGCCCTGAACCTTTAGAGGGCCGAAAGAAGCCCCCCCCCACCCCCGTGTCTGAGACATCAGATAAAAAGTTCCTTAAAGGGGACTGGGGGCTGAAAAGGAAACCATGGGTTGAGAGACAGTTGATGAATCCACCACTGAAACTCTAGCTTGATGCATGGAAGAGGAGGAACTGGAAAGTCTAAAGGATGAGAATGTTGAAGCCATACTGACTTTAGGAACCACTGTACCTTCCTCATATGGAGCCCGGCTAGAGGAAGCATATGAATGGTGGAAGCCATGTAATCCAATGCCCTTACAAACTCCCTGGGTGCAACTAAAACCTGAGAAAAAAGGGACTGAAAAAGGTAATGAGAGTAAGAGCCTTGGGTGGGGGCAGGGAAGCCAGCATAAGAATGGTCTGGAGCTTGCACCAGAGAAAAACGTGATCCTGAGGAGCAGTCAGGAAGGATTTCTGAAAATTTACCATAAACCATAAGCTTTGTAAAAGGTAAATGGCATAGTGAAGGTGCTGAAGCAGGGTCCCTGGAGAGGAAGCCTGAATGAGCAGGTCATCCAGGTAAGGAAAGATCTGCATCCCCCTCATCTTTCAAAAGGCAATCATAAGTACGAGTCATTTGGTGAAGACCCTTGGGGCAGTAGAAAGGCTCCACCCAAGATTGTGCTAGACAGTCAAGAGGAGAAGGTTAACACCCACACTACACATCAAGCAACGCATAGCCCTTATAAACCCACACCACCAACACCCACACAAAGCAACATTAAATCCAGATATGTGGAAGCCCTTAACTATAACATGCCCAAGTAACAAGGACCTCCGAAGCTGAAATGCAAACAAACACCAGTCACAACCAAAATGTCACATAGCTCACAACACCAGTGTGCCACCCAGCAACAGCCCCATAAGGCAAGACAATGTACCTAACACGTTAGTCATAGGTGACTCTATAGTCAGGCACACTGATGTCCCACTCACCAGGCTGAACAAGGAGAAAATTACAATCAGCTGCCTGTCGGATGCCAGGATTCGCCACATAACGCATGCACTCAAGTCACTCCACAACAAGTACAAATATGACTCTGTCATTGTCCATGTTGGAGTGAATGACTTGAGACGTACCTCCCTGGACTACATGAAGAGAGACATGGAAGAGCTCTCGGATCATGTGGCCCAGGCAGGTATGACCCTAGCCCTAAGTAGCATCCTGCCTTCTCCCAGAATAATACCACACTATACGGACAAAATGATTTACTTCAACAACTGGTTAAGCTTCTGGTGTCATTCAAAGGGGATCCAGTATCTGTCTGCCTGGGACGACATGATCGACAGACCACGATGCTTTGCCAGAGATGGTCTGCACCTTTCACCCCTGGGATTCAGGTTACTGGCTAAGGTTCTTGCCAACACTATAGTGGCTTTTTTAGACAAAGTTCAAATGAAAAAACCACCACAGTAACAGGTACAAGCATGCAAATTCTGAAGGTAATGCTACTCAATGCTAGAAATCTAAACCTCAAACTGCACTCTCTCAAGGCTCTCCTAAAAATGGAGAACATCGATATCTGTGCAGTAACTGAGACCTGGTTCAAGGGTCCAGAGAGCACCCCCACAATACCAGGTTACAACTCTTACTACAATTTTCGGCCACCAAACCAGGACCGAAACACTAAAGGTGGAGGAGTGTCCATATTCACCCAAGGATATTCACACCACCAGGTTAGTTGCCCAACACAATGCGTTGGAAATTCTCCAGGTGCAACTAACACTAGGTAAGACTGCAATTTAAATTTTAGCTTGCTACAGATCCCCCACCATGCCCCAGAATTCTCACTATACCTTTCTAAACATACTGGAAAATATTAAGATACAACCAAACACCCTAATACTGGGTGATTTCAACTACCTGCCATTAACTGGGAAAGCCACTCATGTACCAACACCTTTGCCCAACGGTTCTTGGAATTCATAAATTCCAACGCCCTGGATCAGCTAATCCATAGTCCCACCAGGGGCTTCAATATCCTAGACCTGGTCATTACCAACATGGGAAATCGATGCTCCACACCTATGGTCACCCCCTTGTTGGTCAGGTCTGACCATAAGCTAATCACCCTTAACATCCACATCCCACCCCCACCTCCCAGTACGGAAACCTCCATAAAAAACTTCTCCAAAGCCAACTTCATGCTACTCAAGTCAGAAGTGACAAACTTCATGACACACATGCAGACGGGAACTAAAAGTTCGACTTGCTAAATCCTACACTAAGGCACTGTATGAGCACATCCACTCATGCATGAATCGTGCCATCCCAAATAGAACCAAGATGCTCTCCTCCAAAAAAAGGAAGACAATCTGGTGGTCCCCTGCCATAAACAAACTTTACAACAAAAGGAAGAAACTGTTGCAGAAAAGAGCAAAATCCCAAGATGCAAAAAACTCCCTTACCAGCCTCAGTAAGAAGCTGAGAGCCCCCATAAAATCCTCCAAAGCTAGTTATGAAAATAAAATTTCCCAAAGATTCCAAAGACAACCACACGGCATTCTTTAACTATGTCAAGAATCTAAATGGCAATGCTCAGATCTGCTCTGAACTACAACAGAATGGCATTAAATATACTGATCACAAGGATATTGCCAATATCTTGGCAGATCAATTCAGTGCCAACTTCACCCCCCCTCTCACCCCCTAAACGACCCATCTCAATACCAGAAGACTGCCAAATTCTGGTAACAATGGCCACAGAGGTAAAAAACGCACTCTCCAAAGCTAAGAATACAGCATCCCTGGGACCAGATGACATCCCGGGCTGTGTATTACATGGACTACAAAATGAACTGGCACCTCAACTAAGTGTCATGTTTAATCATAACCTCACCTCAGGCTTTGTGCCCACTGAGTGGCGCACAGCTACAGTTATCCCAGTCCACAAGGGGGGATCCACCTTGGATCCCGTGAACTACCACCCCATCAGTCTGATGAGCCTAATCTGCAAGGCCATGGAACGCATTATCATGGAACTTATAAACAAAGACATTGGCAACCTTCAAACACTGGACCCCACCCAGTTTGGGTTCGTGAAGGGCCGATCTTGTCTCCTGAGCCTAACTGACTTCCTCGAATCAGTCTCCAGAGCCGTGGACGAGGGTAAGGCAGTCCACACAGCCTATCTGGACCTCACCAAGGCCTTTGACACAACCCCCCACTCTGGAATCATAGATAGACTTACTAAGCTGGGCATTAATCCCTACGTCACTTGATGGGTTGCCAACTGGCTTACTGACAGAACCCACACTGTAAAAGTAGCCAACTCCAAATCCAGCTCCAGACAAATGACAAGTGGAGTACCTCAGGGTTCAGTCCTGGGACTGCTCTTGTTTGGTTTGGCATCTACTTCTCTGACGTACAGGCCAACACTAAGGGACTCTGGCTAACAAAGTTTGCAGATGACTGCAAACTGGGAGCCATTATTGAATCCCCAAATGATGTGGATACTCTACAAAAAGGCCTTACCGAAACAGATGCTTGGTGCCAGAGCCACAGGCTCAAGCTCAATGTCAAGAATTGTATAGTTATCCCCTTTGGGAAAAAACATGCATCTGTGAATTACCACATAGGTGGCAGTACACTAAACATGGAAAGTGTGATACGAGACTTAGGGACACAGGTGGACAGTGGTCTCACCTTCGATAACCACATCGCTACAACAGTCAGGAAATCCTTTTATGTGGCACACCACATCACTAAGGGCTTTTCATCCAGAAAAAAGGTAGGTCATTGTCCCACTGTAGTCATCCCTCTTTTGACCCATTATAAAATACAATGCCCCGTTTGGTATGTACCTCTCAAGACATCTGCAACAACTGGAAAGGACCCAGAAATTCCTCACTAAAAGAATCACAGGCCTAAAGCAGATGCCCTATGCTGACCACCTTAAAAAACTCCAGCTATACTCTGTCACATGTCATCTACTCAGAGGCGATCTCTGCTTAACATACAAGGCCATGTCAAACCCAGTGCTGCTGGACATGCTATATTTAAAGAAATCCCAATCCCTCAGAGCCACAGCCTACAGGGATCTAAACCTTGTCATCACAATAAACAAAACATGCTGGAGGGATAGGTTCCTGACCCAGAGATGTCAAGCAGAGTGCCTCTTTGGCCCTCTTCAAAAGGAACCTTGACAATTGGATGGAAGAAAGGAAATTCACCCCGGGGATCACGTCAGTTGCCCTGCTAGACAGGGGTCTAGGGAAGTAAATAGTGTGGGAAGAAATAGCCAGGGAATTGTTATGGCTAGGCTTCTATATGCCCTAGGGCCAATAGCCTAGTATCAACCTATGAACCTATAAAGGGCAAAGCAGAGAACTGAAAATGCAACGAACAAACAGAGAAATGTAAAAATTTCCTGAAATGGGGATAAATAGGTATATGAAGTTATGCATCCTTAAGATCCACAGAGACTGGGAAAGCCTGTGGCAGAAGAGGAAACCGTTTTTTAAGAAACATTTGAAAGGAAGGAACCTTCAGAAAGGTGTTGAGCTGAAAAAGATCCAGAATGGGCCTCCAGACGCCTTCTTTCCTGGGAACCAAAAACATTCTGGAATAAAACCCCTTCCCTCTTTGAGGAGCAGAAAATACTGGGATGGTACCTTGAGATAAAAGGCTCCAAAGTGCATCCAGAAAAAAAGGGCACCTGTTCCTGAGGCGGTTGAGGAATGGCCAAAAACGGAGGAAGAGAATTCCACACCATGAAGTATCCCTGATGAATGATGAGAAACTTAATCAACTGGGAAGAGACAGGAAAGATGAAGAGATAAAGGCACTGACTTAGGAGGGTGAGAAGAAAATAGTCAGACAGAACCAGGCTTGTCTGGAAAATGAGGCTTCTGAGTAGTAGTAGTTTGAGTAGATTAATCAGGATGAGCCCTTCTAGAACCCTTTTTACCTTTGGGAGGAGGGCGTCCATTTCTATGTACAAAGGCAGGATTGGAAGGATAATTCCACTGAAATTTGGGAATAAGTGAAATAAAAAATCTGCTTTAATTCTTGCAAGGCCTTACCCTTGTCCTGCAGGGACTTAAAAAAGCTTAGTAGATGCAGAACCAGAGAGATTTTTATTGCCAAGAAAAGCATCCATCAATTTAGCCTTAATATCATCAGGTAAAGTTTGGAGGCAAAGCCAAGAATAACGTCTTAACACAGACCAAAGGCAGCAGCTCTAGAAGAAGCATCAGCTGCATCTTAACTGCATTTAATAGAATGATAGGCCACTTGATAAAAGGGGCCCAACAAAGGGGCCAAAACCTTCCCATCAGAATCAGGAAAGTCAGAAATTACCTGATAGGCCTGAGAAAGAGTTAAGACATACCTGGTCATATGGGGCTGACAGTTTATAGCCCAAAAGTCCAGGGTAGCTGCAGTATACACATTTTTGCCCAACAGTTCCATGGCCCTACTGTCTTTGTCAGTAGGAAGCAATTTAGTAGAAGGTAATAGTTTGGAAGGTTTGTCAGAAGAGATGGACACAACAGAGGGGTCAGCAGAAGGACATTTGTAAAGAAACGTACAATCATCAAGCACCTTATAAAAGCATCAGGTTTTTTAGGGGATGGAGGCCGTGAATCAGGAGTCTGAGAAGCCACTGAAACAGTGTCTAACAAGGCAGTAAGGACAGGAGGGACAGCAGAGGGATTAGGAGACTTCATCTAGAGGAGTTCATAACACCTCTTCTGGACAACAGAAACCTGGGTATAGTCCCATTTAAAAAATTCCATTATACGAGAGATAATATGCCCAAAGGAAAGTTTTTCAAAGGGAGAATCTGGACTAATGGAGTCTTCCTCTTCAAAACCACAGGCCAATGGGGAAGGAATCTGAGAGGAATAAGCTAAAGATGGTTTCCCAGAGTCTAGATCCTCATCAGAAGAGTGCTGCTCCCTAGGCGTCTTAAGAGGAGTAGATGACGGGGGGGGGGGGGGGGGCGGGCTTCAAGGTCATGAGTGCATTAAACATCCCTTGTGTAAAATCCTGCCATTCACACTGGGGATCCCTAGGAACAGGGGAAATAAGTTTTGTGTTCTGCTTCCTTTTCAAAGGAACATCAGCCCTAAAGATCTTAAGAGGTTTGTACCCTTGCCAACACTCAATCAACATAGTGGGAATCTCCTCCCAAATACGTATCTACAGAACACCCCTCAATCCCTCAGATATGTTCAGCCTCAGTTCCCCTTCAACACCTGTAATGGATGTCTATAGAGCGTCTGAGAAAATGAGAGAAACTGGATCCATGCTGGCCTTTGAAACGGTTGTAGCAGAAGAATCTGAGAGAATAGCCAGACAATCCTTCAGGCCTTTACCAGCCTCAAGAGAGACGTCCGACCTGACTTTTTTTGGTGTTCTTGGCAAATGGCTGACCCTCAGGACAGGACAATTCTGCCATCGCACCCTGCTCCAAGAACTTAAAAGACATTGGTTCTCTAGGTAGACAGACAATGAGGAGAGACGACTACAAAGAGTTTTAGGGACAAACACTTGACAAATCGGGCACAAGGTATGGTTGTGAGAAGAAGCATCCAAGCAAAACAAACACTGCTTATGACGGTTCTTATGAGGAATCTGTCTCCCACACTGACATTTTCCCTTTCTGGATGACGAGTAATCTTGAAACTAAAAGAAAAAGACAAGATAAAAAAACCCGAACAGAGCACTTAACTGAAAATGGCTTGGTAAACAGCAGTAACAAAAGAGAATTCAGACTCATGCAAAAAATTTCTAAGGTATGTATGTCCGTACGGCATCTTTATGCCCTATGCCATGAGTGGGAATCATGTGTGTGAGGTAAGACATCCTTAAAAAAACCAAAGACTCTGGTATACTGGCAGGATGTTGGGCTATCCTTGGCAGGAGATGGAAGGACATCTACAGTTACTGCTGCTACCACGTACTCTAAGGCTTGAAAGACTAGTCATGCTGGAGGAGAAGAATGAGAGACCACTTTCGTTTCCTGGGATCTGAGGGTTTGTACTGTTGTCGGAGGAAGAGATGTTGTCTAATTCACTGTTTCTGGATGAGCACCTAGCAATTCCAGGTTCTGTGTAGGAGTGAGATGAGACTTGTAGTTGATTGTAATGCCCAGATGGTGATGTAACTGGAGCTAGTCCCTTGCTTGTAAAAGTAGATGCCTGGTTGGAGCAGTAAGGAGCCAGTCATCTAGATAAGGAAACACCTGGAATCCTAGCAGTCTCAGGTGAGCTGCTACCACCACCATGCATTCGGTGAACACCCTTGGGGCTGTGGTGAGGTCAAAGGGCAGTGCTCTGAACTGGTAATGACTGTCTCCCAGCCGGAAGTGCAGCTATCTTCTAGAGAAGCTATTCACTTTGATGTGATAGTATGCATCCTGAAGATCTATCGAGCACATCCAATTATCCTTTTGCAGCAGGTCAAAATGGACTGAACCATGACCATTCGGAACTTTGAGTATATCACGTACTGGTTTAATTTGGTGAGATCCAGAATGGGACTCGGGTCCCCTGTCTTTTTTGGGACTAAAAAGAATCCTGAATAAATTCCAGATCTGATCTGGTCTGGAAGGACCTTTTGGATAACTTTTTTTTTCCAAGCAGCTTTCTTATTTCCAGGAATCATGCATCCCTCAGACTGGGTGATGCATCAGGGATTTTCCTCACTTTTATAGGGGGAACTTGGGAAAATGGTGTATAATAACCTCTGGATATACTGCTCTGCACCAAAGTATCTCTTGAGATGGATACACATGCTTCTAGGTACAGAGACAAGCACCCCACAACTGCCTCTAGAGAAAAATCATCTGGGCAACCTTTCAGGAGCGCTGGTAAGGTTTATCTGAGAAAGAATTTCTGAAATCCTGGTTCAGCAGACCACCTCTGCCGTGAGGGCAGCACTTTCCATTAGAGTTCCCCCTCTGCCTCTACGGAAACCATCTTCTCAGGAGTCTTGGAAGGGACTTTGGAACTTATGAAACCACATTTCTCTACATCCTCTTTGATTCCAGGAAAAGGGGTCACTGAGGAGTGGAAAATGGATCCCAATGGCAGACAAGGTCTCTCCATCTTGTTCACTTCTGGAGGGAGTTTCCTTTACCTTTAGGCTGAACAAATATGATCCATCAAAGGCAGCACTGATGAGTGAAGACTTGAAGGGTTCCGCAAAAGTGCATCCAGGCATGTCTCCTGATGGCTATGCCCTTGAGGTACCCTCTGCAGCATGGGAAATGAACCTCGTGGACACATTAGATATTGACTGAAAGGTGGCCAGTTGTGAAGAAATTTTATTCTGGTCCTCCACCGACATGGACCTGGAAAGAAATGTGGAGAACTCTTATCCCTTTGCAGCCTTGTAAAGTGTTCCAAATAACTCAGTGACCATACGGCAAAGGTCACTGAGGTGTACACATGGTTTCCAAATCTGTCCAAAACCCTTGACTGCTTGTTAGGGAAATGGACAGATGAACTTGTGCTCTGCAAGCTCTTTTTTAGTGGCTCCTGCCATGATCATGGCATCTACTGAGATCCCCTTGTACCAGTATGATCTATCATTTGGAGGAGCTAAAAAAAATCTATCCAGTTGCTTGAGGATAGGCTCCACAGTATCAGTCTCCTTCCATGTATGGCATGAAACAAGGTCCATCAGCTCATTAGCCAGGGGGCGTCACCCAAGACGTACCTGGATCAGACTCAAAAGCCTCTAGGAACACAAGCCACCTTTTTTGCTTTAAAAGTTCCAGTATTTCTCCAAAGCAGACATTCTTAGGTGAAGATCTGGGGGATCCTTCCCTCTTCATCGAACTCAGTGTCCTCGGTGAGAGATTCCTGAGGAGAATCAAGTGTCTCCTTTGACAGGCTCTCTTCCTACAAACCTCTTCAGTGGGATGGTCTGGTGAGGTATCAGAAGTGATAGGGGAATCCCGAGGGACTCATTAAAGGCTTGATCAGAAGGCTGTACCGGTGGGATAGAAGTGAGATGCTCAGAGCTCAAACCAATGGTAGAACAGAGATAGGATGTGAAAGGGGCAAGGATGTCCTGCCTCTAGACAGAGGGAAGGCCCTCTCCACTACCTAAAAGTCAGAGGTTGTATGAGAAACAGAAGCAGGCAGCACCACAGCTGAAGTCCCCTGTGCCAACAAACACTGAATCACCCCAGACCCTTTCCCGTGGAGGGAGTCAGACCTAAGCTGTCCAGCTCCAAAGCACCTAGAGGCAAGGACAGCTTCAATGACTTCAAAGTTGGCCCCAACCTCCTGGAGCTGGAACCGAAGCTTTGGCAGCGAGTCTGCTTTAAAAGAATCACAGCCGAATGACTCAAGAATATGATTGGAATCAAAGAATAACCTGTCTTCAGATTTGATGAGGACACCCTAAGGATTTCAGATCAGACTCCGATACCACAGGATGGATCGGAGAAGGAGATATCACTTGACGGCAGGCTCATGGGTCTGATGGGAGATGCAGATGAGACTGCCCTCCTCTGAATCTGAGCTCAGAGGAACTTCCTGATCATAATATCCTCCTCTGCTTCAGACAAGCTCCTGGAGGACAGAAGGAAGGAGCTGGTAGATGGTGGCCGGGAGTATCTCTTCAGAGTTTCCTAGAGAAAAGGTTAGTGGAGTCAAGGCAAGACTGGCTCTGGCGAGAACAGCAGTGACCAGATCCAAGGTGACTTAGGCTTCGAGGAGGTAGGATCTGAGGGAGTTGGATCTCACTTTTTCAAAATTTTTGCAGGAGGCTCATTGATCAGAGCCAATACTGATCAATTGTCTGGAAAGCCAATTCAGCCTTCTCTTTTTCAGACCTCTTAGACGGATTTAAGCCCCAGTAGCTAAACAAGATGAAACAGAGGGATGAAGACCCTTCAGCACCAGTTTATTTCTCATGTCACTGACAGCTCTGGTATTAAAACCTGCGCAAACAGAAACGTTGATCTCAAAATGGACTACACCCAAACAGTAAACACACTCCCTGTGGGCATCAGAACTGGGAATCTTCTGTCCACAGAAAGTTCATTTTTTAAAACCATTCAGTTTATTGGCCATTTTTAAAAAAATAAAGATGTTTAAGACTAAACTAATAAATTCTTTTTTTTTTTTTTTTTACAGGAGAGGAAGTAACTATGGTAAAAAGAAATACCATCTAGATGGTATGAAAAAGATAGGCTAAGAGACAGAAACTAGAATACCAACAGTGGTACTCAGTAGAGTACCCAAACTACTAACAGGTAGGAACAGAAGAGCCCAAAGGACAG